>NC_090448.1:580138207-580441089 GCF_031143425.1 Pleurodeles waltl | reverse complement strand
CAAATGCCTCTCAACACCCTGGATGGCATTCAGAATGGTTGACTGCCCGACAGTGAGGGATCTCAGGAGGTCAATAGCCTCCTCACTGAGGGCAGCGGGGCTGACAGGGGCAGGGCCTGAGGTACCGGGGCGAAGGAGATGCCCACCTTCCTGGGTGAGCAGGCACGGGAATCACGCTGAGGGGCTGCTGGGAGGGCGGTGCTGGTATGGGGGTGGTGGCTGTACCTGTTGTTGGGGTGGGCACAGAGGTTGCCGCCACCTCCAGGGAGCTTCCATCGGAGGAGGAGTCGATGGCTGTAATGTCCCCTCCTGTCTCCGTCGTGGTGCTCCCCTCGCCCTCCATCCCACTGGTGCCCTCACCGTCGGTGGATTCGGCCTCCAGGCCTATGTGGGATGCAGCTCCTTCCGTCACCGATGCCTCTGCTCCTCCGCCAGATGATGCTAATGCACACGAGGACAGGGTGACAAAACAAAAAGGGGGAGGAGAGATAGGGGATACAATTAGTCAATGCCAGCAACAACAGTACCGTTGGCGTACACAACACTCAGGGAGCTGCCCTATGCACTAAGCCATGCACTACCAGTTACACAGCTAGTCACCAGCCCATGGGGTACAATGCCTAATGCCATGAGCTGCACACCTGAAACCCACAGGACCCTGCCCAATAGAAGATGCCCACTAACACTATTGGGGTTGGAGTGCTTCAGAGCCTGCCCAACAAGTGACCTACCCTGCCAGTTCGCCGTGGCCTAGGGGCACCCACAGCCCACATCGCCCACCCAGGTAAAACCTTAACGCGCGCAAAGTCATGATTCTGAATCTGTATTCACCCCCTTGTGGCTGCTGTGATGCCTTCAAGTGCCCATCGAACTCCGGATAGGCCACCGCCAGGATGCGGCACATCAGGGGTGTCAGGGTACGACGGGCACCCCTTCCTCGTTGGGAGGCCAGCCCCAGCTGGGCCTTCGCCGTCTTCATTGCCCAGTGGCGCAGGTCCTCCTACCGTGTGCGGCAGTGGGTGCTCCACCTGTCAAAGACCCCCCAGGGTCCGCACCTCCTTGGCGATGGCCGTTTGTAGATGCTATTTTTAGGGAAAAACAAACACTTTTATCTGGAACATTTTTCTCACAAAAAAATTCAAACTTTGTTATATTTTGTCTATTTTCTTGGTCTCCTCCAGGGGAATCCACAAACTCGGGTATCTATAGAATCTCCTGGATGTTGGGAAAAAGGAGACAAATTTTGCATTGATACCTTATCTGGAAACAAAGTTAAGGAACCCTATGAGCGAACTACCCCAAATAGCCAAACAGGGGCTCAGCACTGTGGGCTGAGGGAAGGCCAAGCAGCAAAGGAGTTAAAGTTTGCATCCTCATTGTGTGTCTGAAGCTCAAAAGCATACAGTGTACAAAATGTCACACAATTTAAGTTGCAGTGTGGATCCCTGCCCAAAAGATTGTCTGGGCTTTACTCACATATTACTAACTGATGGTACTCTTGAAGGGGAGCTATCTTCATAAGGAATTTAGCTGAAACAGGATTTACAATCTATTTATTGAAATGGCTATAACTTGGACTTGTTTTAAAGAGAGGGGTAGTTTGGGTACCTCCACAGTTCCTACAGTAAAGCAAGTAGCACTTGCATCAATAAGATATGATATGTGGTGGCCATTCATCTACTCATCCACATATGGGCCACTCTTGTGGATCTCAAAGACATCACCAAACAAGCAATCTTCCTCCCCTCCCAGGCACCGTTATTATGATTGTTCAGACCATGGATCTCCGAAACCTTTGAAGCATGGGAACTGTTGGAAACTGTCATGATTTGTGAAAGTGATGGGCTGAACTCTGGGGGTGGGGTTTTCATTAAATCTCAGACCTTTAACATTCTGCTGCATCAATGGGCCTTAGGGCACATTTGTATTCTAAGGTCTTTGCATTTGCATGTTTTGTGTCTGCATTGCATCCGTGTTAGACAACGGACCATCATTTTGCATTAGATTAGAATTCAAACTACATTCCAACCTACAGTGGCCGGCCTTGTTAAAATAATGACACTGAGTAGTCTTTTTTAATTTTGTTATGCCCATCCCTGAATTAGGGTCAGCTGGCATTCCTTGTTCTCTGCCCTGTGGAATACCATTAGCATTCTAAATCGCTTGACCACCACCTTGATATCCAACACCCAAAATCTCTGCACCAACATCACAACTATAACTTGAATTTGCCACCTACAGGCCACTCTGTAATCCTTTCTGTGCTAACTTTGTTTGGCCAACATGAATTTTTCTTTGATCATTTTCTGTCTCGATTCCAAATCATCACTGCAGCACTTTGCATAGCGCAACATTTCACCCAAAGGCTTTGACTGCCAATAAATCACGGTCTGCTGAATGTGTGAGCTAATCTGCTGGCACAATTCACAAACAAACTGAGAAAACAATTGCTGAGATTGCCTCTTTTGAGATTTTCAGTGTCACTAAACTGACAAAAAGCCTGCATTAGCCTCTTATAATAAGCATGCAGAGTCTCTTGAGACTCTTGGGTGGTTCTTGCTATTTTCAACCAATCAGTCTCTTTCGTTGGAACTTTGGTTTTCAGAAAAGTATTCACCTGATTATATTTATCCATAACTTTAGGAAAAGGAACATTAGTTTGAGCAACCCCCTGCGTTTAATCAATTAGCCACTGCACTGAAACCTTACATTTGGACCACAAATTACTAGGAACGACAGAAGTCCTTCTGAAGCACCTTAGAAATCATCATACATCAGTCAACCTGAGTGCACCAAAGGTCAGGATTTTCTTGATTTTGGAAATAGATTTGTAAATGGGAAAAGATTACCATGACTCCAAGGTACATGTTCATATCAACCCCCATTCACCTCTTTCAGTGGGTAAACTTTGATCTCAGCATCACTTTGACTACTCTCTCACAGTTGCTCCCTCATCATTATCTATCTCTTTTTTGCGCTTTTCCTTCTGAGACCACACCTATATGATATCTTTTGTACATCACTCCAGAGTAATTTTTGTCCAGTTGTTCAAATGTTCTTGAGAATGTCCTCACCAATGAACATCCTGAAATGCTTTTTTTAGATTCAGAGTTTTGGGCAAATCGACCCCAAACCTGTGGCCATTACTGCTAAAATATCATGACTCTCACAAACACGTCTAGCAGCTTCCTTGCACAGGAACAAGAGTTCCTCTTTGTTGTACATTTCTATTAATCCCAACTTTGGATTTCCCTTAATCATTCTTCAAATGTGGCCTTTGTTCTCAAAATGTCCAAAGGCCTTACTTAAGCGTCCTTATCTGAGCTTCTGATTGTGGACTTTTTCTTCACCTCTGCAACAGACACACTCATGATGGGTGTTGCTCCTATTTGAGGTTGTGCTCCTGAATCTAAGGGAACAACAATGCGTTGTGTAGCAGAGATTGTTGTACCTGTGGATTTAACTGGGGCTGAGGCAGTGACAGTAGTGCTCATGGCTTCTAATGGTGGAGCCAGTGTAACAATAGGCAAATCTCCCTCAGGGAGACGTTGATCAGCAGGAGCACTTACACCTTAATTTACGATAGGTGGGGGCCTCCGGCCTGTTTAGGCCCTCCAATATGATGAACAATATTATATGGAGGTGGTCAAAAAGCCAGTAGAACATCCAAAAAGTCATCACTAGAGCCATGGTTGCTAGTCTCATTTTTCTTTTCTTGGTGTTCACCTCCTCACAAACTTTCTGCCTCTTTATCTCCAAACTATCTCTTGCAGGATACATCCTTATACCCCCAATTACATTCTCCCTCCATTCTTGTTGTTCTGTATCCAATATTGCTTCCATCCAAATATGAACCTTATTATTTGTTGAGGTCCAATATTTCTCCTTCTCTTTTACATGTGCACCATACTCCCATGTATTCAAAGCCTTATATTGGGTTGGTCAGGGTGGGAGTTTCATCTCATACAACTCTCACGTCAAATTCTCTATTATTCTCACATTAAAGGTACCATGTGGGAAAAACTGCAAGGGCCCTTCATTTGATGTGATCTTATTCCATTGTTTGACCCAGATACACATGTATAAACTGACCTTGGTTGTCATCTTTACTCTTTATGCGGTGCAGCACATAATCCATAGCCTCAATTGAAATAACCAGCGGTTCTCAGCAAATCGCAATGCATATGCAACAACACTAGCATCCAATCTAAGTGCAACACCACTGAACCAACCACTCACAGCGTGGCACATTCTGACATAACGATCAATCCCAGCATGACACACACACCAACTGACCAATGCAAGTGTGGCACCCTGTGATGCAACTTGCCATTCCTCACATCAGCTCTCGCTCAACAACCATTAGCTTCACATAACCAAATTACTTAAAAAAAACAATAATTCTTGTCTGTTTCATTAAACAAAATCAAAAGTCACCACTCACTCTAGGGAAAGAATGGGGAATAACTTCCTACCAGCACTATCACACATACAAAGTGAAATCTCGACTAACAGACTAATGTAGTCTGCTCCCATGCAAAGGATTCAACCAAACACCAATCTCAGTTAGTAAACCCTCACAATAGAAGTTTAATAAGTCCCTATCTTTTTATGCAGCCGATAAAGCTTAACGGTCTGACACCAGAAACCTTAACAGACAAGGCACAACTCAATATAATCAATATCTAACCTGGGATCTTAGACCATGATGAGTTTATAACTAACCTTCACTTCTTTGCAGCAAACGTGTTTCTCTTCATAAGCACAAGCAAAATGCACAAGGCGGCGTTTCACAACTAATTTCAACACAGAAGCCTTCTGGACCCAAATGGACACAACACTTCAAAACACACTAAGGGGGTTATTCCAACTTTGGAGGAGGTGTTAATCCGTCCCAAAAGTGATGGAAAAGTGACGGATTTACCACCAGCCGTATTACGAGTCCATTATATCCTATGGAACTTGTAATACGGCTGGTGGTATATCCGTCACTTTACCGTCACTTTTGGGACAGATTAACGCCTCCTCCAAAGTTGGAATAACCCCCTAACTCATCAAAACCACAAGCATTGCAACACTCAACAACCATAAATGCATAATTCTACTTTTACTCACACTCCTAGGACACTGTAACTGCTTCAGGAACACCTTAACACTGCCAAATCTCTGATCTGTACCATGGAACCTCTGGGTCAAGGCTGGGGCGGATTCTATCTGACTCTGTGGCAAATTGTAACTCTCAAAATCTCAGTGGGAACCATCCTCTGCTACCAAAATTGTTGCAGCAGAGGCGGGATTTGCTCCATGCAGATTACTGAGGCAAACTCAAGTACAAGCTACACGCCAGTGGATAAACCTTTCATCCTGGGCTGAGGATATATCGATGACAGTGAAACACATTAGGCCCCACAAGGTAAGCATAGTAGATTTGCAAACCATGAAGGTTTATTAGCAGATTAGCAAATTACAAACTTAAATCATTCAAATTAGTCATAAATCTATAATCATCATATTGATACATTGGTCTATATCGGTCAGTATAAATCGAAGCAATTCAAAGTAGTAAACAAAAAAATTGTCTGTTTAAAATCATCATAAGCAAATCAAGCAACCTTCAGTTTTCCCTGAAGGGAAATGAAATGTCCTGAAGGGAGCATGCTATATTAGAAAACTGGATGAATGAGGGAAAATGGCACGGAAGTAATAAACAAATAAAGCCTTTAAAAGGCAGATTCAAATGAAGATTCAGTCAAATTAATGAGAAAGGAGTCTAACTCTTCGAGCAGGTGCAAAAGTCTTGTGAGAGTGAAAAGAGACATCTGCTGTCAGGCAAATGACAAGAGCATCTACAACTAACTAACACAGAAATGCACAATTAAACATACAATTCTCAAAGGTATGCAACACTTCCCGTTTCTCAGGGAGAGGTGACCAATCAGACTTTAGCATTAGTGATGATGCATATGCAGTCTTCTTCACAGGCATTGCACAACGGAAGTGTTCAGCTGTGTGACCTTCAAGTGATATTTCGTAACAGAATGGTACAGCGCAGTCAGTTTGTCCCAGGCAAAAGTATGGAAATTCACTATTCACTATTTATGAAGCACATTCTGATAATCTATTCTCACAAAATCCAAAAGATATGAAACTTTTAGTTAGTTCAGACTACTACTGCTTGGCCCCTGAAACGAGAAAAAGAAAGTCAGAGAACTGCAGCCAAAAGAAAATTTTCTACTTAGCATGGGTTAGTTAAACTGAGACCTACATTAACTTTGACAAACTTAACAAACACACTTTAACCGTGGTCAACTGTCGAGTGACAATCACACTCTAGGTAAATGTATATAATGTGCAAATTAGTGTGTGTTATGCAACCCATACAAATGGTGATAGAGTGTCACCAGACACAGATGGGTGTTAAGATGGCTGCAAGTCAAATTGTTGTAAATCACTGATGGACTCCAGTGGGTTTTGAGTCTCCAGAGGGCTTCAATTTCAACATACAGGGTTTCAACAATCCTTGATGCACTGGGGGCTCCAAGGCTGCTCTGGCTAGGCTTCCAATGGTCGTGTACTTTATTTTGGCTGGCTGGGGAAACTCCATTAATGGCAGAACAAATATGCTAACAGCCTCTTGCTTTCAGAAGCATTTTTGGCATAACGCACTTTAAGCCACCCTGTCTACTCTGGCAATACCAGTGCCAAGAGCACCATGTCATACAGCATACAGCCCCTCAGTCATCCAGAGCATTGGAGATTCCTGGCCAGGTTCAGGCCTATAGCACTGACACAAAGCACCGTTTGTGCGTGCAGACCTAAGGCCAATCACAGTGGCATTGACTGGGGATCACTTTCCTGACCTTCACCTTAAGTCTGCGTTGCCATACGCGCCCTGATAAGATGGCATGACCATGCCAGGAGCATTTTCTTCAAGCCTTTCTGCAAGGTACTGGGCTAGCCTCCCTGATGCAGGGGCACATGACTCAACTGTGCAAAAGGGAAGAAGAAAGCATCCGCATAAAATACATAGAGCAAAGGGTACAATGGAATTTCTTTATACATATCAATAAGCAACAAAAATAAGCAACAATATGGATTATAAAAAGATCTTAATATGAAAGAAGTAAAAACAACATACTTCAAAAACAAATGACAATGTTTGTACTTGGTTTACAACGTTGGGTACCATCAGTGATATCATTTTGTTTTTTAAAAAAAGAGGGCTATAATTGGAGGCAGAGCTATTGACACCAACTAGAGTACCATTAAAGTACCTAACAATTAGAGGACTTTTCTAACAAAAAGGAAATCTTTCTACCAATAATATTTGTATGAAAGAAGACCACATCGCCAATAAAGAGAGCTTTAACTAAGTAAAGTGCAATAAATTCTTACAAAAATGCAGTGGGTTTTTACAGAAAAAAAAATCATTTTAATTAGGGAAACAGGTTCAAAACCAGTCCAGCACTACTGAAAACAATGTTTTATTAAGGAAAAGACTGGATGCCTGGGTGATATTTTAATTGTGTCAGCAAAACTTGCTACATTCTGATTATTGAAATATGTGCAATTTACAGAATTCCTAGAAATGTTTGCACTACATCATTGTTGCGTAATGCACCATGCATAAAAAAAAGTCTTGCGCGATACCAAAAGGAAACTGGTTTCCATAGAAAATGTTTTGGAGATATAAATTTTATGCACAGTCCATTCTCCAGTTGGTATCTTGTGAATCATTTTTACACACAGTGTGCGCTCATCAGGATCAGACTGACCTTTAGGGCAATCGGGCAGTGCCTGAAAGGGCTGGTCTGACAGATCAGTGTGTGGGCTGGTTGTTTTAGCAGTTTCTGGACCTATATGGCCAGGTAGGCAGTTTTTCTTGTTGATTTCCTGGATATTAAAACCAATATTACCTGCAGCAAACACAAAAGCATGCAGACTCCCATATCTTGCAAAGTGCCCTCAGGAGCATCTTGTCCTTGAGGTAGGAGCCAAAGGTACAGTCCTCTCTTCGCTCGCCCAAGGTGTAGCAGGTGCAATCCAGCAGATGGTGCAGCCTCTCTTGCCAGGTCCAGAGGTCAGATGGACAGTTCTTATTCGCTCCCTTCTCTAGTTTTGTCTTGATCTGAGATTCAGGGTACCAGGTGTGCCATATTTATGCCCAGAAAGTGCCCTAGGGGGATGAGGTGGTCGCTAACCAATTGGCCCCCAGGATCCCTCCCGCTGTGTAATTACTTCAGGCTATGTGTGGCATCTAACAATCCCAGGGTGCACTATTATGCCTACTCCCAAAATTTCTGAACCTTTCTTTTGATGTTAGGAGCTTGCTAGCCCACCCTAGAGATGTGGCTACCTGTGGGCTACACACTCACGGGAAAATCGGTATAGGAACTAGTTTCCCGCTCCGATACTGCTGACAGCCTGTCTACCTAAACAAAGGGGCAACCCATCAGGCGAGTGATCGCCATTTATCCATCAAAAGTGGCTTCGCCTTTGAAGCTCCCTTTTTAAGCCAACACTCTGAGTGGCTTCCAGCAAGGGGGAGGTAAAATCTCCCTCTGTAGCTGGCTTCTATTGTTCTTAAGCCTCTGACTCATTCACACCATTCCCCAGGAGGGCAGAAGGCTGCCTGGTGATCTGCAACCATGTGAGGGCACTGGAAAAACTGGACTACAGAGTGGCAACTTTCTAAAAGCTAGTTTTCCATAAGTGACATTAATTTAGACTTAGGTATCAAGTTGGGTTTAATGCCATGATTAATTTGATACCTTGAAGTATCCATTTTAGTAGTCCCAATCAGAAGTTAGCCGGGCTTAGGGAGCAACCGGTACCTCTGTGTTGAGCAATGGGGATACTAACTTCCAAAGCAACAACAAACAATTTGGAAGTTTTGCTATTAGGATATATAAAACGTACATTCCTATCTAATAAAACACAGCTCCCTGCCTCTATGCTCCTTAAGGCATTCTTAGGAGAGACTTACATATATTGCTAAGGGAAGTGGGGGCTTTGTCGTTGGTTTAAATGGCAAAGTTGAACTAGCAGTTTAAAATTGCTCTTCCAGCTTGGAATGGCAGACTGGGAGCCATTTTGTACTTGGACATACACAGGGTGGCACAGCCAGTGCTGCAGCACTGAGAAGACAGTCTGTCTTACATGCCCTTGTTACCCTTGACTCAATATACTAGGGACGTATAAGTCAGCTTATGCCAATTGGGGTAGACAATTCAACATACACTTTGTAAGGGGTTAGAATACTGGCAGTGAGGTCTGGTAAGCAGACCTCAGTACACTCTCAGAGTCAAAATCCAGCAGTATAGGCCCAAAACGTTGATGGTGATCATACAAAAAAAGACATTTCCTTACAAGCTTTCTAATGAGAAAATGAATCTAAGCTCCCCCAAAAATACATTTTGTACTAAGTAAAACAACCAAAAGGGTGCCAAACAGGAATGAGTTTTAAATTAAAACATTTTGTCTTGATTTCTCCCGCAGGAGAATTTCAATCTTCCACTAAAACCCACTGGCAAATTGAGTACGGTTAAACTGGGGTATAGTAAAATCTGCTGTTTACAGCACTTAGAAATGGCAGAAGTGTTATTGCATGCCAAAACTTGCTATTGTTATTCTGTGGGCCCAAACAAAGGTATTGCTAGTGCAAATACAACCATTTTTCATTATACTTAACCCAAAAGTATTGTCTGTGCCATTGCTCGTTTTGAGTTTAGAAATGTGGGTGATGTCTTGAGCTAGCCCTATTAGTTGTGGATTCCACAGTGAGCTGATTACAGCAGCGATTTCATTGATAATGTATCAAGGTAGCCATCATAAGGAGTGTCTGTGTATTTGTGGGTCATTTGTGAGAAAGGCACAATATGCCAAACTGGTTCTGGGAATGGGGCTTCAAGTCCACTTTACATTAGCTAAGGCACAGTAGAGGATTGGAGTAAACGCAGAGAATGATGCCTGGGTGTTTCTTCTGAAAACTTTAGAAGTAGGGAAAGCAGAAAGTATGTATAATACAAGGTTGTTTTTGCTCTTACTATTTAAGGTGTTTACTTTACTGTTGTTACTATATAACCTGTTTGTATGGTGTGTTCTGTTCTTGGCATGTGAGAATTTAGAGTATGCTGCTAGGTGTCCCAAAAAAGCACGATGGAAAGCACCAGGTCTAAAGTATTTCATAGTAGCTTGAGGTCACACAAACTCCCCACCAGAGTGCATCACAGACTTTCAGGAGACCAGCGTCGGCTCCTCTGCAGTGGCAGAGGAGCGTCACCTCACTAGCTCAGAGCCAGCAGCTGAAAAATAAAATTATATTTTATTATTGTTTTATTTTTCAGCTGCTGGCTGAGCCAGCATGTGAAGGGAGGGGCAGGGCTGGGCCATGGGAGGGGGAGGTGGAGTGGTGTCACTGGAGTGCACTTAAAAGTGAGCATATCAGTTTGGCTGGCCGTCTTAGGCCGGCCAAACAGACATGCGCATTTAGGTTTCTTCAATCTAGCTGTGTTACACAGCCAGGTTGGAGAAACAGCACAGACTCCCATACACTGTCTAAATGCTTGTGTCCCAAGGACTGCTGGGACACCATCAGGAGCAGGAGAGAACAGCGAGGTGGCCGGGAGCAGCACAGGTAAGTTTTTTTTTTTAATTATTATTTCCCCTCTTTTAAGATTTGCGAGTGACTCCACTGCAGGAGAATAAAAGTTATTTCACACTCCATGCCCATTCAGTTCTTTTCATTCTGCTGAGGGTAGCAGCCTTGGCCTGTAATTGCAACATGAGTTATATTACTCTTGGAAACAAACGGAAAAGTTGGTGTAGACATAAGACAGCCGTGGCTGCACAACTGGGCTGCGTGATAGGTCAGACGGGCACGAGACAGTGAAGATAAGTTTGCAACAAAGCTATATTGTGTAGAACTAGTTTGATCATTGAGAGTTTCTGTTCTGTCTGGTCCCCTGTGTGTCCCCTGTGTGCATTTTCCTTCTCCACCCAACACATCCCTCGACCCTCTTTAACAATGATTTCTAAAGACGCTGCGCAAATGTATGCTGCAAGAGCTGAATATGGCTAGGTGTGACATAAAATGACACCGCAGCCGTGCTTGTTGTAAGGCAGGTTGCCGGGTCTATTTTAGGCAGCAGTTTCCAGGGCAGAGCTGCACTCTGCAGAGGTACGTGCACGCTTGATGTGGGAGAAGGCGGGAAAAAAACCCCGCCCATCGCCCTTTGAACACACAGCGCGCCAGTCTCTGAAAGCCGGCAGCCCTCTCCGACTGGCAGCCTGATCAACATTACACGCCCCGAAAGCTTGGTTTTTTGCACATTCTCCCCAGAAACGCCGCGGGACCTTCCTGGAAGCGGAAGAGAGGAGGCTCAGAAGCAGCATACGCCCTGTTCTACCTTGCAGGGACGTCAAGGAAAGCTAAATGAGTTTATTAAAGAGGGCTGAAATTAATTTAACAGTGATTGTAAATGCGGGAGTTATAGGGTTCTGCTATTATAATACAGGGGTGCTGCTTGCTTTGAAAACCAAGGCACCAAACAACGTGACAACAAATTGAAAATTACATTTGCATGTGTCTTCGGTCCCTATTTCATCTAGCGACGTTCATTATCGGAGGACTTATAACACACAGAGCGAGAGAGTGCTCTGTTTGAAGAGTGAAACATTTTTAGACTGCATTCGGCTTTTCGGCGCTTTTTGAACATAATGCTCTCTATATAAACAACTTGTAGATTTATAAACAACATTCATTTATACACAATGATGAACGAACCTGCCCCTGGAAGACAACCAGATAAATTAATTAGCTTTCTACAGGTACTATCTTTGAAATATCGCTTCCTTTTTGCCATGCTTTCATTCATGCAGAAGTGTATTCACCCATTCAGTGTTATTTGATTTGCTCGCTGATGCGCACCGTGCGCCCTATCCTTCTCCTGCAACCTCTATCATTTAATAGCGTGGATTTCATAAACCCGCCCTTCCCTATCACTGACGCTCCGCTCAGCTGGCGAAGCCTGCCTCTCTCCCCTCCTCTTCCTCCGTCCAGTAGCAACAGACGTGCAGCCAATCGGATTGTCTCCTCCTTTGAGAGCCAAGCGGTGACTCATCCTCTCAAACGGGCATGCTGATATCATCCTTCTGTTTTGTTCATTCCTGCATACAACAGAGAGCCCCTGCCCCGGGTGGCTTTGCATGTGCTGATGTAATTACTTTTGTTTTAAAAACATGAGTAATGCAGAAAAGAAGATGCATTTTTTGCAGGTGACAGTGGAGGCAGTTGAGCAGTTGCGTTGTCCAGAGAACTGTGGGGGTGACTGGTGTAACAGAAGCAGCTTCACAGTTTGTACTACATTGTTTCAGAAAGAAAACGCACAGGGTACGGTTTACAGAGGTGAAGGAGCTATTGGGAAAACTATATGTCGGAAGCGTTTTCTATTGTTTGAAGTCCAAAAGCGCTTTCTGGTTTAACCCCTTGGCTGTTAAGCCTCTACTTCTGCAACCGTGCTAAGCTTCTTTTTGTGGATATTTGGGGTAGTTCACTCTTGGGCCCTGTAGGAGGCTGTCCTGGTTTGTAGAGGGTACTGTGGGTACTTGCACCTTATACCAGGTCCAGTTATCCCTTATTATTGAAATGTAGTGTTCTAGCACCTTAGGCTGATAGAGGTAGCTGTAGCAGAGCAGCTTAGGCTGAACTAGGAGACATGCAAAGCTCCTACAATACCACTACGGTTACACAGTACTTATACACAATAAAAGGCAATACTCAGTGTTACCAAAAATAAAGGTGCTTTATTTTAGTGACACAAGGCCAAAAATATCTTAGCGGCAATACTCCTTTTTGAGGTAATTATTATACACAAAATATACACTAGACACCAAAATAAGGTAGGTAAATAGTCCTAGGATAGTGCAAACAATAGAAAATACCATAGAATGCAATAGGAAGAAATAGGTCTGGGGCAACACAAACCATATATTAAGAAAGTGGAATGTGAATCACAAATTCCCCCCTAGACAAGTGCAGTGCGTACAGATTCGCTGGGAGAGTAAGAAAACTACAAAAGTGAGTAAAATACCCCACCCCAGAGCCCAGGAAAGAAGGAGTAAAGTACTGCAAGTTTCCTTAGGACACGCTACAAGTGGTCATTAGGGTTATTGCAAGAACCAAGCAAGACTGCAAGCAACAAATGGTGGATTCCTGGACCTGAAGACCTGTAAAGAGAGGAGACCAAGTCCAGAAGTCGCAGAAGATTCCAGGAAGCACAGGAGTCCCTGCCAACCTAGAAGATGGTGCAAAAGTGAAATCTCAGGTTGGAAGAAGTCTGCCGAAGATCTCCAAAATAGATGGCTGCAGGTTCCTGCGTGATGCAAATGATGTCCCACGCAGAGATGTTGGATGCAGGCGAGTTGCAGTGCTGGATTCGTCCAACAAGCCAGGAGAGGAGTCCAAGAGAACCGGTCACCGTCTTAGAAGGTGCCTGCTGGAGCAGGGAAGTGACTCCGTCACTCCACAGGAGATTTCTTTGGTCCTTCTGGTGCAGGGTGAAGACATGGAGTCCCCAGAGCGTGCACACCGTGGAATCTGTTGCAGTTGCTGGCTGGAGTTGAAGTTGCAGAGTCGAAGTAGCCCTTCGGGATACTTTGTTGCAGTTACAGCCGTTCCTGGAGCAGTCTGCGGTCGATCTGAGGTCAGAGGATGAAGCAGTGGTTGCAGAGGATTTCTGATGGAAACTTGCAAGCAGAATCTGAAGAGAATCCCACAGGAGAGACCCTAAATATCCCTGAGAGGGGGATTGGCTACCTGAGCAGGTATGCACCTATCAGGAGGGGTCTCTGATGTCACCTGCTGGCACTGGCCACCCAGAGGCCTCCAGAGTGTCCCTACACCTTGGAAAACAAGATAGCTGAAGTCTGGGACACACTGGAGGAGCTCTGGGCACCACCCATGGGGTGGTGATGGACAGGGGAGTGGTTACTCCCCTTTCCTTTGTCCAGGTTCGCGCCAGAGCAGGGACTGGAGGTCCCTGAACTGGTGTAAACTGGGCTATGCAGGGAGGGCACCATCTGTGCCCTTCAAAGCATTTCCAGAGGCTCTGGGGGGCTACCCCTCCTAAGCATGTAATACCCATTTCCAAAGGGAGAGGGTGTAACACCCTCCTACCAAAGGAAATGCTATGCTCTGCTTTCCTGGGAAGGAACTGCTAAGACCCCAGGATGGCAGAACCTTGTCTGTGAGGTGGCAGCAGCTGCAGCTGCAGTCCAAGCCTCAGAGAGCTTGTTTGGCAGTACTGGGGTTCCATGGTGGAGCCCCCAGGATGCATGGAATTGGCTCCCCAATACCAGATTTTGTGAAGCTACATATAGGTATTGACCTATATGTAGTGCACGCGTGTAATGGCGTCCCCACACTCACAAAGTCTGGGGAATTTGCCCTGGACTGCATGGGGGCACCTTTGCTAGGGCAGGTGTGCCCTCACACTTAGTAACTTTGCACCTAGCCTTCAGTAAATGAAGGTTAGACATATAGGTGACTTATAAGTTACTTAAGTGCAGTGAAAATGGCTGTGAAATAGTGTGTGCACTATTTCACGCAGGCTGCAGTGGCAGTCCTGTGAAAGGGTTTGTCTGAGCTCCTTATGGGTGGAAAAAGAAATGCTGCAGCCCATCGGGATCTCCTGGATCCCCAGTGCCCTGGGTACCTAGGTACCATATGCTAGGGACTTATAAGGGCGGTCCAGTGTGCCAATTGGAATTGGTAAATGAAGTCACTAGCCTATACTGACAAATTTAGTAGCAGAGAGAGCATAAGCACTGAGGTTCTGGTTAGCAGAGCCTCAGTGACACAGTAAAGCACTACTGACAACACACACATTAGGCCACAAACTATGAGCACTGGGGTCCTAGCTAGCAGGATCCCAGTGACACAGTAACAACACACTGACACACACTCACAAACAGGCTAAAAGTGGGGATAACCATGCTAGAAAGAGGCTACTTTCTCACAGGACCCCTTAAGGTTTTGTCCACATAAGCTATCCACACCAAATTTGAGCCTTTTTTTCCAATATCCTGGGGATTCTAAAGGTACCCAGGGGGTGTGGATTACCCTAGAGGGAGCAGAGAAATTAGCTAAAATGCAGCTAAATTTGATTTTTTGGGGGGGAAATGGGAAAAAAGTGACGCAGAAGAAAGCATCTGTTTTTTTCCCTGCAAATGGCATCAATGAAGGGCTTGCGGTGCTAAAATCACCACCTTCTAAGCTTTCAGGAACAGGCAGACTATAATCCAAAAATCACATTTTTCAACACAGTTTTGGCATTGTACTTGGACATACTCCATTTTTCCTATTTTTTGTGCTTTCAACCTCCTTCTAGTTAGTGACAGAAATGGGAGATAAAACCAACGGTGGAGCCCGGAAAGCTATACATTTCTGAAAAGTAAACACTTCTGAATTCAGCAAGGGGTCATCGGTGTAGATCCTTTTTAGTTTTCCTCTAGAAAGTAACACTTGAAATTTTAAAAAAATTGAAATTGAGCTAAAAAACAGCCATTTGTTTCTTAAGTTTTCATCTGTAACTTTTTCTAAGTATGGCAGATTTTCAAAACCAATATACTGTTACGTCCGCTGGACACTTCTGGTTGCAGGGATGTATAGGGCTTGTAGGTTTGCCAAAAATCCAAGCTACCCAGAGCCAATAAGTGAGCTGCATCTTGCAATGGTTTTTCATTGTGTACCTGGTGCACAGCAATTCATTTGGTAAAATATCTATATGTTTCCAAAATGGCCACAAGATATGGTGTTTAAAGCAGTGGTTATTTGCACATCTCTGAATTTAGGGGTACCCATACTAGCATGTGACTTGGAGGGCAATTCTCAAAGTGACTTCGTCTTACTGTTTTATATTTGGAAGGCGCAAATACAGAGAAAGACAATTGGTAATAACACTTGTTCTACTATTCTGTGTTCCTCAATTCTGGCGTTACAAATGGTACCTCACTGTTCTGGAATGTGAGGGAAGCCACAAACTTCCTTCCACTCAGCATTCCCCCAAGTCTCCCGATAAAAATGGTACCTCTTTTGTGTGGTTAGGCCTGGTGCCTGTGACACAAAACAGCCACAAAACGCAACGTGGACCCATCACCTTTTTCCATCCAAAACTAACAATGTTTTGCAATGTGCCTAGCTGTGGATTTGGGCCCTAGCTCAGCTGGCACCTAGGGAAACCTATCAGACCTGTACATTTTGGAAAACTAGCAACTCAGGGGAATCCAGGATGGGGTGACTTGTGTGGCTCTCACCAGATTCTGTTACCCAGAATCCCTTTCAAACCTCAAAACTTGTCTACAAAAAGTTCTGGAATCTGAGAGGAGCCACAAACTTCCTCTCACCTAGCAAGGCATCTAACTTGTGTCAATAGGCCTAGTGCCCAAGACAGGGAAGGCCCCAAAACTTTTTGTGGAGACATCAAAATCATGACCCGTTTTTGCAAGGGGGCTCCTGCATTTTTGGTCCCAGGCTCAGCAGCCATCGCGGAAAAACTATCAAACCCAGACATTTCTGAAAACTAGAAACCCGAGGGAGTCCAGGAAGGGGTGGCTTGTGTGGATCCCCCAGTGTTGTCTTACCAAAAATATATATATATTTTTTTACCTAAAACAAATCTAATTTTCTCACATTTCTGTGTGGGATCACTGCACCGGCACACATTTCCTACCACCCTGCGCTCCCCTTGGGCTCCCGATAATAATTATACCTCACTTGTGTAGATGGGGCAAGTGCCTTCGACAGGGAAAGGCCAAAACATGCAGAAAATGAGGGGGAACCAAAGTGGGTCCAAAAGGGCAGGTTTTTTCATACATTTTAGGCTGACTCTGCTTTGGGCACCCACACAAGTGGGCAGAATTTTTATCAGTACAGATGGGGCAATGCTGGGTGGTAGGAATTTGGTGGATTCCTGCAGATTCCTGAAGTTTCCATCACAGAAATGTAAGGAAAATGCGTGACTTCAGGCAAAGTTGGAGGTTTGCAGGGCATTGTGGGTGAGAAACTAGTGTGAGGTGCATGTGAAGAGCAGTTCCCTGGACTCCCCCAGATCTTTAGTTTTCAGAAGTGTCTGGGCCTAGTAGGTTTTTCCAGGTGGCAGCATACCCAAGTCCAAAAAGTGCAGCCGTTCACCATTGCAAGTGAGACGATATTGGGAATTTGCCAAGTTCTCTCGGCCCATATGTGAAATCAAATCGCAAAAGAGTCAAATGTCCTCTTGCTTGCCATTAGGATGAGATGCTTTAGTTTGCGGGGGCTGAAATACTGCTACCCCTTTCAGTTGGGGTGGGGAGCTTAACCATGCCCATGGTGGTGGGCAGTACCCACCTCTCTTTTTTTTTTTTATTCCCTGGCGTCTAGTGGGCTGTCTGCCCCCCAGGGGCGGACTGCGGGTATTTACCCCCATCGGCTCCCCAGAGAGGCAGATAGACTGTGTCCCCATTTATATGGCCATGCCCCCACCCGTCTTTTAAAAAAAAAAAATCTTTCTTGGTGTCTAGTGGGCTTTCTGCCTCCCCCAGGGCAGATCAGGGATAATAATACACATCCACTCCCCAGGGGGACAGAAAGACTGTTTACATGTTTGGGACAGGTGGGGCAATGCCTGTTGCATTTTGGGCAGCCCCTCCCACCCCAAAGTTTGAAAAACAAATCCCTAGTGCTTTCTGCGCCCACACAGGGCAGATTGGGGGCTATTGGCTCCAGGGGGGTCAGGAAGCCTGTTTATATTTTTAGGGTGGGAGGGGCATTGGTAAGCCAACTGTAGGCAGCCCTACACCCCCCAAAAAGTTTGAAAAAAAGAATCCTTGGTGCCTAGTGGACTTTCTGGCACACTGGGGAGGCAGTTTGAGTTATATGCCCCCATCTGCCCCCTAGAAGGGCAGAAAGAATGTTTACATATTTGGGGTAGGGGGGCATTGGTAAGCTAATTTTGTGCAGCCCCCCCGAGTTTGAAAAAAAATAATCATGGTGCCTAGTGGGCTTTCTGCACCCCCAGAGGGGACCTTGGGGGGGCTATTGCCCAGTTATTCCCCCAGGGGAGACAAGAAGACTGTTTATATATTTGAGGTGAGTTTGGGGCCTTCGTAAGCCCTTATTAGGTAGTCCCCCACCCCAAAGTTTGAAAAAAAAATCCCTGGTGCCTTGTGGGCTTTCTGCCCCCTTGGGGGGCAGATCAGGGGCTATTCCCCCCATATGTACCTGGGGTGCAGAAAGACTGTAACATATTTGGGGTGGGTCCAGGACATTGGTAATCCCATTTGTGGCAGCCCCACACCCCAAAGTTTGAAGAAAAAAAAAACCTTGGTGCCTAGTGGACTTTCTGTCACCCTGTGGAAGCAGATTGGGTGCTGTGCCTCCATCTGCCCCCGCGAGATCCCCAAGTATGGATCCACATGGGAGGGGTACCATTGGAAAGGGGATATTATTCCCTTTCCAATGATACCTCTCTTCCATCTGGATCGGTGCTCAGGAAGCTGAGATAGTCCTGCGAGCACTGATGCAGAGAAAGTGAAATGAGCAGATCGTCTCATTTCACTTTAGTTTTCAGAGAAATTACGTCAGCGTTCCCTGAAAGCAAAAAAACAGCGCCAGGAGGGGGGTAAGCTGTTCCCCACCTCCCAAGGCTGTTTTTAGCAGCAGGGAATCCCTCTGGTGCTCACAAGAGGGATTTCCTGGCTTGTGTGCGAGGGTGGCTGGGAGCCGTATGAGGCACACAAGTATTGTGAGGTCGGACGGCTCCCAGCTGTCCAACGCATGGAATGAGTTAAGTAACTGCTTCATTGTTACAATGACCACAAAGGGCGTGTTACATTTTCATTATATATTATCTTGTATAGTGGTAGGGTACTTTAGAGCTGGCAAACGGTCATGGGGGATTGCTTGCAATTCTGTGGCATATATATGCATATCTTCTCCCCCCAGTTTCTCCTTGAGTCGGTTAGATTTGCATGTTAGATGCACATGGTACACTAGGGGCCTGCTATGAACACCAGGTCTGTTTTCAGCTGCCAGTGCACCACCACTAAGTGTGAGGAAAAAGTTAACTAAAATAAGTCAGTGGATGGCTTCCTAGCGTTCCTAAAGGTATGGCCCAATTTTGAAGTAACTGCTTCCAGCTTGTTCCAAAAGTGTCTTGATAGCCGCAGGAGCTTAGTTTCCATTGGTGAAGCAGGCGCAGTGGCACCGACATGCAGGGGCCTTAGGGGCCCACCGTACCCTGATTATTGTTTTACTTCACAATATAAACAATAGGTAGAGGGGCTACTTACTTCCTTGCAATAGGACCTGTGGCACACTGGCTACGCCTCTGGATAGCCCTAAGCCGAGACCTACATTCTCCCCCTCATATAGACTTCATGCAGACCCTGACATACTTGTACAGTCTGTGTCTGTCTGAGCTTTAATGAACCTTTTAGACATGTAAGTCATATGATTATTTACCTTGAATGTTGAAAGTAGTCCACGTTGGATGGGCGATGCTTCGTTTTTCTCCAAGCTGTGGGGGCAATGTGTTGCGTCCGAAGCGGTGGTTCTGGGGGTGATGCAGCACCTTTGAGTGTGATGTGCCAGTCGGTCACTGCAGCCGTGTTGATGCGTTGATCTTGCAGTAGTCGATGCATCAGTTCTGATCGGTGCAATGGTGCTGAGGCGCAGGTTCTGGCAGAAGCAGAACTTTATACTTACTTCGAAGGTCCCTGGACTGGGTTGGCACCACTTGGCAGAGCAAGACTTACCACAAGCAAAGCCTAGGTGCTCTTTGTAGATGGCAGGGAAGTCTTTGATCTCCTTGAGATTTCGGAACAGGAGGCAAGCCAGGAAGCCCTTGGAGTCACTTTCGTTCTGAGGATGTAGAGATGCAGGTCCAGTCCTTCTCACTGTTAGGCAAGGAGGGCAACAGGGCAGGCACAGCAGAACAGGGGCCCACCAAAGTCCAGCAGAGTGACAGCCCCTTCAGCCTGCACAGCTTTCCTTCTTCCTGGCAGAATGTCCTTAGGTTGCGAAATGTACTGATTTGTTGGAGTCAGAAGTCCAGTTCTTATACCTAGTGGTGCTATTGAAGTGGGAGAGACTACAAAGATAGGCCTTTGAAGTGCACAGAGTCCCTGTCCTTTCTGCCATAGCTCTAGACACACTACAGGGGGTAATGCAGCCCGTTGTGTGGGATCAGACACAGTCCATTCAGGTGTGTAAGCTCTTCCCTCCCATCATGATGTTGATGGTCCATCAGTCACACCTAAGCTCCCTTAATTGTTTGGCTGTCTGGAGGGAATGCACATGAGCCCAGTTGTCTCCCGCCCAGCCATGTATTCAGAGACAGGTAAAAGGCACTAAATGATTTAAAGTAAGAACATGCCAACTTTCTAAAAGTGGCATTTTCAGAAATACAATTTAAAATTAAACTTCACCATAAGTTGTGATTTTTAATTGTGATTCCAGAGACACCAAACTTGAGGGTCCCATCTCTTCCCCATTAGAAATTACACTTATAAAATGTATTAAGACAATCCCAATGTTAACCTATGGGACAGAGAGAAAAGCACATTTAAGAATTTTGCACTACCCGGACATGTAAAACTTGAAAGTACATGTTCATCGTTTTATATACACTGCACCTTGCCCTCAGGGCTGTCCACGGCCTACCTAAGGGGTGACCTATATGTATTAATAAGGTAGATCTGAGCCTGGCATAGGGGGTTAATTTGCCAGTTCAATATGTTAGTTTAAAACTGCACACACAGGCTCTGTAATGGCAGGCTTGAGTTATGTTTGAAGGGCTCCTACAGTGGATGGCCCAATCAGTGCTGCAAGCCCACTAGTAGCATTTAATTTTTAGGCCATGGGCACAGGTAGTGCACTTTACTAGGGACATGTAAGTAAATGAAATATGCCAATTGTAGATAAGTCAATGTTATCATGTTTTAGGAAAGAGCACATGCACTTTAGCACTGGTTAGCAGTGGTAAAGTGCCCAGAATCCTAAAGCCACCCAAAATGAAGTCAGCAAAACAGGAGGTCAGAAGACAAAAAGTCAGGGAAAGCCATGTCAAGGATGCCAGGTTGAACACTAACACAGATGCACAAATTACATCATCTCCTGTCATAGCTGTCAAGAGGTGAGTCCAGGTTGATCTAAGACAGAAAATAGGCACAAGGGCACCAAAATAAAAATGGTCTTGGTTAATGAATCAGATAGCAAACAAAAAGGGGCCCAAGTTTGCAAATAGGGCAGTTTTGAGCTTGTAAAGGTAAGCTCTATAAGTGTGTTGCAAGGTTTGGGAGACTGCATGCATCATGCTTGATACAGGCAATCTCTGTGGAAATATCAGGGAAATCAACATTAGAGACCGGCCCACCAGAGCATTAAAAAAAGGCCCACAAACCTCCAAAAAAACAGCCCACATTCTGACCTATAAAACCAGCCTATTGGACACTGCCTGATTGCCCTACAGGCCTGTTTGACCCTGGGTGAACCTGAGGACTGAGTGTAGGAAAGTACCATCTTCCTTGGCAGCATGTTAGCCCCATTTTTACCTGTATGTCAGTATTTTTTTGTCTGTCTCACCGGGCTCCTGCTGGTCAGGACTCCAGTGCTCATAGTGTATGGCCTGTATAGTGCTTGACTGTGTCACTGAGGCTCTTCTAACCAGAACCTCAGTCTTTATGCTCTCTCTGCTTTTAAATTTGTCACTGTAGGCTAGTGACTTCATGTACCAATTTCAATTGGCACACTGGACCCCCTTTATAAGTCCCTAGTATATGGTACCTAGGTACCCAGGGCATTGGGGTTCCAGGAGATCCATATGGTCTGCAGCATTTCTTTTGCCACCCATAGGGACCTCAGACAAACCCTTGCACAGGCCTGCCATTGCAGCCTGTGTGAAATAACGCACACGTTATTTCACAGCCATTTTCACTGCACTTAAGTAACTTATAACCTATATGTCTAACCTTCACATGCCGAAGGTCAGGTGCCAAGTGTAAGGGCACCCTTGCACTAGTAAAGGTGCCCCCACATAGTTCATGGCCATTTCCCGGGACTTTATGAGTGCGGGATATGCATGCACTGCATATAGGTCAATACCTATATGTAGCTTCACAATGGTAACTCCGAATATGGCCATGTAAGGTGTCTAAGGTCATGGAATTGTCCCCCATTCCATATTTGGTATTGGGGAGCCAATTCTATGCATTCTGGGGCCTCCACTATGGACCACCAGTACTGCCAAACCAGCTCTCTGAGGCTTGCACTGCAGCTACTGCTGCTGCCACCTCACAGGCAGGGTTCTGCCCTTCTGGGGTCTGAGCAGCTCAGTCCCAGGAAAGCAGAACAAAGCATTTCCTCTGAGAGCAGAGTGTTACACCCTCTCCCTTTGGAAATAGGTGTTACAGGCTGGGGAGGGGTAGCCTCCCCCAGCCTCTGGAAATGTTTTGAAGGCCACAGATGGTGCCCTCCTTGCATAAGCCTGTCTACACCGGTTCAGGGACCCTTTGTCCCCTGCTCTGGCATGAAACTGGACAAAGGAAAGGGGAGTGAACATTCTCCTGTCCATCACCACCCTAGGGGTGGTGCCCAGAGCTCTTCCAGTGTGTCCCATACTTCAGCCATCTTGCTTTGCAAAGTGTGGGAGCACTCTGGAGGGCTCTGAGTGGCTAGTGCCAGCAGGTGACTTCAGAGACCCCTCCTGATAGGTCCTTACCTGATAAGGTAGCCAATCCCCCTCTCAGGGCTATTTAGGGTCTCTCCTGTGGGTTCTCTTCATATTCTGCTTGCAAGTTGCATTCAGGAATCCTCTGCAACTACTACTTCATCCTCTGACCTCGGATCAACCGCAGCCTTCTCCAGGAACCGCTGTAACAGCAACAAATTATCCACAAGGGATACTTTTCCTCTGCAACTTCAGCTCCAGCCAGCAACTGCAACAGTTTCCATGGTGTGCACGCTCTGAGGACTCCCTGTCTTCACCCTGCACCAGAAGGACCAAAGAAATCTCCCCTGGGGTGATGGAGTCACTCCCATGCTCACGCAGGCACCTTCCAAGACGACGACCGGTACCCTTGGACTCCTCTCACAGTGACTAGTGTGCTCCTAAGGACACAGAGGGTGTACCCCATCGACATAGACTGTTGTGAGGTCTTGCTGACGCAATTTGGAGGAGGTAAGGCCTTGCCTTCCCTGATAGCGATGGTACCCCTTTGTACTGCGTCTTCTTCACCTCCTGAGGCTTCTGTGCACTATTTGCAAAATTCCTTTGTGCACAGCCTGGCCCAGGTCCCCAGCACTCCATCCTGCGATGCTCAACTCGCTGAGTTGTTCTCCAGCGGCGAGGGACCTTCTTTTGTTGTGCTGCACCAACCGTGTTTTGCACCTCCTTTGTCCCCATGTCCTGGGGCTCCCATGGGTGCTGCCTGGCATCCTGAGGGCTCTCTAAGGCGCTGATGCCCCCCTCTTCCTCCTCACACAGAGTAGGTCCCCAGATCCCTCCTGGGTCCAGCCAGTGCCATTTTGATGCAAAATGCATATTTGTTGTAACCAAGGCTTGTTGGTGACTTCCAACACAAAATCACATCTCCATCCATCTTCACGTCGTGGGACATCTTCTGCATCTCGCAGGAACCCGCTGGCATCTTCCTAGGGTGCATTCCTGCAGTCTTCGTCCAACTCGGGACTCTTCTTTTGCACCCTCTTCTGAGTTGGCAGGGGCTCCTGCCCTTCCTGGAACTTCTTTCGACTTATGGACTTGGTCTCCTTCTTTTGGAGGTCTTCAGGTCCAGGAATCCAGCAGTTGTTGTTTGCAGACTTGGTTGGTTACTGCAATATCCCAATCACGAGGTGTATTGTGTCCTAAGGAAACTTGCAGTACTTTACTCCTGCTTTTCTGGGCTCTGGGGTGGGGTAATTTACTTACCTTTACTGTATTCTTACTCTCCTAGCGATTCTGCATACACTACACTTGCCTAGGGGGAAATTAGTGATTCACATTCCACTTTCTTAGTATATGGTTTGTGTCCCCCCTAGACCTATTTTCTCCCATTGCATTTTATAGCATTTCCTATTGTTTGCACTATCCTGTGTCTAATTACTTACCTTATTTTGGTGTCTACCATTTATAATACTTCCCTCCAGAAGGAGTATTGTCTCTAAGATATTTTTGGTACTGTGTCACCCAAATAAATACCTTTATTTTTGGTAACACTGAGTAGTGTTTTTAAATTTGTATAAGTACTGTGTAACTATAAGTAGTATTGCGTGAGCTTTGCAGGTCTCCTAGTTCAGCCTAAGCTGCTCTGCTATAGCTACCTCTATCAGCCTAAGCTGCTAGAACACTACTACTTCACTAATAAGGGATAACTGGACCCGGTATAAGGTGTAAGTACCCAAGGTGCCCTCTACAAACCAGGCCAGCCTCCTATATTGGTGGTGCATCAGTGAGATAAGTACTTGCAATTGCTTTACCACTTTGTTACCTGTGCTTTTCACAAGAAAAGCTTGCTCCAATACTTAGAGCATATATAATATATACCTATAAGTAATTTTCTAACTTTTCTGCAAAAGTTTTTACAAAGTCTTGAAAAGTTTTCTTATTCTCTCTAAAAAGTTAGCTCTGTTATTCTACTAACTTTTTACTCACTTTCCCAATTTTGTTTTTCTCTTTCAATATATCTTCCCTAGAGTTGTGAAAACAACATATGAACATCTTAACTTTAAAAGTTTGAGGGGTCTTTGTATTGAAAGAAGTTTGGGGATTGGGAAGAACCCCAATGAGGAGTTCCTCTTAAATCTTCTCCTCCAAGATGACCAGGGATTCAGCACTGGTCCAGATCAGACAGGGGAAGAGGTAGAGGATGTCTCCAGACAGGAAGGCTCAGAGGAGCAAACTTACAATCTTGGGGAGGGTCCTTCCACAGATCTATCTGTCAATAAGCCCCCTAGTATAACTGGTAGTGGGAAGGGTTCACACACAAGTAGGGCTCCCTTCACCCCTGGAGGCCAGGTCACTAGAGTGGCCCCTGTTAGAGATAGATCTACCTCTGCAAACTCTCATGTTACCTCTGTTTCAGAGGCATCCCACAATTCTAACCCTGAGGATCAGTCCCTAGATAGGGAACTCAGAAAGCTGAGGTTAGAGGAGGCCAGACTGAGGCTAATGCAGCAACAGTTGGCCTTAGACAGGGAATCCCTGACTGTGGAGAAAAAGAGGCAGGGTTTGGAGTTAGTTCCCCATGGTGGCAGCAACAGTTTTAGAAATTCAAATGTTAGGGAACCTTCATTTGACTCTAGAAATCTGCACAAAGGTGTCCCTCCTTGCAAGGATGGTTTGCTGCACTTAAGAGGACCTGTAAAGTTCAGGGGGTCCCTCATGTACAGTGGGCTGCTATCCTTTTGTTATCCTTCTCTGGCAAAGGGAAAGACAGACTTCTTATTGTCAGAGAGGATGATACAGATTACTATCAAATTCTGAAAGGTGCACTCTTAGATGGTTTGGGCTTAACCACTGAACAGTACTGACTTAAAATCACAGAGACCAGAAAGGAGTCATCACAGGACTGGACATACTTTGTAGACTGTTCTGTGAAGGCCCTAGAAGGTTGGTTAAATGACAGTAAGGTGACTGAATATGAAAGCCTATATAACCTGATTCTGAGAGAGCATATCTTGAATAATTGTGTGTCTGACTTGTTACATCAGTATCTTGTGGACTCAGGTCTGACCTCTCCCCAAGAATTGGGAAAGAAGGCAGACAAATGGGTCAGAACAAGGGTGAACAGAAAAGTTCATACAGCGGGTGAAAAGGATGGCAAGAAGAAGGTTGGTAAGTCACATGACAAGGGTGGGGACAAATATAAAAAATCATCAGCGTCTTCATCAGGCCCACAAAAATCCTCTGGGGTGGTGGGTCCAAATCCTCTTCCCACAAAGATAAGAAACCTTGGTGTTATCTGTGTAGAGCCAAAGGCCATTGGGCAACTGACAGTCATTGTCCAAAATGAAACACCAAACCTCCCCCACCACAACCCCAACTGCAACCACTAGTGCCCCTAGTCATAGCAATGGTGGTGGGAAAAGCACTACTAATAGACAATCAAGGGGTGTAGCTGGGCTCACCATTGTTAATGTAGTTGGGGTTGGTCTAGTTAGGGAGATCACTGAGGCTGTTTTAGTCTCTGATGGTAGCATTGACTTAGCCACTTTAGTAGCTTGTCCCCTTAACATGGATAAGTACAATCAGCTACCCCTGATTAATGGTGTTGAGGTTGAGGCCTACAGGGACACAGGTGCCAGTGTCACCATGGTGTTGGAAAAACTGGTTGCCCCTGAGCAGCACCTACTTGGTCACCAGTACCAAGTGATAGACGCCCATAGCAACACTGTAAGCCACCCCGTGGCTGTTGTGAATCTCAACTGGGGATGGGGGGTTTACTGGTCCAAAGAAAGTTGTGGTAGCCACTGATTTACCTGTAGAATGTCTGCTAAGCAATGATTTGGAGACTTCAGCTAGGGCTGAAGTAGAGGCCCATGCAGCAATGCTGGGCATTCATGGGCATATTTTTGCTTTTACCGGGGCTCAGGCCAAGAAGCAAAGAGGACAGGGAAACTTGGATCCTGGAAAAAGGGACTAGGTGCTCCCAAAAACTATGGGTAAGAAGGGCAAACCATTGTCCACCATCCCTCCCTTCAGAGATGATTCCCCTCTTGAGGAAGAGGAATTCTCTCCCTGTACAGAGCCTACACCAGAAGAGCCGGAAGCTGATACAGATGAGCTTTTGGGAGCAGGGGGGCCTACCAAAGAAGAGCTGAGTGTGGCAAAGCAAACCTGTCCCACATTGGAGGGCCTCAGACAGCAAGCTTTCAAGCAGCAAAATGGTGATGTCACTGATATACACAGAGTTTATTTGGAGAATAATCTCCTTTATACTGAAGCACGGGACCCTAAACCTGGTGCCACCAGGAGACTGGTCATCCCCCTTCAGTACAGGGAATTCCTCCTAACTCTGGCTCATGACATCCCTTTAGCTGGGCATTTAGGCCAGAGTAAAACATGGGGCAGACTTGTTCTACATCTTCACTGTCCCCATATGTCAGAGGACACAAAGGCATTTTGTTGCTCCTGTGTCTCCTGCCAAGCCAGTGGCAAAACTGATGGCACCCCAAAGGCCCCCTTGATCCCACTGCCAGTGGTTGGGGTGCCCTTTGAAAGGGTAGGGGTTGATATTGTTGACCCCCTTGACTTTCCAACACCTTCTGACAATAGATTTATCCTTGTGGTGGTGGACCATGCCACAAGGTACCCAGAAGCTATCCCCTTAATGACCACTACGGCTCCGGCAGTGGCAAAGGCCCTCCTGGGATTCTTTTCCAGGGTGGGTATCCCTAAGGAAGTGGTGTCAGACAGAGGTAGTAACTTCATGTCTGAATACCTAAAAGCAATGTAGAAGGAGTGTGGTGTTACCTAAACGTTGTCCTTATCATCCACAAACTAATAGATTGTTTGAGAGCTTTAATAAAACTCTCAAATGTATGAGTATCCGACACCTTGAATGAAAAACTCAGAAGGAGATGGGATGTCCTATTGCCATGCCTTCTTTTTTTTGCCTACAGGGAGGTACCCCAAAAAGGAATGGGCTACAGCACCTTTGAACTCCTATTTGGTCACCCTGTTAGGGGTCACCTTGCTTTTGTTAAGGAGGGTTGGGAACAGCCTTTAAAATCTCTAAAACAAGACACTGTGGACTATGCACGTTGGCCTGAAAAGTAGAATGGCTGAGTACATGAAAAAGTGCAGCAAACACCTTTAGGCCAGCCAAGAGCTCCAAAAGCAAAGGTTTGACCAGAAGGCTGTCCTGGCAGAGTACCACCCAGGACAAAAGGTGTGGGTATTGGAGCCTGTGGCACCAAGAGCACTCCAGGACAAATGGAGTGGACCCCATCTAATTGTAGAAAAGAAAGGTGAGATCACCTACCTGGTGGACCTGGGCACTGCCAGAAGCCCTCTTAGGGTGGTTCATGTCAATCGCCTAAAGCCTTACTATGACAGGGCTAACTTAACCCTGCTCATGGCCACAGATGAGGGGCAGGAAGAAGAGGGTGACCCTCTCCCTGATCTCTTCTCCAACACTGAAGCTGATAGCTTAGTGGAAGGAGTGGTTCTGGCAGGCTGCCTTACTGCTGAGCAGAAGGAAGACTGTAAAAATCTTCTTGATCAGTTTTCTGAACTCATCTCACCTGGTACAACTACTTGGTGTGAACATAAAATTGACACCAGAGACAGTTTACCTGTCAAAAGTAAATTTTACAGGCAACCTCACCATGTCAAAGATTGCATAAAAGCTGAAGTTCAGAAAATGTTTGACCTTGGAGTTATTTAGCCTTCTGGTAGCCCCTGGGCCCGCCCAGTGGTGCTTGGCTCCAAACAACAAGTTACTTACCTTCGGTAACTCCTTTTCTGGTGGATACACTAGCTACCTGTGGATTCCTCACCTAAAGAATATTCCCCACGTGCCAGCTTTTGACGGAAATTTTCTTACAGCTCTGCACGTTGACGATGACGTCATAATTGCCCGACTCCCACGCGATGCTGTATGACGTCATCCAGGCAAAAAGAGGTCCTCGTCGACGTGCAGACGTCAGTTATCACCATTTTTTATGTGCCTTTGAGGCGAACAGGAGAACATTGACATTACAGATGTGATATGAATACATCAATCAAACTTATATACCAACTTTTATTTTAATAATATGAAACGTAACCAATAGAAATAAACAACACGAAATATGTGTATGTATGTATATATATATATATATATATATATATATATATATATATATATATATATATATATATATGAATGAACATTGCATCATCATATACATATGTACAATATACGGGCACACACTCAAGGAATTTGTGGTAAGACCAGTCAGGCAACGGGGAGGCGGGTGGGACCATGAGGAATCCACAGGTAGCTAGTGTATCCACCAGAAAAGGCGTTACTGAAGGTAAGTAACTTGTTCTTCTGATGGATACAACTACCTGTGGATTCCTCACCTAAAGAATAGAGTCTTAAAGCAGTACCGCCTCTGGAGGTGGGTGCCTGAATGGTCAAACCAAGAAATCCTGAAGCACTGAGCATGCAAAATGGCCATCCCTCCTAACCTCAGAGTCCAAACAATAATGCTTGGCAAAAGTGCGGAGGGATGCCCAAGTTGTCGCTTTGCAGATGTCAACCACAGGAACACCTCTAGCCAAGGCCGACAAAGCAGCCTTAGCCCTTGTGGAATGGACTCGTAGCCCTACAGGAGGTTCTTTCTTTGCTAAAGAATAACATAACTTGATGCAAAGGAATGACCCACCTGGACAGCGTTCTCTTGTGGACAGCTTTGCCTCTCCTCTTCCCCACGTAACCAACCAAGAGGTGATCGCCTTGCCTAAACACCCTCGTCCTGTCGACGAAGAAGCTCAACGCTCTTCGTGGATCCAACCGGTGCAGTCTCTTTTCCTCCTTAGATGGATGAGGTGGAGGATAGAAAGAAGAGAGAGTAATGGACTGTCCCAAGTGAAAGGGTGTAACAACCTTCAGGAGGAAAGCTGCCTTGGTCCTTAACACCACTTTGTCCCTGTAAAATGAAATATATGGGGGTTCTACGCTAAGGGCCTGGAGCTCACTCACTCTTCTAGCCGATGTTATGGCCACCAGAAAAAGAGTCTTCAAAACTAGAAGCCTCAATGGACAAGAGTGCATTGGCTCAAATGGCGATCCCATAAGAAAGGCCAATACCAAGTTAAGATCCCACTGTGGCATAACAAACAGAGTGGGAGGAAACTTATTAGTGAGACCCTTTAGGAACCTTAATACAATGGGCGATTTAAACAAGGATGGTTGATCTGGAAGGCACAGAAAAGCCGACAGCGCTGATAAATAACCCTTAACTGTGGCGACTGCAAAACCCTTCTGTGCCAAGGATAGAGCAAATAACAATACGTCAGACAAATGGGCCCTCAAGGGATCAATTTGGTTCTCTCCACACCAACTCACAAATCTGGCCCACCTGCTTGCATAGATCGATTTGGTGGAGTGTCGCCGGGCCGATAAATAACTTCCACCACCTCCGGCGGGTGAGAAAAGGAACTCAGATTGCCCCGTTCAATCTCCAGGCATGAAGGTGCAAGCTCTGGAGGTGGGGGTGTAGAACCTGCCCCTTCGACTGCGAGAGGAGGTCTGCCCTGTACGGGAGACGGAGCAGAGGGCACAGAGAGATCTGAGTACCACACCCTTCTTGGCCAATTCAGGGCTATTAAGATGACTTGGGCCTGAACTTGGTGGATCTTCCTCAAAACCTGAGGAATCAAGAGTATGGGAGGGAACGCGTAAAGCAACTGACCCTTCCAGGACATCTGAAACGCATCCCCCAAAGCTCCTTGCATCAGATACTGGAGGCTGCAAAACGACGGGCAGTGCGCAAATTTCCCGAGTGGCAAACAAATCTATCTGTGGATATCCCCACCTCTGGAAGATATAAAGGAGCAGATCTGGATGAAGACGCCACTCGTGATCGGTCGAGATGAGCCGACTGAGAATGTCCGCACGTTCAAAACTCCGGCCAAGTGATTTGCTAACAAGCTAACAAGATGGTCCTGAAGCCTGGACCAGAGCCGAAGAGCTTCTCTGCAGAGAAGATACAACCCCACTCCTCCCTGCTTGTTTATATACCACATTGCACTAGTATTGTTCGTCAGGACCTGAACCGACTTACTGCGAAGGGAAGGGAGGAAGGGCTTGAGATCCAGACTTATCGCCCGCAGTTCCAACAGATTGATGTGAAACCTCTGTTCCACTGGAGACCAACAACCTTTGATCTCCAGATCCCCCAGATGAGCTCCCCACCCTAGAGTGGAAGCATCAATTACAACTGTGGCCACCGACGGAGGTAGCGAGAACGGGCTTCCTTGCGAAAGGTTGCCGACCGCAGCCCACCACTGAAGATCCGCTGCAGCGTCTCTGGAGATCCTTATTGAGTCCTCGAGATCTCCTTTGTGTTGAAACCACTGCCTGCGGACGCACCAATGGAGGGCCCTCATGTGCCAGCGTGCATGAGTGACCATGAGGACTGGAACGACCGCTCCATCCTGAAACATTGGAATCAACGCCTGAATGCCCTGAATCCACTGCAGCGGAGGAAAGGCCAGATTCAATGTTGTGTCCAGTACTGCACCTATGAACAGGAGGTGTTGAGAGGGCTCTAGGTGAGATTTGGGCACATTAACCGAAAAGCCCAGATCGAAAAGCAACTGAGTTGTTGATTGCAAGTGATGCCGCAAGGGCTCCGGAGACTTAGCTTTGATCAACCAATCGTCCAGATAAGGAAATACTGCTATCCCCTTTCTTCTGAGTTCCGCTGCAACCACCGCCATCACCTTTGTGAAGATTCGAGGTGCCGAAGTAAGACCAAATGGAAGGACCGCAAACTGATAGTGTTGCGACCCCACCACAAACCAGAGATACTTCCTGTGCAACTTGAGGATCGGAATATGGAAGTAAGCATCCTGCAAGTCGACGGACACCATCCAGTTTCCTTCGTTCAACGCCAAAAGAACCTGTGACAGGGTCAGCATCTTGAACTTTTCCTGCTTGAGGAACCAAATCAAAATCCTCAGGTCCTGGATTGCCCTCAACTGACCATCCTTTTTGGGGATCAGGAACTATCTTGAATAGCAGCCCTGACCCCTCTCCTGCTCTGGGACCACTGCGCCTTTCGACAAAAGGGATATCACCTCCTGTTGCAGTAACAGAAGATGGTCTTCCGAACAGAAGGATGGGCGGGGAGGGATGGGAGGAGGATACTCCTGAAAGGAAAGAGCATAACCTTTCCCCACAATATCGGTGACCCAGGAGTCTGATGTTATTGACTCCCACATGCGAAGAAAGTGAGATAGTCTCCCCCCTACAGGAGATGTGTGAACAGGGAGTGATGGAGAACTAAGGTTGCTTTCCCTGCTGCACCCCTCCGGAGGAAGAGGCAGAGTGCTGCTGGGTGGCCCCTCTAGTGTGTACCCTACCCCTGCCCATGGAGCCTGCCACGAAAGGAAGCGCCACAACCAAATCCTCTAAACCTCCTAAATGACCTTAAAGAAGAGGAAGTGGCTGCTTGCAGTCCCAAGGATCTTGCTGTGGCTCTACTCTCCTTAAACCGCTCCAAGGCAGAGTCGGCCTTCGATACAAAAAGTTTGTCTCCATCAAATGGCAGTTCAAGCAGTGTGGTCTGAAAATCAGGAGAGAACCCTGACAATCGCAGCCAGGCATGCCGCCTCGTCGCTATGGAAGTGCCCTTAGCCCTGGCAACCGAGTCCGAGGTGTCCAGCCCAGATTGCATCATCTGGGTCGCCGCCGCCTGGGCGTCCGACAAAAGGTTCTGCACCTCATTAGACAATTCAGGGTGCCCCTTAGCCTCGTCCATAAGGGTATAGATGTATCGTCGTAAAATGCAAGTAGCATTTGTGGATTTCAAAGCCATGCTACATGACGAGAAGGCTTTTTTACCTGACTGGTCCATTGTCTTAGACTCCCTGTCTGCGGGAACTCCTGGAAACAATGCCAGAGCAGAATGAGAGGAACATGAAGCTTGCACAACCAAACTCTCCGGAGTTGGGTGCTTGGACAAAAACGCCGGATCACCTGGGGCCACTCGATATCGTCTCGCCACCGACCTGTTTGCGGCAGTCGAAGTCACCGGCTTCTTCCACACTTCCCTAATAGGGTCCATAAGAGCCTCATTGAATGGAAGAAGCCGCTCCGCCACAGCTGATGCTGGATGCAACACTTCAGTAAGGATGTTGGTCTTAACATCCGCAGCCGGAAGAGGAAGGTCGAAAAAGTCTGCTGCCTTCTGCACCACAGCATGAAAAGAGGCAGCCTCCTCTGTATACTCCACCAGCGAAGCCAAGTCCCACTCCGGGGAGGTGTCTATACCACTTGCCGTGTCCAAACCTTGCAGGTCCCCTGACGGCTCCATGATCTCACTTTCCTCCAAGTGCTGCTTCACATATTCCTGCTCCTCTAGCAGCCTTAGAGCCAACCTTCTGGAGCGGAGCCTGGACTCGATCCCCGGCGTCGATAAGGCGCCAGCCGATGCCTAAGACCTCGGACGGTGTAGATCCTCGGAGTCATCCGAAGCCGGATCCCTCGGCGCCACAGGCCTCTTTAAGGTCGATTGGATCCATGGTGAATCCATCAGCGCCGGGACGGTGGACGTCGCCGGCGTCACCGTTCTTCTGGGCGACGCCATACGCATCGGCGCCGAAGCAGTACTTCCCGAAGGCCTGTAAGAAGCCGGAACACCCATGTCAAAGGCCAAAGGACCTGACAGCCCTGAATGCACACCTCCAGGTGCCATGGTGGCAAAGATATTAAACATAGCATTAAGGAATGCTGCTGGATCAGTGCCCGGCACTGGGAACGCCGGATAACTTTGAGGAGCCGGTGCTTGAGGCGAAGCCGGCGTCGGCTCAGGCATCTCCACCTGCTCTGGAGAAGCCCTCAGCTCCTGATGTGGATCCACTTCATACACTGACAGTGGAGACGCCGGTGAAGTTGGAGTCGTCAGAGGCGGAGGCGTAACAGTTGGACTGACCTCCCACGTCGGTTGACGTCGAGCCAATGGCGATCTCGAACAGGAGCGGCGCCGGGAGTCCCGATGACGCAGATGAGACCTCGAAGATTTAGAAGAAGATTCTCTGTGATGATGCTTTTCCTTCTTCTTCTTGGACCGAGCCAGAAACAAGTTGGCCTCCTGTTCTTTCAGGGCCTTTGGATTCATGGGTTGACATGAACCACACGCCTCGACTTCGTGGTCAGAACTAAGACACCACAAGCAATTGTCATGTGGGTCCGTGACCAACATCCGACCTCCACACTGCTTACAGTGTTAAAAACCCGACTTCCTTGGCTGCGCCATTGTTACACTGAAGTGAAACTGTAGCTTCCTGGTAGCCTCGGAGAAAAAAACATTACTCGAAGGCACGGAAAAAAGGGAACTGACGTCTGCACGTTGATGAGGACCTCTTATTGCCTGGATGACGTCATACGGCCTCGCGAGGGAATCGGGCAATTGTGACGTCATCGTCGACGTGCAGAGCTAGAAGAAAATTTCCGTTGAAAGCTGGCGCGTGGGGAAAATTCTTTAGGTGAGGAATCCACAGGTAGTTGTATCCATCAGAACCACATAGCAAAGAAGGAAAGAGAGAAATGCGGTTTTGTGTGGTCTATAGGGGTCTCAATACAGTAACCAAAACAGATGCTCACCCTATACCCAGGGCAGATGAGCTAATAGATACACTGGGATCTGCCAAGTATCTAAGCACTTTTGACTTGACTGCAGGGTATTGGCATATCAAGATGTCAGAAGATGTTAAAGCGAAAACTGCATTTTGTACCATAGGAGGGCATTATCACTTCACAGTGATGCCCTTTGGTACTTGCTACTTTTCAGAGGCTGGTGAATACAGTCCTCCAAGGTTTGGAAGCATTTAGTGCAGCATATTTAGACAATACTGCTGTCTTTAACTCCACCTGGGATGATCACCTGGTCCACCTCTGGGAAGTTTTGGAGACCCTGCAAAAGGCAGGCCTGACTATCAAGGCTTCAAAGTGCCAGATAGGGCAGAGGAAAGTGGCTTATCTGGGCGACCTGGTAGGTGGAGAACAGATTGCACCACTACAGGGGAAGATTCAGACCATTATGGACTGGACTTCCCCTACTACTCAGACCCAGGTAAGAGCCTTCTTAGGTCTCACTGGGTATTACAGGAGGTTCATTAAGAACTATGGCTCCATTGCAGCACTTCTTAAAAACCTCACCAGCAAGAAAATGCCTAAAAAGGTATTGTGGACAGCTAGCTGTCAGAAAGCTTTTGAGGAGCTTAAGCAGGCAATGTGCTCTGCACCTGTCTTGAAGAGCCCTAACTACTCCAAAAAATTCATTGTTCAAACAGGTGCTTCTGAATTAGGGGTAGGGACTGTACTATCACAACTGAACTCAGAGGGCCAGGATCAACCTGTTGCTTTCATAAGCAGGAGGTGACACCTAGAGAAAAGCGTTAGTCTGCCAGAGAAAGGGAGGCCTTTGCTGTGGTCTGGACACTGAAGAAGCGGAGAATCTACTTGTTTGGGACTCACTTCATTGTTCAGACAAACCACAAACCTCTAATATGGCTTAAACAAAGGAAAGGTGAAAACCCGAAATTGTTGAGGTGACCCATTTCCCTACAGGGGATAGACTATACAGTGGAACACAGACCTGGGAGTACCCCCTCCAATGCAGATGGACTCTCCAGATATTTCCACTTAGACAATGAAGACTCGTCTAGGCAAGGTTAGCCTTTTTGTCCCTCGTTTGGGGGAGGGGTTGTGTAGGAAATTGCCATCTTCCTTGGCATGTTAGCCCCATTTTTACCTGTATGTCAGTATGTTGTTGCCTGTCTCACTGGGATCCTGCCGGTCAGGACCTCAGTGCTCATAGTTATGGCCTAATGTGTGTGTCTGTATAGTGCTTGACTGTGTCACTGAGGCTCTGCTAACCAGAAAATCAGTGTTTATGCTCTCTCTGCTTTTAAATTTGTCACTGTAGGCTAGTGACTTCATTTACTAATTTCAATTGGCATACTGGACCCCCCTTATAAGTCCCTAGTATATGGTAGCTAGGTACCCAGGGCATTGGGGTTCCAGGAGATCCTTATGGGCTGCAGCATTTCTTTTGCCATCCATAGGGAGCTCAGACAAACCCTTGCACAGGCCTGCCATTGCAGCCTGCGTGAAATAAGGCACGTTATTTCACAGCCATTTTCACTGCACTTAAGTAACTTATAAGTCACCTATATGGCTAACCTTCACTTGCTGAAGGTTAGGTGCAAAGTTACTGAGTGTGAGGGCACCCTTGCACTAGCCAATGTGCTCCAACATAGTTCAGGGCAATTTCTCCGGACTTTGTGAGTGCGGGGACACCATTACACGCGTTCACTACATATAGGTCAATACCTATATGTAGCTTCACAATGGTAACTCCGAATATGGCCATGTAACCTGTCTAAAATAATGGAATTGTCTCCCCATTCCAAATCTGGTACCCCCAGTACTGCCAAACCAGCTCTCTGAGGCTTACACTGCAGCTACAGCTGCTGCCACCTCACAGACAGGGTTCTGCCATCCTGGGGTCTGAGCAGCTTAGTCCTAGGAAGGCAGAACAAAGCATTTCCGCTGAGAGCAAGGTGTTACACCCTCTCCCTTTGGAAATAGGTGTTACAGGCTGGGGAGGGGTAGCCTCCCCAGCCTCTGGAAATGCTTTGATGGTGTCCTCCTTGCATAAGTCCATCTACGTCGGTTCAGGGACCCCCTTGTCCCCTGCTCTGGCCCGAAACTGGAAAAGGAAAGGGGAGTGACCTCTCCCCTGTCCATCACCACCCTAGGGGTGATGCCCAGAGCTCCTCCAGTGTGTCCCAGACTTCGCCATCTTGCTTTGCAAGGTGTGGGAGCACTCTGGAGGGCTCTGAGTGGCCAGTGCCAGCAGGTGACTTCAGAGACCCCTCCTTACCTGATAAGGTAGCCAGTCCCCCTCTCAGGGCTATTTAGGGTCTCTCCTGTGGGTTCTCTTCAGATTCTGCTTGCAAGTTTCCTTCAGGTATCCTCTGGAACTACTAATTCATCCTCTGACCTCGGATCAACCGCAGCCTGCTCCAGGAACCACTGTAAGAGCAACAAAGTATCCACAAGGGATACTTTTCCTCTGCAACTTCAGCTCCAGCCAGCAACTGCAACAGTTTCCATGGTGTGCACGCTCTGAGGACTCCCTTTCTTCACCCTGCACCAGAAGGACCAAAGAAATCTCCCCTGCGGTGATGGAGTCACTCCCATGCTCACGCAGGCACTTTCCAAGATGACAACTGGTACCCTTGGACTCCGCTCACAGCGACGAGCGTGCTCCTAAGGACACAGAGGGTGGACCCTATCAACATAGACTGTCCTGAGATCCTACTGACACAATTTGGGGGAGGTAAGACCTTGCCTTCCCTGAGAGTGATGGTACCCCTTTGTACTGCGTCTTTTTCACCTCCTGAGTCCTCTGTGCACTATTTGCAAAATTCCTTTGTGCACAGCTTGGCCCAGGTCCCCATCACGCCATCCTGCAACGCTCATCACGCTGAGTTGTGCTCTGGCGGCGTGGGACCATCCTTTGTTGTGCTGCACCAACTGCGTTTTGCACCTCCTTTGCCCCCGTGTCCTGGGATTCCCATGGGTGCTGCCTGGGATCCCGAGGGCTCTCTAAAGTGCTGAGACCCCCCTCTTCCTCCTCACACAGAGTTGAGGCCCCCAGGTCCCTCCTGGGTCTAGCCAGCGCCATTTTGATGCAAAACGCATATTTGTCGTAACCAAGGCTTGTTGGTGACTTCCAACACAAAATCACATCTGCAGCCATCTTCACGTCGTGGGACATCTTCTGCATCATGCAGGAACCCGCTGGCATCTTCCTAGAGTGCATTCCTGCAGTCTTCGTCCAACCAGGACTCTTCTTTTGCACCCTCTTCTGGGTTGGCAGGGGCTCCTGCCCTTCCTGGAACTTCTTTTGACTTCTGGACTTGGTCCCCTTCTTTTGCAGGTCTTCAGGCACAGAAATCCAGTAGTTATTGTTTGCAGACTTGGTTGCTTACTGCAATATCCCAATCACGAGGTGTAGTGTGTCCTAAGGTAACTTGCAGTACTGTACTCCTGCTTTTCTGGGCTGTGGGGTGGGGTCATTTACTTACCTCTACTGTATTCTTACTCTCCCAGCGATTATGCACACCCTACACTTGTCTAGGGGGGGAATTCGTGATTCGCATTCCACTTTCTTAGTATATGGTTTGTGTTGCCCCTAAACCTATTTTCTCCCATTGTATTCTATAACATTTCTTATTGTTTGTTCTATCCTATGTCTAATTACTTACCCTATTTTGCTGTCCAGTGTATATATTGTGTAATATACTTCCCTCCAGAAGGAGTATTGTTACTAAGATATTTTTGGTACTGTGTCACCCAAATAAATACCTTTATTTTTGGTAACACTGAGTATTGTCTTTACTTGTGTATAAGTACTGTGTAACTATAAGTGGTATTGCAGGAGCTTTGCATGTCTCCTAGTTCAGCCTAAGCTGCTCTGCTATAGCTACCTGTATCAGCCTAAGCTGCTAAAACACTACTACATTTCACTTATAAGGGATAACTGGACGTGGTGTAAGGTGTATGTACCCAAGGTACCCACTACAAACTAGACCAGCCTCCTACACTGAGGTTGAATGATAAATATTGGAAGGTAGTGAGAGAGGCACAACGACTGGGCAATGAGACTGATTTCAAGTGATAAAGAGACAGAACCGATCTTTTGGACTTTACTAAGGGAGACCTCTGAAACAGGATCGTTGTGTTCCTTTCCCCACCCTTCAGATGTAACATCAGGGCTTAAAGTGGGCCGGATCCCGTTAGTGCTCAGCACAGGCACTTCTAAAAAGCAGGCACTGAGACGTGTCCCTTTCGAACTCTCCATTTTTGGCCTCGCCCTCAGAGTGAAAAAAAATCTTAACCTGGCAGCAGTACCACCCCTAACAGCCTTTGATGTAACTTCAAAGAGACTTGTTATAGTTCTTTCGCATCTCATCATTTCAGAACTGAAGTATTTTCAATATTATATACAGCGAAGCAATTGTTGTTGTTTATTTATCCTATGCAACTGACAATCATTTAGAAAGTCTATAGTCCCGGCTTGTTGTAGGTGTAATATTACTTGTTGTAGTATCTATATGGATGCAATGACAGAAAGAAGCAGCAAAATACCAGTCAGGTGGCACACTATGCCAACCACAGAATTTCATCTTAAATGTTTTTAAGCCAAGCCCTTAATTACATCAGCCCCTTTATTGCCCCACCCCAGTTTGTTCATCCCACTTAAAGGCCTGTGTAATTTCCCACACAGTACCTGCACTCACTTTTGCTTGTTCCCAATCTTATATTTTCTTTAGCTAACATTTTATGCGCAGATCCTCAAGCTAAAAGGAAAGGTGGAGAGGGTAGAGGTTCTACAATTCTTCCAGACACACACTTTTATTATCGTAAGGGCTAAAAGGTAGCAATACTTCAATTGTGCAGGTGATGACCACCGTCACTTATTTTGGGAGCTTATGTTTGATCACGGCAGAAGGAAAGAGAGATGAAAATGATGAAAAAGGGAGAAAGCAGGGATGAATAAAAGACTGCAGGGTGAAATAAAGAGACGTAATATAGACACAGCCTTGTACTTTTCCTTACACAAGATGCTTTGGCCATGGTGCCAGAGGTCTACATGTACCCTAGAGAGGCCCAAGTGATTGTTGTAATGAGGCCTCAGTAGTCCAGCCCTCACAAGATTATTGGTTCATGGTTGTTCTGGCTGCATTTAGGTGCACTTCATAGGCCTGGTGGGGGCACAGTTTATGATTCTACTTATTTAGTCCCAGAATTAGAGGAGCAAAAGATGGTGGTAGTAGGAGCCAAATTCCACTCCCTGACTGTGATTGGTCTGTCACAGACGAGTCACAGAAACAGCAAACTGGCAAACCGAGAAGGAAGGAGAGAAGAGGCCAAGGGCGTGTAAGTGAGAACAAAGCAAGCGAGAGAGTACGCAAGTAGGAAAACTTGGTTTTACCCGCGTAGTTACCAGGTGACTCCATGTCATCAAGCACGCTGTGTCCTGCATTTTTATTTACCTGCCTCTTGCATCCTGGTTTGTGGAAGTTCACTTCAGTTCCTCCACAACAAACTAACACACCAGAAAACAATGATTTATGAAAATGATAAGCCTGGGCCTAAATAACTGCATCCTTGAAGACAAGGCACCTGCTAACCATTTCTAACATGGCTATGTTACCTGCACCAAAGAACTCTCAAAATCCTCCCCATCTCTTCTTTCCTACAGTTGACTATAAGCGTAGTGACTGTACACAGCTTCTTTCTTAACTTACATTGACTGGCCTTGTATCATGATCTCTAGGGTACCTGGAGAAAAATGAACTAACTCACCCATGCAGAGTGACTGGGAGAAGGAGTCAAATTCTTGTCTTTCTGAATACAGAGCCCCAATTTGATATTGAACATGAGAGTGACAGGTGGTGAAACCGACTCTAGAGATAAACATCATGGTTGTGATAGATAGCCACAACAGGCTGTGAGGGGACAGACTTCTAGAGACTTTAGATGGCAGGATTAGGATGTGAAGATTTAATTTAAGGAGGTTGGTTAATATGTGCATTCCTGGGGCATGTGTAAGGTGCTGCCTGTCCATTTGGTATGCAAGACTTGGGTTAAGTAAGTTCAGTGCACATTTATTTAGTGTATGGATGAGAAGGTGCACTGTTTTTTATTACCCAACTTGGGGTAAGTAGTTTTCTGAAAAATGTGGATAGATTTTTTTTAAATTTATAAATGAAAGCAAAATAAAGAATACATTGCACACATATTATTATATATATTAGCAGCAAGAGAGGAAAAAGAAAGCAAGAATATCTTTATATCATTCTTAAAAACATCTCCTTACTTTTTCAAACCTGTGAATGGAAGTTAGTCTCAATGTATAAACTGATTCATAAAACCTTACACAATGCATTTTTGTCCCCGCAGTTCATAAATAAAGATACAGACTAAGGTTTCCAACTTTGCATGATTGATGAGCATGCAACCGATATAACTAATAATACAGATCTCCTTTAATGACACAAAATATCGTATAGATGGAGAGATGCACCTAATACATTATATATGGGATTAACTATTTTCTTACTAATATCATTTAAAACCTGGTTCCAAAAAGATTTTAATTTAGGGCAACTTCTTTTAATATGCCACCAACCACCCGTAGAATCCTTTGGGCATCAAAATAAGAGGAAGAAATGTTGGCATACAACCTATGTAACAACTTAGGCATATAGTAAAGTGTCCATTGTGAGTGAAAATTCATATGCTGAAAGTTGACACCACAAAAGTTTTTGTTACTAAATAGGGATATTTCCTTCCACATCAGTTAGTTTGATCTATTATTCCATATCCCCTTTAGTACAAAGCTTAAAAAATACATGTTCCTAGTTAAATTCCATAAGAATGCAATACAAACTGTCAGTGCAGGAAATGAGATTCTCAAAAATTGCCTAAATTATTTCATTGAAGTGTGGCCTTACTTTACTGGGAGATGGCTTTAAAAAGCTAGTCACCTGTTGAAAGATGATAAGAAAATAAAAGACAATCTTTATGAAATGAGTACTGAATTTCCTTCCAAGAATTAAATATTCTGATATTTATAAATTTGAATTCCATTGAAAAACATAATCTTCCCATTTTTTAAGTACTGTTTCAGTCTTTAAGCCCATGTTTTGGGATTGTTGTAGAATACTGAATTCATTCACCACTGATAAGTTGTATTAGCCCAAGAAATATGTTTGCGTAGCACTATCATCTATAAAGTTTTGTAGCAAATCTTTTTTGGATGTTCAGGAGACTTAATAAATAAGGGTGGATCAATAGATGGTTCACACAGCATGGAATTACCAAATAATATTATCTGATGAAACTGAAAGTTTGGGAGTTTAGACATGTTAAAAGATTAGCCAGCGCAGATAGGTAAGGTAGCCTGAAATTGGGAAGGGCTAGAGTTCCATATTGACTGTCAAGTTGGATTTTAGATAACTTTTTACAAAGGTCTTTGTCCATTCCATATCAGTTGTCTAACAGATCTGTTGAGTTGATAAAAAATGATTGCCTAGTTTACCAGGTGCATTGGAAAATTGAAATAATGTTAACGCAGAAGGGCATCTTGTTTCACTAAATTCAACCAATGATGAATGTTAGACCTGGCAGCTTTCGGGTGGTTTCCCTATACTTTTTGCTTCTGACCTCCTGTTTTTGGAACCTGGGCTGTAATTCGTTTAGGCTGGTTTTGATTCTCTGGGCACTTTACCACTGCTAACCAGTGCTGAAGTGCAAGTGCCCTCTGTCTAAATTGTATTGGTGATTGATTATCCATGATTGGCATATTTGATTTACAAGTAAATCCCTAATAAAGTGCTCTAGAGGTGCCCAGGGCCTGTAAATCAAATGCTATTAGTTAGCCTGCAGCCCTGATTGTACCACCCACCTGAGAAGCCCTGTAAATATGTCTCTGACCTGCCACTGCTGTGTCTGTGTGTGCAGTCGTTCACTGCCAATTCGACCTGGCAAGTGTACCCACTTGCCAGGCCTAAACCCTCCCTTTTACTACATGTAAGTCACACCTAAGGGAGGCCCTAGGTAGCCCCACGGGCAGGGCGCATAGTATGTAAAAGGTGGGACAGGTACTGATGTGTTTTACATGTCCTGATAGTGAAATACTGCCAAATTCTATTTTCATTATTGCAAGCCCTATCTCTCTCTTAGGTTAACATGGGGACTGCCTTTAAATTTCCTTTACGTGCAGTTTCCCATTGGGAGCTGATAGCGATGTGGATTGTGGGGTCTCTGAACTCACAATTTAAAAATACATTGTTTGGTAAAGTTGCTTTTCAGACTGTCAGTTTGAAAATACCACTTTTGCAAAGTGGGCATTTTCTTGCTTAACCATTCTGTGCCTCTGTCTGCTTGTGTAATCCACATCTGGGTCAGACCCGAGTTGGACTGTTTGTGAATTCCCACTAGACAATGACACAAAGGGAGCTAGGGAGTGTCCTGGATGTCCTGATGAGTCTTCTGGGATAGAATGGGTAGGGAGGAGCTGACACTTACACTTGAAAGGGCTGTGCCTATCCTCACACAGTGCAGACTCCAACGCCCTGGTGTATGTCTAGGGGCAGGCCTGGGCAAGGCAGGGTCTTGTGAACAACAGAGACTTTCCTTTGAAGTTTACCTACTTCAAAGGCAGACATGAGTATAAGTAGTGGACCCAAAACCCCAGATTTTCAGATTATGTCTGGATCAAGTGGAACCTCTGCCAAGGATAAGAGCTTGATGCTTGAGGAGGACCTGACACTCTGCCTGTTGCTTTGCTGTGCTGGCCTGCTCCTGCTTCTGCCTTAAGAGGGAAAGGACTGGACTTTTCTTTCTGAAATCCTCCTTGTGAAGTTTCTCCAAAGGTTTGGACTAAGTTTGCCTCCTGTTAAGAAGTCCCAGGGACATCAAAGCTTTTACCTTCCAGTACCTGGGTATTCTTGCTGAGGACCCTGCCTTGCCAAGTGGTGCCAGTCCAGGTCCTGGGCCCTTGGAAGTAAGTTCTGGTGAGGAAACAAGAAGATTCAGGCACACTGGCTGCGGACGACTCCAGAACTGGTGCTGCTGCATGATCCCACGGCACTGCCTGCACCCCGAAGCCATAGTCCCCACTGGAATGCGACGACCCCGACCAACACCACAGGCACGATGCCCCCACAGCCTCACTGAAGTTCCACAGCTCTTTGAAGTCACTCTGTGAGTCACTGTGAGTCACCGACGTCCGTGATACCCGACTCCGCTCAGCAGCCCTGTGGCATGACCGCAAGGACAGCATTCCTCCTTTTTTAATATCTGTGCCATATGCATGCATAAACAGAAGCGCCTGCATTTTTACATCTGCTTACTGCAGATTGAAAACATGGATTTTGCCCACCCCTAAAGGGAACTGTTATTTTTGTATATTCTACTAATTTCAAACATGATGCCAAGATCTTTCTCTCTTTTACTTCTTTTCATCAGTGCCCAGACATAACTGGCTCATGAAACGAAAGCCATTTCTAGTTGGTTTAGGCACTCCATTCTCCTAACCTAGGGTTCATCACTTTGGAAATGCACCTGGCTCTACAAATTCGTCCTGCTTGGCTAGGGGGTATGGTTCAATAAGTGTGCTGCTGATGCTACACACTTGATCTATGGGCTATGGGCCGCTTCTTCTATTGACTGTATACCAGTCTCTCACTCCCCCTAATGCCTTCAACCAGAGAGACTATTGTGAGGTTCCATGGAATATATTTTGCATGATCAAACATTCTACAACCCATCACCACAACTTCTTCACTGCACAGCTGTTTTCAAGTCTGATCACTTAAATGCTAAAGCAGAAGACAATATAAGAACCAATACAGCAGGTAATTTCCCTGATCTGCCAATAAGTACAGGCATTTGCCTAGATCTGAGTACGACAAAGGGCTTTGTAGGGTAATGAATCCATCAGCCATAAACAGGTGAGCCCAAACCTGATCAGATGAGTTCCATGCCAGACATTTGATGACCCCAATCACTTTGCTCATGTTGCCTACTGCATCCCTAAATGCGCCCACTTCCTAGAGAGACTGTGCTCTTATCCTAGCACTGAATATTTTGGGCTTATCATTACTTACTTTATTAAAGATAAGCGGTGGTAAGAGTATAGTAAACATGTAAGAAGTGGGCACAGTCTGGTTCCATACAAATCATATCTGAAAAACAAACAAACCCTATTCTGTATGTACACCAGCTGTAGCATGCAGCAATTGCAATGTGAACAGTGTGCCACAAAAAGAGTAAAACATTGTGGTGACATGGACAATGAAGGAGGCATGTACTGCAAATGACTGGGTCCTCTTCTAAGTACTTTCTAGTATGCTGGCTGCACATGCTCTTGATTCTGTTTCTAGAATGCTTCATTTTCTGCATGTGATTACCTCAGTGGCTCAGTAAGGATTCAGGAGGAAAGACTTGTTGATCAAGGACCATTTGGGGGGCCTTATTTACAGTGTGGCAGCCGGGATACTCCAAAACCAATGTGACGGATGTCCCATCCACCATGTTACATGTAAATTATAGCATATGGCACTTGTAATACGGGAGACGGAATATCTGATATATTTTGACAGAGTGTCTAGCCTGCCAAACCCTGAATAAGGCCCTTAGGGGGGCATATTCAAGAGCCCCTAGCGCCACCTTAGCATAATTTTTTGGTGCTAAGGCGGTGCTAAAGTGGAATTTTTCCCACACCATATTTACAAAGTGGCGCATTGCATGCATTGTGCCACTTTGTAAACCCTTGTGCCACATTATGCCTGCCCAGGCATAATGTATGCAAGGAGGGTGTTCCCTCGTTAGGTGGGCCGAAAAATTGGCACAAAGAAATCTAAGAGATTTCCTTGCACCATCTTTTTTGGCACTTCTAATACCTGCTCAGAGCAGGCGTTAAAAGGGGACATACCATTATCTATAATGGGCCCCTATGTACTCTGTAGGAATAGCGCCATACTTTTGGACCTACTCCTGCAGAGCACATCAATAGCATAAAAAAAGACACTACTGTCCCCTACCCTGAGCCATGGTGCGCTGTATTTTAAATACGGCGCACACATGGTGGCGGTGGGGGGGTGCTAAAGGCACAAAAAAAGTGGTGCTGCACTTTTCCGAAATATACCCCTTAGTATTCGTTGATGGTTCCCCATCCCCAGCAGAAGTCCAAACTGTTCAATGGTCAACAACGCGTTGTTCGCTGAATTTTACTACCTTCCTCTCTTTGACTCATTTTCCCACCACTTAACTAATTAATGGTGGAGTTGCGTGTCATTTCATCACACCACAGGAAGACAGACTTATTTTATAGGCTACTCAATCTTTCTCCATGAAGATGAGGTGACATGAGACGTTAGTCACAGTTGACATTTCCCATCACAGATGTTTTAGGCTTTAATACAATGCGGACAAGCATCAATGATTTCCAGTCATTGAGGCATGTAATTATTCCGATATTTGGACTTGAACTGAGGGTTGGCTCTTCTACTTAACTTGTGATTCGGACAGACGTTTTAGGATTTCAAGCCGTATTCTACCAAGTACAGTCAATATTTTGTTTCCCGCGCCATTCCTCTTCAGTGAAGCATGCAGTGTATGTGTGGGATCGACTGACATGCTCCAGCTTGCTACCGTCTCATCTGTCCCTCACACACAAGGTCTAAGAACTACAGAAGCAACTGTTGGTCGGCTGCTCTCCCTAGGCAATCAAAAAAGAAATAATGGCGTAAATCTGTGGGCAAAGCAGCAGGAGCTAACGTGACTTTTTCTCATGTCAACCCGTGTACAGGCACAAGAAATCTCAATGTACCTGACATTTCCTCAAATATAAATTTCCTTAAATTTAAAGATTCCAACTGGCACATGTTGGACACAACACTTTGTATGCATTTGATCTTACGAAAAGGTCCCACTGCATCCCAGCTTATTCTACTTACTTCCTGATGTTGGATACATCAAAACCTTTCCTGGACCACTTTGAAGTTAATGAGATTCCAAAGACACTTTGAGCAAAGAATAATTACTTGCCCGAATTTGGGTATCCCCTCCTGCCTTTATGTGCCTTTCTCTCCCGTATGCCGTCCCAACGGATTGCCCTAGAAATAGTTGATCCCTCTCTAAAGCCACAGATAAGCTACAACTACTAGAAATGTCCCCTCTTTTAGGAATTGCAAGCCTATATTCTAGACGTGTCAGTTAGTGCTTCACAAGCCCTTAATCAGAACAATGGACACATGAGCACAGCCTACACACAAACACACACGCATACAGACCTACACACACAAAAACACACACGCACCCACCCACGCAGTATTTCGTAGAAACAGCAGTAAACACTGACATTAGATGCTCACCTTAAAACAAAGTCACCGACAAACACATTGACAAACACAGGAGCGCACATACAGGCGAACCAAGCACGGTACTTATTAAAATAATCTATCTATCTACCTATCTATCGATCTAGCTATCTTTTCACTGAAAGCACTTTAGAAGGTCCGTAATGATTGTTTACTCAAATGTTCAGAGCACGAGAAAACGATTCTTTTTTAACCGTATAAAACATCTGCAACTAAACATCAATGTCAGGCAGGCCATGGAGACAAAACCTAAAGACCAATAAAATAGGCCAGATCTGGTGAGCTAAAAAAATCTAAATTATGTACTTACATACAATGTTTCTATTTCAGTGTATGTTAAAACACCATTTAAAAAACCCAAACTGATATTTTCACTTCCCTTGTTGGTAGGGCAGGCCGTCAGGGTTACGGGCAGGAAGTTGAGTCATGTTTTTGTTTGAGTCATAGAGTCATAGGACGGTGCTCAACTGCTGACACACTTCGCCTTTCTTTGACTCACAAACCCCCCTTTTCTTCTCAAAGGATATTCGTGCTTCAGGCTACAAAGTTGGGCAGATCATGTCACAGCCATTCTATGGTGTGAAGTTAGACACCGCCCTCATTACCTCATTCAATTTCGACCATGTATCAGTTTTACTTCTCCGAAAACGTAAACCGCTGAACCAAATTTATTTAGTTTAACACTATCAGCAAAAAAATATTAATCTTCTAGGAATTCATTATGCATCTGCTTAGGGTCTTGCACGTGTGACTGGAAGGCGTGTTTAAAAGTGTAATTTAGTGGTTAGGTGTCATGAGTGGTGCGCCTATGTACTAGTCAGTGAAGTATTGTGTATTAAACTATTCTATGCATGTGGAAATTGGGGTCACCTGTTGGAGTGTAGTTTTATAATCAAAATTAGCATGAAATGTTTACGAATTAATGCATAATGATGCCGCATAGAAAATGTATTAATGTGCTTTTACTAAACGTGTGTTTGAAATGTGCCCACGGGGAGTGGCCACCATTGTATAAGATGATTAATTAAACTGACTAATAATGAAATATTAATGTACTAATGTATGATTTTGTATTAGTATTAAGAGTTATATGTTAAGGTTTTGCTAATTAATCACTAAGCCTTAGTTAGCATGGGTCAGGGCCTAGCTGCCCGGTTTCATATTAAATGTGTTTTTCTAATGTGCAATGTGGTGACTTGCTGAAGGACATGTAGTCATACTTTTCCAGAAGACTAGACGAGATGTGTAACCATAGTAAATCTTCTCATGAGAACCCAACTTGCTCAAGGAGACATTCTTGTGGAGCGCAACAGTGTAATTCGCAACAGGTACAAGTTTATTTAGACTAGGGAAGACAGTGGGACTACTGACTTGAGTAACAAATGTCACTTATTCCTCACCTGACATTCTACCCGTTGGAGGCGTCAACCCAGGAACCAATAAACTATGTGAGAACTGTTAAGGGGTGACAATCGTAATGAGGTGACCGATGGACTGTTGGATGGAGATAATGATGCACCAAAACTTGCCCAGTTGGAAATTAGAGACTTGTTCGACAATTTTAATATAACCACATGACCCGAGGAGAAATCAGCCATTATATGCCGTTCCTTTGCCTTAGCCGTTACGTGCCATTTTTGCTATCACCCAGCCACTTTGTTACTCTGCTTAAAGACTTTGCTGTTTGATTCTTCAAACCATCCTCACCCTTGCCTAGCCCGTTCTATACTTTTCCTCCTTATGAGGGAGGTATTACTTATTGCCCCGTCTTGCTGAACTTTGCTGTGTTTCCTGGCTGATGGCGAATCAACTGATGTCCTGAGGACGAAGACTGACTCTGTATGCTGACTCATTACGGGGGGTAACTATATGATGATGACATTGTAATTTTCTGTTTGCCTTTTCTTTCTAGGTACCAACTGCTTCTTTTGATAGAGACCAAAGATAGATGTTTTCTAAATTGGTGTTGCTAAATTGTTTTGCATGAAACCCAACATGCTAATGCTGATTCGAGGTTAGTTAAGGAATTCACTAAACGGACGCAAATAGACAAATGACTGAATCTATGCTTTGTTGAATAATGTGCTAATGATACTCTGCTAAAGTTGATCCATGTTGACGTTGTGCTATGTTCTAATGTTCATGATCTTTACTTTTCTGAAATCTTATTTGAGTTGCAATATTATGACATTGTTGATGTGTTTTCTGGTTTTGAGACTAATAAACTTGCTAGTAGAGTGTAATCAATAGGGAATAAATATCATAAATCTTACTAAATTCTGTGTGGTTATTCATGACTGAAAGGTCATGTGTGTCTCAAATATTATTGATGTTATTGATTAATTTGATTGACTTGCTATTGTGAATATTGATAAGGATATTGATTTATTGATTGACATGTTGACTAGTTATCTCGTCTGAAGGAGACTTCAATCAGGGTCAAAAGATTAATGGACCTAAAACGAGTCCCAGAGTGAATAAATTGTCTAGATTGGGATGCGTTATCACACCTCAGACACAGATTATAAGTAGAGCACAATTCAGAGGAAGCATGACAAACTGGCCCAGTAGCTAAAGAGACTGTCTATATAGGATAAGCTGCACACATTGGGCATGATTTACACTTTGGCGGACGAGTTACTCCATCACAAACACAAAAGATATCCTGTCCACCTTATTACAAGTGAAAAAGGATGTTATACAGTTCTAATAAAGCGGACAGGATGTCAGCCACGTTTGTGACAGGGTTAACCTACCAACTAAACTCTAAATCAAGCCCTTTGCTTTCATCCCTGTAGTTCCATAACATATACCAGCCACAGTGTGGATTGTGGTAAGAAAGGCTGAGAGTGCCAATGTTGTCAATCCATTGTCTGCTGAGATTGGAATGAATTGATCAAGTCCATTGTTCCCATGAGACTGAAAACACTGACTGGTAGGAGGACATTTCGAACTACCAAAAGCCAAATCCATAACCTCATTTAGTTCTCTCTCTTCAACCAGTACTTTCCTTTCAATGGTGTTCTAAATGGCCCTGGTAGATTACTCCTGCTGAAAAGATATGATTCTGCCTTGCTAAGTTTTGGTTCCATGACCGATGATAGAACAGACTTCACCTGCAGCTAGTCATCTATCCAAGGGCTCAGTCTGATGCTCTTTGTTAGGAGTCCAACCAATGCTGACTTGAAGCCACAGGTAGAGTTCTGACATGAAATCGCCCCCTCTGGGGCCAAGAGGAAAAACTAGTGCATGAAAGGTATGGGTACATGCAAGTGAGTGTATTGCTGGTCAGCCGTCAACATGAAATTCACTGGATAATGGACTTGACAAACGTGTTGATGTTCTAGAGGTCAAGCACTGGAGGAAAACTGGAAATAGTTTTGGCAAACCAAAACTTTTTTAGAGAAGACCCCCTGCACTATTCCAAGACTGGTACATTAATCACAAACCCCTTCTGAAGATCCTGAAACCTTTCCTGAAGAGCTTGCTGCCATTTACGCACCTGCACTACTTCATGGAAAAGGACTTTGTAGCTCCCAGCTGTAAGGTGGCACCTGTAATGTGGCACCTACTAGTGGTACTGTAAGGTGGGTTGCAGCGTGTTGGTAATATGTCATTCTATATTCTGAAATGTAGTAGAACTATGATTAACAGTGTAGGTCAAAGTGGGATTTTCAAGAATTACATACTATTTATTACTTCAAGCACTGGCTTTCAATGCCATCTTTTTGTATCACTGTATTTAAATAATGTGGCAAATGCTCAAACTATGCATTATGTTCTGTGGAAGTATTATTTTCATCCATTAGAGCTGCAAATTTGTTTTGTCAAATCTGGAAATGGTGCCAATAATGTGCAAACTCTGCATAATTATGTGGTAGATGCTGCAATCACAGAATGGCATAGTTCCACAATTCATAACTATGTGGTAAATGCTGCAATTACAGAATGGTATTGTTCCACTTGCCCTCACCATGGTCCTTTGTTTAATAAAAAATGTATTCACTAAAGGTAAACTAAAAGTAAGCATTTTAATTCACAATAGCACAGTCATTAGCCCACTTTAGAAAAAACGTTTCACGCAAATTAGCATTAAATAAGCATGTAATATTAAAAATACATAATAAATAAGAAGTGTAATATGTTCCCTTTTTTTCAGGAATCTTTTTATTATCATTTCAATTACATCATAACAGTTTGATTCTATTGTAATATTGACACAGTGGACAAGTACAGCTGTTAAACATTGCACAGACTTGTGAGTCTTTCCAACAATGCTTAGTAGATATACAACGATCACAAAGAGGAAAATTAGTTATGTATCCGAATTCGTACATCGCAGCGTACAGTCAATGAAATCTATCTAAGCCTGCATATAAGCATTTCACACGTAAATTAGATGGACCTCTGGGTCGAAAGTAATATGTTCCTATACTGCCTTCAGCCTTGTGAGTTTTGATGTCACCAGAACCCCTCAATGTCAATATTAGACCATATCACACAGTTTAGCGTTATGTGTTCTACATAAAGGATAGAGCTAGAATCCCAGACGTCAGACAATATTTATTGCGTACAAAATATTGAAAAGTGCACTGACATTTAATCTATGGAAAACTATAAAGATGACTTTAGCTGCCCTTATGAACTAGCATGGGTTGCAGAAGAAAGACAATACACTTGAGCATGATATAAATCTTACAGCAGCCGACTTATTCCTATTGCCTAGATAGATAGATAGATAGATAGATAGATAGATAGATAGATAGATAGATAGATAGATAGATAGAGAGGTAGATAGAGAGGTAGATAGAATACCCTTTCAGGCTTATGGTGCCACACAAATCATGCAAAACAGAAGTATGAAACCCTTGGAAGGTCCTGAGTTTTAGTTGAAGAACATCACCTTTATATGGAGCACTCTATGACACCCCTCACAATCTAAATGTGCTGACCATGAATGTCTGTTTTTCTAGCAGAGTTTTAAGCATTGAATAGGAAAAAGATAATGTCTTACTTGTTTGGTAAGGCATTTTCAAGACCTGTACCAGGAGGCCCCATGGGGCAATGAGTGCTTTGCAAATGCTGTCTTCATTTATTAATTCACTGCTAGCAATATTAGGGAAATGTACATCAAAGGAAGGCTGCAAGACAGAACACTGAAAGCACTCAAGCAGGATCTCTTCACCAAAGTCCAGCATGAGCTTCCATGTATGGCCTGATTCAGAGTTTGGCGGATAGGGTACCCTATTGCAACTACATTAGAATATCCTCTCTGCCTCATTTAGAGTTGGCGGACATTCAGTATCTCAGTGATGGAAGCTACTCCATCTATGTCACTGACATATGTCTCCTACGGAGTGTGACTGTCAAAGGTTTGGTCATTTGACAGCCTGCTTTGTTTAAAGTGGGCAGCCAAATGGTCCGGTTTGCTGTCCTGCACCACCTGGTAAAACCTGGTGGTAAGGGGCAGTGAAAATTACCCTCACACCATGCAGTTCAGCATGTTCCCCAGCACTTCTAATGTTTGCTGGTAGAGAAAAGTGGACACAGTGATCTTAAGTGATTTGCCTTTTATCACAGTTGTCATTTTAAAGAAGCTAATGTTATTAACTCATGTCCCTACATGCAGCTCTGTCCTACCCTTCTGGGAGCATTTCCAAGTCCTTAGTTTTATGATTGATCTTTCGTCAGTCTGCCTTTAACCTTCACCATCTCTTGGTTCATTGTATGAATACTTGCTTCTATACTTGCTACACCACTGAGTTTTCAATGAACAATGTTTTAAAATATATACTATAGCCCATTATTTGAGGTGTCAAATGTCAAGTGATTTAATTTCCTATGAAGACATTGTAGGGAGGTCAAAGCATTGCATGTCACTTCTGTGACCACTTCAAGTTTCAGTACAGAACACCATTGTCTTGAATCCCTAGAGCTTTTACAAGTATGCCAGATTTTTAAATCAGTGTTCTTATTTCTACTGTCAATATCCCCATTGTATTGTGGCTGAGATTTGGAAAGCATATTTGAAAGCAAGATCCCTCCATCCTCTCTCTGATTCAATTTGTAATTTGCCTGACAGATGTCCTCACTTTGGTCCATGTGGCCTTTTTGTTTATCAATCCACTAAATAGAAGTAGATGTTGCACAGTTATAGCAACAATTTAAGCCAGAGGCATGACCTATTGCCAGTAACAGCACATTGTGGTCATCAAGACTAATACATACACATTAATAATTTCCTGGATGTTTTGGAGTGCACAGGCATTTAGATTAACTACACAAACCAACTTGGGGGCTTCCTTACGTGTCTGGAAATGGAGAGAAAAGCTAGGTTGGCAAAACCAATGAACCAACTGTCAACGGCAGGTTTTTGAGGTGGCACAACCAATGCCTTCTTTCTAAATAGGCAAGACATACTGCTGTCTTTTTCACCTCAAGAATGTTTCCACATATAGAAGAATTCAAGAAGTAGACTGGAGAAAACACCACATCCTTAGAGGATAAATTAAGCCCATCAAAAAACCTCTAAGGAACAGGTAGAGAGTTAGGTCAGCAATAGTAACAGCAGGATCACAAGTATGAAGGAGAAGATTCCAAAGAGTTCACTAACACAGTCTGGTGATAAAAAATAGTGTTGGCAAAAACAGTGTTTCAAACAGTAAGATGTTCCATTATCATGGAATATCATCCAAAAACAGGCGAAATTAGTGTTTATATATAGGTGTGTGTGTGTATATATGTGTGTATCTATATATGTATGAGAGAGACAGAGAATTGTATTTAGACAGAATATTGGAAGCAGCAAGTGGATGGACCAAAATGTTGTGTCTAGAATATCGGAGACACAAATATCAAAAAGGTAACTTTCTGTAGGTAATCAAATTCTTTCTTTATATAACTCTATATATTTATATACCTTGATGATATATCTTCAAGGTGATAGATGTGAAGTATTTTGGTCCTCGATTTGTGACACAATTTTATGTCCACACAATATTTCTGTTTCCGATATTCTGTCAGTGATCCTATAGAATGAAACTATATATAAAACTATGTATTGTTTATTGTTAGATTGAGTTGAGTTGTTCTCATAGGTGGATAAACTATGAGGTTTTTGTGAATTTTTGTGTGACGTTTGCCATTAACTAATTGAATGAGGATGTTCCTATGTAAGAAATTAAATGCATGTTGCGCTAGTTATCCAAGCTCTGTATAATGTTTATAGGTAAGCAGCTGGATTGTGCCCAGAAACCTACTCCATTCTTACAATGGTGTTAATAAGGTTTCTCCTATGTCATATTAGTTGTATGAAAGAGGCAAGCAATGAAGTGAAAGGAATTAGGGAAATTTCAATTACATAATCTTGGTTTGTACTTCATTGATGGCAATTTGAACTGGAGAGATCCAGAAGCAACAAAGAGAAGACCACAAGCAAAATGTTTCATTAAATATAAAATACTGACATGAATATAAATGATCCAATCACGGTTGTGTCATGGAATTACAGTGGTCTCCTAAATGCCTGTAAAATATATGATAAACTTAAGTATTCATTGGGTCAGAATGCCACAATACATTTCTTCCAGAAAACTCACTCAATTACCACCTGGCTCTCTGATCTTAAAAAGCCTCTATTAAAGATAGTGTTCAGTACCAACATAGCCTAGACTAAGGGTGGCAATTAGATTTACAGAAAAATGTAAAGATGAATTTGAAAAATGAGATAAAGATGAAAAAGAAGGTGGATTATACTTCAGTTTTTTAAAGGAATAGGAACTATTTTGTCTCCATTGTTCTACTGCCCCAGTTCTGCCAGTGAACAGTTATGAATATAGTTTAAAATGAAACAAACAACAAAATTCCATCAAATTCCAGAGTGGATAAACCGAAGACAAACTTATTTCGAAATGACTAACCGTAATGAGAAAATGTAAAAAGAGCTACAAAATAGACACTGACAACTTTTGTTTTCTGTGATTAATAAATAGAAATTTATAGATGGCCACTATGTATATATCTACATAATTTGTTCACAATCATGTTCATAGGTTCGGGATGGAAACCATTCTTCCCTTGGACCATGCTCTACTGGAAAATAGGTTTAGGACCAAAAAGCCTTAAGCATTGCTCAAAGAAAAAGGGCAGTAGAGCGTATTATATTCTAACATACCAATTTTACCAAGTGCACATTGGAAAAGAGTAAACAATATACCTAAAATAACAGAGCACACCCTAATTCTAATATATACTGGGATTGTTTCAAGTTCTGTATCAGAGGTGATCCCATACCATACTCTCATAATCAAAAACTAAACTTCACCCATGTCATGCTACCTTACTGTATATAGCAAATATTGAAAATAATTTTGACAGTATTACATCTCTTTGCTGCCATAAAACGATTTCAAAATGAAGATAATTCATCAGAAAATCTATTATGAAAGCAGGAAACTAGTACCAGTGCTGTCTTACAGGACACAAAGTAGGTACCCAGTAGGAGAAATTTAGATAATTGAGTCAGTGCATACCTCCCTCCAGATGATGGTGAAGCCGTTTAGAGAGGGTGCTTTCATTGTACAAAACAAAGCTGAAGTATGAGGAACTATACAAAGAATAACACAGTTTGTGAGTATAGATGACACTGAATTACAGAAACCAGGCAGTGATAAAGTTTAGGATAAGATAAGATGCACAAGGAGATGCATGATATACCCAAAATCACATGGGTCATAGTCAATTCCAAAACTAGGCGTAGAACTCAGGTCTCCAAGTACAAAGATCACTAGACCAGAACTCTTTCTCTTTTTCTCTTGTTAATACAATCAGCACTAAGCTATTGATTGACTAAACTACTAATACAGGGATTTCCTCATTGTAAGGACTGGTATGTCGATTTCTCTGATTTTCGCACCCACAACTGCTCACAGGTGGCATTTGCACAGGAGCATGGCTCTGCTGGAGCATTTTCATCCTTCACAGGAATCAATGTTCATTGAGGACAAATACTCTTTGGACCCTGCAAAGGGTGTGGTGGAAACATACAACAAAGTTCACTACAAAGTTCACTACAAACCAATTAAATTACACAGTATGACCAATGTGGCCATCCAAGGAAAACTCCAGTGAGGAATAAAGTTAAGGGGTTTATTACAAACTGAAGCTTAAAGTCATGTAGACAATGCACAAGACAAAGTTATAAAGATATAGTATAACGAAGGGTTGACCAAGGCAATGAAATATGTTCAAATGAACTAACATTAGGGGGACTAAACATTCGACAAGTCAACTGGAAAATCTGAGTTACAGAAAATAAATGTTGCTCAGAATTAATCAGCATCAAGGCAGTTCCAAATCATCAATGTCCAATTTAGCTAGGCACAGGGGAAACCCTCAATTAGCCAAATCAGGATATGGCATGTGCGAGGCGGAACACATGCGGGTAAAAGATAGAGTACGAAAATGACAAAAATAGTTTGGAAAAAGGTAATCTCAGACAGCAAGCTACTAACTAAGATGGGCAAAACATAGGTAGAAAAGGAAAGCGTCAGCATGTCAGAAGCTCAAGTCATGAGCCTTCTGCAAGGATTAGGAAAAAGATCTCTAAGTCTCAATAAGGCATCTCAGAAGCGTAAAGGCAGCGGGGAAGATACCTCTCCAAAGAGCTCAGCATTCAGGATACAGGGCAAATGGATTCAACTTCTCATCTTCAGGCGGGATACTCATCTAATCTTGATATAAAAGGAATCTGACCAAAGTTCAACTGGTCATCGATATATTAAAGATAATTCATTAATCTGATTCATCAGGGTAATAGTTCATTTGATGTTGAAAGGGCATCATCCAATAGCAATCGATCATACAACCCCAAATTGAAGGATTCTCACGTTTTCCCAAGTCCGTTATGAGACCAGCATTCATCCATGTAGCTCCACACAAGATTGAAACAATAGCATATAATGTCAGTCCACAGTCTAGGAAGTTCTACATTCAAGGACATTATTTAACTTTCACTCTTTGTATAACCCAATAGACATCTATTACCAAATAAGTCTTCTCATGGCAACGAAGTTGGAAAGGAAAATTCATGCTAACAGAATGACAACATTTTCTGCACAGTCACAAAATAGGGGGCCTAGCAGGTCTCACTTAGGCTAATAAAAGTGAGTTAATACAGCACATTAATATACTCAAATAAAATGCATTTTAATATGCAACTATAAATTCTGTATTAATAATTCTGCATTAGCATTTAGGTTACAACAACTTTAAACAAAATGACTGTTAATACATTTCAGTCAGTATAATGTAGAACTGAATTTCTCTATTTTTGCACACATATTTAGAATATTAATCATTAAAAATGATTGGTTTAGACCTTAAATCATAACATAGGCCCTTATTACGACTTCAGTGGATGGAAACGCCCGTCCACCGAAGCCGTGCGGTCAGAAAACCGCCAGTGCAGTGATCTGACCACAAGGGCTATTAAGAGTTTCCTGCTGTGCCAGCGGACGGCAACAGTTTCCAACTGCTGGCCCACAACATTGACTCCAGCAATGTTGTGGCCCATCAGGTGCAAATCAGGCAGTGAAAAGCACCACAGGGCTGCCCATGGGGGCCCTGCACTACCCATGCCAAATGCGAGGGTGAGTGCAGGTACCCCCATCGGGCCTCTGCAACCCGCCTCCACCATCCTTTGCATGGGCATAGGGGTCATAATCCCCAGGGCAGTGCTGCTAGCAGCGCTGCTCTGGTGGATTCAGACCGCCGGCACCACCTGGCTGTTTTCCGGCACAAATGTGGCAATGCCGGCTGTCCAACCATGGCGCTTTTGCCACAGTCCTGATGTGAAAGCCGGACCGCCGCATTGGCAGTGGTCTGATGGCCACTGCGTGTCTGGCGGCCCTATGATCGCCAGACTCGTAATGAGAGCCATAATGTCTATCTAAACCTTCTAGCATCTAATTAAACTTCAATGCCACCTATGTCGAAGTCTACAGTCTATGCGAATACACATTTAACATGACTTCTCAATGCATCATTCTACAATCAAACTATTAATATGTTAACTGACATAATGAATAAACTGTCACATAGAGATGATCACTGTGACATAAAGAACAACACTAAGGTGTTTGCTACATCTGTCCCCTCTCTGATGGTGAATCAAGGCATCACAAAATACTTTAACTCTCATTTTTACTGAGACAGCTCAACATTACATAGGTTTGCTCAGGTAAGGTCGTGTGAGATCTATTTCCCATCACAATTTCTTCCCTTCCTTGTCTCTTTTTGGCTCTTCTCTCTTTCATCTTCTAGAGACCAGCTGCAAATTGGGCACACAATACCATAATCAATAGGGATCTCAAAATTATTCCCATAATACCTCTTCCTAGATTTCCCAACCACTTTCCAATAGCTGGAATATCTCTACCTATTGCTTTTCATGCACCTGTTGCTGTTAACTCTTTCAGGTCCTGTTTCTAGTCAGTTATGTTTGCAATGTATTTTCTTATCTATTTACTATTGTCAGGGCAACATGGTTGAGCATGCAACATTTTGCAAACTCCGTCTTCCTTTGTGAGAATGTTTTACAACAGGCGATATTGTAAAACCATTGATCTTACATCAACAATTTCTATGTCCATTAATAATATGGTACCTGCAATGTCTGTAGAAAATGTATCTACCTATATAACACCTACTGATTTTATTATGGCACTAAAAATATCTCCCATGATCTTTGAAGCACTAGCTCCTCTCTTAACTCTGGTGTTTGATTTCCCATTCCAGACTAGATCATTAAAGTGGTTCACATGATATATCTTTGGAAAAAATACTCCCAGGTAACATGTGCTATACATGCCTTTCAGCAGCTTGTAATAGGCATTCATTTCACATATGAAATAAACACTTGATATGGCGGGCTCTTGTCCATTCAACATAAAGGTCCAAACACTCTTAAACAAAAACACATGTCTACATTCACTTGTTCCTACAAAATGTATGTCAGTCTTTGATCTAGTTTAATATACACATAGCTTCCCTACATGTTGCCAATCTAAAGCCAGGAATCCTTGATTTCTAGCTACTGAATGTGTTGTATCATTTCCCAATTCTTAGAACTACTCCTTTTTCTATTTTAGCCTTCATAGCTCTTTTTCTCTCCTCAAATTGTCTAGTAAACTCCTACTCTACTGGGCTAAAAACGCAGGTCAAATTATTCTTTTGGGCATATACCGTACCAAATGTCAATATAGGCTCAAAGAAACCTTCCACTGTGTCAATGTTTTTTGTCTTTGCAATGTTTCTCAAATGCGGGAGGCGCGAACAGACACATGGAGGAGGCGGGGCTGCCCAGGAGCCCTTTAAATTAATTTCTCGCGCTCCCGCTCTACGGGAGGCGCGAACAGACACTCAGAGGAGGTGGGGCTGCCCAGGAGCCCTTTAAATTCATTTCTCGCGCTCCCCCTCTACGGGAGGCGCGAACAGAAACTCGGAGGAGGCGGGGCTGCCCAGGAGCCCTTTAAATTCATTTCTCGCGCTCCCGCTCTACGGGAGGCGCGAACAGACACTCGGAGGAGGCGGGGCTGCCCAGGAGCCCTTTAAATTCATTTCTCGCAATCCCGCTCGCGGGACACGCCCGGGCCCGTCCTTGCCTTTCATTGCCAGGAAGAGGCAGGGCAGGGCCCCCCCTGACATCTCTCCTAAGGCCTTTGGACTTGGTGACATATAGGCACGGGGCTGTCAGGAGGTTCTCTCTTAGTGTTTTCTTTTTTCTTTTTATTGTTTTGCTGCTTACATGACTGAGCCTAACTTTTAGACTATGTAAACTAAATTAAAAGAGCAGCATTTAGTTACTGTCATTGGGGCAGGCCCAAATTCTTATATACTTGATGCTGTGCTTACATTACAAACGCTGGTTTTTGCTTGCAACTGTTGGAGGTGGGACTAAGTCCCTACAAATTTTAATTTGAGTATCTGAGAGACCAGATTCCGCCCGTGGGTGTTGGGGGTGGGATTTACTTCCCATAAACTCGTTTTGTGCTCTATTGGCTTTTCCCTCACGCTATCTAACCTGAGGGACTTCAACAACCCACCAGGATGGGGAAAAGGAAAGCCAGTGATAACCCCACTGGGCTGGGAGGGGCGAAGAAAATACCTCGACATGCTGCTGAAAACTGTACATTGCCCCAAATTGATGATCTAATAGAGGAAGTAGAAAGTTTGCTAGCTACTAACCCCTCTAAGCCCCTTAAGAAAGGGACTACTGCCGTTACCAACGATATAAAATCCTTTTTCACCCCTGTGAACAGAGAATTGCCGTTACCTTCACCACAAGGATCTAACTTAGAACTTATTACGCCAGAAGCTTCGACCAATATAATAGAGAGCCCCAAACTGAGTTTGCCTAGTCAGCAGGGCAGTGTGTTACCCCTTATAAATTGCGCTAATCGTTTTTTACCTCTTGCCTCCTTGGCGCCCTCTGACTTAGAGAGGAGTGTCTCAAGGGAAACTGAGGAGCCACTAATGCACTTAGCTACTCAGGGGGAACACTCTGTCGAGGCACAGTTAGTACAAATAAGAGCTGAAATTCTGAGCCTCAGAGAGTATCTTACATCTTTCAGCCATATGATATATGAGAAATTGGACGGCATATCTGCCGTAATTGGGGGTATAAGGAAATCTTCGTCTAAACCTGAGCCTAACTCTTTACCTAGGCAAATCCAACAAGGTGAGACATTCACGGCAGGAACACACAGGGGAAAGAGGGCTGGAGTGGCAACACAAAATTCCCATGGGGAAGAAAGTGCACTTCCTGTTGTGGTCGGCTTAAAAAAATGGAACAAAGGGGACAATCAGGAGGCGCATAGAAATGAATTTTTAGATAAAAGTCTTATAGGTCCTCCGCGAAGTGCCCCAACCAGCCAGACCAAGTACAGCCAGTATGATGTATATATGACAAACGTCCCCAAGCTTAATTATGGTCTAAAAGAACAAGGGGATTCCCTTAAGAACAAAGTAACCCACTGGATAAGGGGGGCAAAGAAGTGTAGGTCTATTATAAGGGATGACATAGTTACTGTCCAGAGATATTCAAGAGAATGCTCAGGAACAGACCTTATAGGGCTGAAACTGAGCAGCCAGAGCCTAGTAAAGGGTCTCTTGGCACTTGATCAAAGATCGAGACCTGGTACTTCATCCCAAGTGTCACTTGTCCAAATAATCCCCCAATCATTGGCTAATCTGTTTTTTAAAGAGAGATATAACATCCCAATGCCCCCCAGCACATGTACTTCAAGAAGGGATCATAGGAGCAGCCCAATTTCGACCATAGCTTGACGTGAAGCCCCGATAGTGAAGGACGGGAGAGACGGCATACCCAGTAAAATGGCTTTGGACCCCTGTATACTAATCAGACATTGGGTACACTGCAGATTAACGCTTTACTTAAGTGAGAATAGAGAGAAGCTGCAAGATGTGGGGGATGGAACTGATTCACTAATTAAGCTCCTATCTTGGAACGTGGCAGGTCTGCTTAAAAAAATAGCTAACCCTGATGGGTGCAGCCTCATAGACCAAAACCATATTATTTTATTGCAGGAAACATGGGCCTCTTCTGCCATTAATAGAGTAGGCTATTGGACCTTTCAGAAGGCCGCGCTCCCATCACCATCTGGCAGGGCATCAGGGGGTTTGATAATCTGGCTAAAACATGATCTGTTCCCAAAGGCGAAGGAGCTAACAACCCCCACTAGGGACATACTAGATGTCGAGGTCAAACTTAGCAGTCCCAGGGGGCCCGTTCGTATAGTATTTGTAAACATATATGTTAGACCTGGCCCCCAAAGGTCTCAGACCGCTTCGATAAGTATGCTAACAGACCTCTTGAATTGTTTACCAGGGTGGCAGGGCTTAATTGTTGCAGGAGATTATAATATGCAACTGAATAGTAGAGACGACTACCAGCAAAAAGGAACCCAGTTTGCAGATCCTTGGGATAGATCTGGGCCGGTCCAGGTCACAACTAAGAAAGCAGGGGGAGCATTAGATCTATTAGAGGATCTAATAAAAGCAAAGGGGTTAAGAATAGCAAATGGGAACACGAAGTCAGACACCCCGGCATTGCCTACATACAGGAGAGGTCCATATTCGAGTCATCTAGATTATGTTTTAGTAGATGACGCGCTCTGGAAATCTCTTATCGATATTGTCGTTCTTCCACGTAATGATAGTGACCACCAAGCTCTGAGTACTTCCTTTTCTACTACCTTATTTAGTTGTAAAACATTGACAAAATGGGTCAAGGGCAATGCCCTAATTATGACGAATGATTATAAAAATGTAAAATGGGAACTGGTGGAAGATGATGCAAATTTTCAGTTATTAATTTACAAAATAGTCACATCAATGCTTTCACCCTTGAAATATACTGATTTTGTACAGGTGGATCTGATCAATTTGCAAAGTATTTTGACCAATCGGTTAAAACCACATTTCCAGGTAGTAAGGAGGCAGGCAGGAATTGGGGCCAGAACATTGAGGTGGTTTTCTAACTCCTGCCGTCAGGCCAAAACACAGTTATTGGGAGCACTGAAGGCAGGGAGCCGAGAGATAAGAGTATCCAGGGTCGCGTACAAAGCAGTACTAAAAAATGCTAAAAAAGAGTGGGAAACTAAATATTGGAATGGGTTGATGGATGCACTTCAGGAGAAGGATCTTAAACTGTTAATTAGTGACAGGTAAAGGTAGCTCCCGAACTGTGGAGAATTACCCCGTAATCCAGCCAGAAACTTGGGTGTCACATTTTAAAAACGTATATAGAGTGGCTCCAATTAGTAGCATTACTGTCCCTTTATTAAAACCCAATGGGCCCTTTATTTCCTATATACCAACTGTTGAGATAGTTACACTACCTAAATTGACGTGCATTTCTTTTCTGTAAAAGAAACAACTTTGGCTCTCCAATCAGTACGTAAAGGGAAGGCCCCCGGGCTAGATGGTATCCCAGGCGATTTATACGTGTCTCGACCGACAACCTGGTCTTTATATTTAAATGCGCTCAGTAACGAGATACTGAGGAGTGGAGGACTTCCCCCCACGTGGCAAGGAGCAATCATAGTCCCTATTTTCAAGAAAGGGCCTAGGGAAGAACCAACTTATTATAGGCCAATAAGTCTAATCAATGTCAGCCAAAAACAATTCTGCAAGCAGGTACCGAACAGACTACAGGCATGGATAGAGGATTCTCCTTTCCGACTTCCAGGCAGGATTTAGGAAAGGAATGAGCACAATAGATCAGGTGTTCAGGTTCAATCTTCTTTGTTGGAAATACCTGTCACTCAATAAGAGCCACTTGTATGTGGCTTTTATCGATCTAAAAGCTGCCTTTGATATGGTTCCACAGGACTTATTGTGGAATGTTCTGGAGAGCTACCAACTTGACAAAGAATTACTAAGATTGATTAGGTACCTACACAATGGGACTTATGCTCAGGTACGTTGGTCTCAAAGTGGTGATTTAACAGAAGCTATACCTGTTAATAGGGGGGTCAGGCAGGGGTGTCTCCTGGCCCCCTCATTGTTCAATCTTTTTATGAATGGTGCGGTGGACCAGCTGTTACACTGTAACCATGATGCTCCAAAGTTAGCAGGAGCCTCTGTCCCCACTTTAATGTTCGCTGATGATATTTTATTAATTTCAAGAACTCCAATGGGTCTACAAAACGAACTGGATGTTTTTTACAATTTTTGCTCCAGTAGAGGACTTGAAATAAATCCAACCAAATCAAAGTTCATGGCTTTTAATCCACATAAATCATTCAGGGGGACAATGACTATAGCAGGCCATCCGGTAGAGAGAGTTAGTCAATTTGACTATCTGGGGCTTAGGGTAGCAGATGATCAACAGTGGTCGGCGCAGATTGGGAAGAGTTTGTCAGTTCTTAGACAGAGGTCAGCAGTGATAGGGAGGAAAATTGCTAATATTTCGGAAGGGGAGATCTCACCCGCTATTACAGTCTACAAAGCAGCGGCAGTGGCAGATTCAACTTATGGTGCCGAGCTTTGGGGGCACTCTAACGCTAGGTGTTTGACGACGGTAGAAAACCGCTTTATACGTAATGTTTGCAGCTGCCGATGAGTACCCCTCTTATACCTCTTAGATTTGATTTAGCCTTAAACGAGGTTCATAATGAAATTGCTTTAAGACCTCTTATGTATTGGGTCCGTCTCTGGACTTCTGAGTATTTGTCCACCTTCCAAACAGCAACAGACGAGTTTCTTGTGGGTGATTGTGCATTAAAAATCCCCTGGTTTAGATATATCAGAGACATGTGTAAGCTCCTTAAAATGGAGGAGGTGTGGAGAGAGCCTCACAACTTGACCAAGGAAGTAAAAGAGCGCATAAGTAGGTGCTACTGGGAGAATATTCTGGTGCAAATTTGGTCTAAAAAAAACTCAAGGTAGCCGGACCCTACAGTTTTTGGACCATAAATGTAGCCCTAAGTTTGAGGCCTTTATGGATAATGTAAATCCTACTTACACCAAAACCCTCTTTATTAAATTCAGATTAGGGATTCTCCCGCTGAAGACATTTACTGCAAGATGGAGCATGGAGGATTGCAACCTGAGCTTTTGTCATCACTGTCAAGAGAAACCAGAGTCACTTGCACACTTTATGTTTTTTTGTCCTAGATATCTGGCCCCCAGGAAGAAGTGGATTATCCCATTATGTAGGTCAATGGGGATAAGGGAATGCAATACATCATTACACATTTTGACAACTGATACAACTGACAAGGTAGTCTTTTCAGTTGCGAGATACCTGCAAAACGCATGGGCTATAAGAACCAGAGAATTGTTATAATTGTGTACTTTAACAAATTGATTTTAGATTAGAACTATTTAATGTAGCAGCTGTTAATTGATTGGAGCTAAAAACTAGTGGCCCATTATATTTTAATATCTTAATATTTTAACATTTTAGGATTTTAAAATTTTAAGATTAATGTCTGTTTTGCGCTGTTTTAACAATTATGTGATTTTATAACTCATTCGGGGTCTCTTAATGTATTATTTGGCACTCTTTGTTTATCTCTTTCTGTAATTGATCTATTGTATAATTATGATATGGTGTTCATTGCATACTTTTATGGCTTTTAGCCGAAATAAAGTTATTATTGATTGATACTCAAATGCTTCATGATGGGGCAATCAAAAACACTAGGTCATAATTAGAGTAGAAGTATTGATAATACTCCTGCTGATATAAAAGCGTTAGTAACAGACTATGATATGTGATTCCCTCACTCACTGATGAAGGCAACTGTGTGCATACATAGCAATCTCTAGCCTCCATGGTATCTTTGTTCTTGTATAGCAGTTTATAATACACATTTGTGGATAAATCTTATCTAGAACCATCAGTGTGGAAACATTTGTCATAATTGCACAATAGAATCTTATCTGCTATCGGGTTTGATAAATTCAAAACACTTATGGATATAACCTTCTCTGAATCACTTGCTATGGGCAGACTCAATCCAATGAACATTAGTACAATCATGATAACTGTCACTACCACTAAACCTATACATATGTATTTACATTTACTACTTCTATGTGACTGCATGAGTTATCTAATTTCAGACCAGAAGTTTGAATTCAAAAATCAAAATAAAAAATGCAAAGTGGCTTTAACGTATCACTGTCTCTTTTCAATCTTTTTTATTTGTGGACAAAGCAAGAATCAAAAATAGTCTCTTCAAAGGCAAAATTATTCACACAAGTTTCCTTAATCATCTAGAAAGTTAATCAACAGGTTTAGTTTCTACCTGCAAATGTTCAAACAGCTTCTTCTAAAAATACAAATGTCTCTAATAATGGCACAGTTCATAATTCATGCTCCCGGTTTTCTTTTTTTACTGAATTATACAGATAAATACAGACGGAAAACTATATATTTTCCTGTCTTTATTTTTAAATACAGAAAATAGGCCTTCTTTAGATAATTGTCATTACTGTCAGTCATGAATGCCAGGTCAGTAGGGTTACAAATTGAGAGGTGGGGGGATGAATAAAATACAATAGATTTCCTAATTAAGCTTAATTAAGTGCATATTTACAGTTATTTATGCTATTCTACAATGCAAGTGTTTTAAGATAATGCTATTGTGCTGAAACCTTTTAGATATTCAAGTGCTAGTATACATTTAGCAGGTAAATAAATATGGGAAAATACCCAATGTAGCTTCATATATACAGTAAATACAAAATAAAAATGGATAAATAAAGTAAAAAAGCAGAAAATAACTATGGATAAATACAGACTGAAATGTTGAAAAAAGAAATACCAAAAAACTGTGAGCCTTATTCATAATCACTAATAACCACCTTCAAAACATAGGCCCTCATTATGACCCTGGCGATAAATCCCGCTTACCACCACGTTGACAGCCGCCAACTTACTGCGGCGGCGGCGGATATCCGTTCACCATATTATGACACACACACCAATCCGACAGAATACAGCCACAGACACAAATCCACCAGCCCAAAGGTCAGTAATAAAATGGCAGTATCCAAACCCACACTGTTACACCAACAGAACAACGCCCACCACATTATGACCCATGAATCACCATGGCGGACATTCAACGGCGGTAAACCATTGGCGGTACATACCGCTGGGCTCACAGTGGACACCCACAGACAAAACAACACCACATTGGACAATTAAAACAACACACACCTGACACCCATACACACACCATACCCACACACCCACACCACTATAAAACACATACCCACATAACCCACAACCCATTACGGTTACAAATCATTGCCACCAGACAGACACCAAGACCACTGCCACAACTACATACACACACCACATACACCCATACATCCCTCATGCACCCAACTTCACACAACACCCATGGCACCACAAAGGCACCCCCGTTTCACTGAGGAGGAGTTAAGGGTCATGGTGGAGGAAATTGTCAGGGTAGAGCCACAGCTCTTTGGAGCACTGGTGCAACAGATATCAATAGCCAGGAATGGGATGGAGCTATGGCGGAGAATCAGGGACAGGGTCAACACCGTTGAACAGCACCCCAGAACAAGGGATGACATCAGGAAGAGGTGGAACAACCTACGGAAGGTACGTTCCATAGCAGCAAGACACCAGCTCGCTATCCAGAGGACTGGCGGTGACCCCCACCTCCTCCCCACAACTCACAGCATGGGAGGAGCAAGTCTTGGCATTACTGCATCCTGAGGGCCTGGTCGGAGTCGGAGGAGGACTGGACTCTGGTAAGTCAACTTTCAGCAATTATCACCCCCTACCTGCATGTCATCACATACCCTCACCCTCACTCCCATCATTCCACTACATCTCACGCACTCCACCATCACATCTCTCTAATCCCAATGCAAAGCCCTGCTTGCTGTACTAATGCATGGACACCCCTCACAGCCATGCATGTACACTCATCACTAAAGCATGCACAGCATAGGGAAACTAACAATCCCACCATACACCAACATACACAATTAAAAGCTGGCAGGGTAAAACCAACTATAGAGAGGAAGCCAGGGATGCACAATATGTCATACACCTGAAGCATAATACATCATTTACGTCCCCACAGGTACCCTAGCCAATGTCACTGGAGAGGAGGTGACAGCACTATCCAGTCCCCCAACTGAAGAGGCCCACAGTGATGACAGTAACTCTGGTCTTCAGGATGTGGACGATCTACCTGGCCCATCAGGGACCACTGGACAGCCGGTTACCCAAGCCCAGTCACAGACCACCACAGAGCCTCCCGGATCAGGAAACAAAACCACAGCACCCACCCAGCGAACCCAAACCTCTGTCCCCAGGACACGTCAATCAGCAGTGTGCCCACCTGTACAGGGACCCCTGGCCACACCTCACACACAAGACAATCAGGATCTTGGGGTCAGTGGCAGTGGGCACACCGTTCAGGGGACAGAGGCACAGGCCAACAGGGACACTGAGAGGACTGCTGTGCCCCAGGGGGAGGACAGGACCGGGGAACCGACTCTCCAGGAGGCGCTCTCTGGGATACTGGCAGCCTACCAACATTCCCAGGACACGATGGGCCAGATCCTAGACAACATGCAGGAGAACAGGCGGCTGCAGGAGGGACAGTAGCAGGGGATCAGGGAGGACTTGCAGGCCATCACAAACACCCTGATCTCCATAGCAGGGGTGCTAGCAGAAATAGCCAACATTATGAGGGAGGCAGTGCCACACCAGCGGGCCCTGCCACTAGCCATTCATTTGAACAGCCTTCCACTTCCGCTGCCTCTAGTGGCCAGGAGGCCCCGCCACAGGGCTCACAGGCCACTAGCACCCCTCCCCCTGCAGAAGGTGAACCACCCCACAAACGTTTCCTGCGATCCAGACAGAAGCCAGAGACACTTGCCAAGACGCCCACCATGAAATGAGACTCTCCTGATTGTCCCCCTTGTGTCCCACTCAGTCACCCTGTACACCTTAAACTGTCATTGCTCCCCTTCCCATGTCCCCTTGGACAATGCACCTGTGCTACGAACAGACTGGAACAATACCCTGGACTTTCCTCCTTCATCACCCCATCCAATTGCACTTCCCCATCCATATATTATCACTCCAATAAACACCCTTTGATATAAATCGATTTTGAGTATGTCATGTATTTCAACTATGTATTGATTGAAACAGGTACAACCATTGCAAATGAACTGTACATAGAATGAGCATAGCATCAATGACCTGAAGCTGCCTGTTGTGATCACACCAGGAGTATTTGTCAAATCACCAACATCTGCAAAATTAATAGCCAGAGGTAACAGTAAGTGGGCATAGAAGTGGGAAATACCAGCATGCCAATGCTAAACAGAATACAACCAAAGTCATGGAAATGTAAAGTTGCTCTGTATCACCTGTGTGACATTGGAAGAACTGACGGATTACAGGTGATCTGTTGTCCACATCCTCATCCTCTGCCTCCTCATCCTCACTGTCCACAGGGTCCACTTCTGCCACAGGGGCATCTCCAGTCTCCTCCTCCTCCAGAAAAGGGACATGGCGTCTGAGGGCCAGGTTGTGTAACATGCAGCATGCCACCACTATCTGGCAGACCTTCTTAGGTGAGTAGCACAGGGATCCGTCTGTCAGATAGAGGCACTGGAACCCGGCCTTCAGGAGGCCAAAGTTCCTTTCAATGATCCTTCTTGTTCGCCCATGTGCCTTATTATAAAGTTCTTCTGCCCTTGTCTTGGCATTCTTCACAGGGGTCAGCACTCATGATAGGTTTGGGTAACCAGAGTAACCTGCAAATATTGAGGGACAACATTTAGCCACACACTATCCTATATGGCCAACAGCATGGACATACACCAACATATACTGGGTGGGAACCAGGGCTCACCTAGTAGCCACACATCTGTGCCTCTGTAGTTGGGACATCACATTTGGGATGCTGCTATTCCTCAGGACAAAGGCATCATGCACCGACCCTGGATACTTAGCATTGACGTGGGAGATGTTCTGATCCGCTACGCACACCATCTGCACATTCATAGAGTGGAAACTCTTATGATTCCTGAACACCTGTTCATTCTGGCAGGGGGGGACAAATGCAATATGTGTTCCGTCAATCGCCCCAATTATATTGGGGATATGTCCGATTGCATAAAACCCGGCCTTCACAGTGGCCAAATCCTCAACCTGGGGGAATGCAATGTAGCTGCACATGTGTTTTATCAGGGTAGACAACACTCTTGTCAGCGCTATTGAGAACATTGGCTGTGACATTCCTGCTGCCAAGCCCATTGTCACTTGGAAAGAACCAGTTGCCAGGACATGGAGAACTGATGGCACTTGCACAAGAGGGGGTATCCCAGTGGGCTGCCTTATAGCAGATATCAGGTCAGGCTCCAATTAGGAACACAGCTCTGTGATTGTGGCCCTGTCTAGTCTATAGGTGAGGATAATGTGCCTGTCCTCCAGTGTAGCCAAGTCCACCAGGGGTCTGTACATGGGGGAATGTCTCCATCTCCTATTCATCCGTAGCGGTAGGTATCCGAGGGACAAAAGAGTGAGGTGGCTGTCACAAACTGAACAATGGAGCCACAACAGTAGTCCGCAATCTGTAAACCTGTTTTGGGACAGTGTAATTTGTCAAGTATGTGTCTATTTATCCTGTGACGCAGCATTATTCCATAGGCCTGTCCGCCTCCCCTGAAATGGCGTCCACCTGTCCTGTGTGGAGGGACAGGTGGAAGTGAGGTAACGCCGCTAACGTTGTGCGCCATGGCGGTAGGCGGTTGGGAACCGCCATGCAACTGCTCATTGGTTATTATTGGGCCCTATGGGGTACAGTGGCCAATGGTGATCTACCCCGGCGGTGACTGTATGCACCACGCGGACGTGACCGCCATTTTCTATCTTATTCCTCACTTGTTTCCTGACCTTCCATAAGAGAGGATCTACACTGCATGTGCTTCTGTGACCTGTGTCTGGAACCTACCATGGCCAGTGTGACCGGGGAAAGGGCCCCAGCCTTCACTTCAGAGGAATTGGAGAGACTGGTGGATGGGGCATCCAGACCAATAGGTGAGTACACTGTGGGCACAATGCATGTGGCATAAATGCATGGAGTTGTTTGTGAAGGCATCGTGTAAGGGGGAAGGATGTCCTCCTGGCTGGGTACACCTTGTGTGCTGGGCTTTGTGTGGGCCAATAGTGAGGGAAACGGGTATGATGGGCCATTTGTGTTACTAGCTGGAATGTTTGTCTAATGGTGCTCTCCTATCTGTATTGGCTCTGCAGGTCAGAGCCCATCAAAAGAAGGATATATGGCATGCCATCGCTAAGGAGGTGCGGGCCCTGGGGGAAACGGTGGGAGGACCTGAGACGGTGGCATGGAAGACCGGAAGAGGCCCAGCTGGGGATGGACTCCCAATGGGGAAGGGATGCCCGTCGGACCCTGCCCCCCCTGATGGCCCCCATACTGGCGGTGGCCTATCCAGCAGCTGGATGGGCGATTGAGGGCATCGCAGCAGCCACAAGGGGGTGAGTACAGAGGCCATCATTGAAGGTCACGGCTGGAGGGGTGGTATCAGGGTGGTGGTTGTGTGTCAGTGGGTACCCCTAGGCCAGGCCAGACATAGCAGCGTAGGTCCTCTGGTGGCTAAGGTTCTGAAGGGGAAATACTGCCTACCTAGCTTGTTAGAATCCACCACTGGTCAGGGCTGCGTGGGTCCCAGGTGTGCTGCAGTTGGCGGTAGGTGCTCCTCCTCATGCCTTGGTGTCTAGCAATATCACTGGTAGTGCAATGCATAGTGCGTTTGTTCCCTGTGTGTGAGGGTGCTGTGTAAGCCAACGGTGGTGTTGGTGCAATCATTGACCCAGTGTATCCTTTGTCTCTCTCCCCCCCTTTCTTGTTTTGTCATCCTGTACTTATGTGCATTAGCACCATCTGGCAGAGGAGCAGAGGCACAGGCGACAGAGGGAGCTGCATCCCACAGGACCCCGGAGGCAGAATCCACCGACGCTAAGGGCACCAGTGGGACGGAGGGTGAGGGGAGCACCATGGCGTAGACTGGAGGGGACAACACAGTCTCTGATACCTCGTCCGATGTGAGTTCCCTGGTGGTGGCAGACACTTCCTTGACCACCACAGGTACAGACATCACCCCCTGTACCAGCACCACCCTCCCACCAGCCCTCAGCTATTTGCCTGTGCCTGCTCCACCAGGAGGGTGGGCATCTCCTTCGCCCCAGACACCTCAGGCCCTGCCCCAGTGAGCCCTCCTACCATGAGTGAGAAGGCTATTGACCTCCTGAGATCCATCTCTGTAGGGCAGTCAACCATCGTAAATGCCATCCAGGGGCTGGCAACCCAGATGCAGCAATCTAATGCATTCCTGGAGGGCATTCACAGTGGTGTGGCAGCCCAACAGAGATCTATCCAGGCTCTGGCCTCCTCTCTGATGGCAGTCATTGTCCTTGTTTCTACCGTCCCTCCTTCATCTTCCACTTCCCAGTCCCATTCTTCTCAATCCTAACCCATCCCAAGCACACAGGCAGACGAGCATGCACACAAGACAACACCCAAGAGTGTCACAGGAAAACACAAGCACCACACTTCATCCCACAGGCACTCACACAAACACCATTCAGTTGCAGACACAACAACATCCACTATTTCCACTGTCTCCCCCTCCTCGTCCTCCTTCACCTCCCACCCAGTTATGTCCACACTCACACCTGCATGCACTACATCATCATCCACTACCTGCATCATCACCACACCAAGTAGAACACACACCTCACTGGCAGACACCTCCACAACACCCATGCACACGTCCCCTGTGTCCTCTCCCACTCTGTCTGTCCCCCCTCCTAAAGTACACAAACGCAAGCACTCCGACGCCCAACAGCCATCCACCTCAAAGCAACATTCAACCCATGCACCTGCATCCAAATCCAGCAAACACCTCCAACAACCACTCCCGCTTCCTCCACTCCCATTACTTCTTCCTCTTCCCACCCCAATGTCCCTAAAAAGCTTTTCCTTTTCCAAATTTAATTCTTCCCTCCCCCTCCCCCTCCCCCCGTCGTGCACGTATGGCCAGGGTATCAAGGACCCAGCCAAGCACCTCAGCCAAACAGTCCACGGGCCCAGTTTCAGCAGCACCTACTCGTGGTGGAAAGGATTCCAGGCCACAAATACTGAAGGGGAAGGAGCCTGAACCAGCAGCTGTCACAGAGCCCCCAGCGCCAGCCGTGGTTGTGCAGCTGTCAGAGAATGCAGGGGCTGAGCAGGAGCCTCCCACATCTACCACCACAGTGCAGCTATCGGAGGGTGCAGTGGCTGAGCAGGAGCCTCCCACGACCACCACCTCAGTGCAGCCATCGGAGGGTGCAGGGGCTGAGCAGGAGCCTCCCACAACCACCACCACAGTGCAGCCGTCACCGTCGGAAGTCTTGTTTCTGCATCCGGCTGAGGTGCCCCCCTTCCCCTGAGGTGCCTGCCTATTTGCCAACTGATGCCCCTGCAGTGTTCTCTCCGTATTGGTGCAGGGATCGAGTGGGGCCTTGGACTTTGCCCTGTGGCCATGTGACCCCTGTGAACTATGGACTGGGCAGTGTCCCTTTTTCGTACATTTGTACATATCTGTTGAATTGCCACATCGACTTATTATTTTAGATGTTGATCTAATTGCAATCACTTTAGTCAATTCCTGTTGCCCTTGCATTATTCAGCCAATTATCAGGGACAAATTGTTTTCTTGTGCAGCTGGTTGTGTGTATGGTGTGTGTGTGTGTGTGTGTGTGTGTGCGGGGTGTGTGTTGCACGTGTGAGTGTGTCACTCTCGTTTTCCTCCCACCCTCCCTTGTGTGCTAGGCGGCTGTACTCACTGTTGTTGTCTTCGCCGGCGTTGGTGTTCATGGTGGAGCATGACGTAGAAGATCATCGGAAAGACTTGCAGTTCTGGTTCCATGGCGGCATGGTTCTTCCTTGTGTCTCCAATGGTGAGCCCTTTAACTTCTGTGCTCTGTTTCCGCCAGGCTTTTGATGGCGGTGGTACCACCCCAGAAAAGGTGGCGGATTGTGTTGTCATAATATGGTGGGCGGAACTTTGTCTTCTGCCTGGCTGCAGGCAGCTACCGACGTAGTGGCTGTTGTTTCCGCCCTGGCGGTTGGTGTGGTACATTGGCTGTCTTTCAGAGATATCACCGCCATGGTCATAATTTGGCAGTACTTACCCCCAGCCTGTTGGCGGTATCACCAACCGCCAGGGTCGTAATGAGGGCCATGTCTTTGTTCATCCACCAGCAATGAGACATCAAAGTTCAGCTCCAATGCAATTTCAAACTCAATAATATTGAAATTGATATGAATTGTTAAAGCAAAAGATTGCAAACTCCTTATCCCAGTCACTTGCAGTATGATATATCCATTCAGGTGTTCAGTATTTTCAGCTTGGTACTCTCTTTCTGTTTGATCTGCTATCCACTTGACCACCAGCATCACTGTCACTTTGACTTGACTCTTCAGTTTCTTCAGCAATAGTCAGAGACATCTGTACAGCTGGCACTGTTTGCTTTTTAGGCCAATTGTCTCCTGCTCTTTTACAGCTCTTTTATCTGCAGCAACTTCGTCAGGATCTGAGCTCAGATGAGTCAATTGATCCTGTCTCAACCCTTCTGTACCTTCCACTGTTGTCGGCTCATTCAGACCCCTCTCAGACTGCCCTTGTGCTGTAGCAGCCACTTGTCCAACACCAACAGATTGACTAACCTGATCCCACTCGCTCATTGTTACCGACCCTTCTGGAACAGGTACTGCATCATCTAGGAGACCTGAAACCTTGCAAGTGTGACTTGCATGTATCTATTCAGGGAGGCCAGCACACTTCACAGCTGTAGTCGTTAACAAAATGACCTGATAAGGACCTCTCCAACGCAGTTTCAAGCATGTTTTCCTTTAATGCCTTTTTCACCGAGACCCAGTCATCTGGACATAGGTCATGGCAAAGCTCCTACTATTGCTGTGCTGTAGCTTCACCAGCCTGATGAGACAAAGAACGAACCACTTCAGCCGGTCCTTTACAATAATCTAGCACCAAGTCACCTATAATGTTCACAAACAATTTCACAGGCCCTGCAGGCAATATTATGGCCCTCCCTATGATAAATTCATGAGGATACATCCCAGCCTTTCTGTCAGGTGTACTGCACAGACTTATCAAGACAATCAACACGTCTGGCCATTTCAGCGTAGTGGATGCACATGCCTTTGCCAATCGGGTCTTCAGGGTGCTGTTAATCTCTTCTACAAGTCCAGAAGCTTAGGTCTGTAGCTGCAGTGTAATATTTGTTCAACTTGTAATTCCGCACACAATAATTTCAGGACCTCACTGCTGAAATGAGTTCCTCAGTCTGACTATGGAGAAGTCAGGAATCCAAAATGTGGAATCAGTTCCCTGAGTAGCAGCTACTGTGAGACTATAATTTCTCTTAGCTGGATAGGCTTCAACTCAGTGTGAAAAAACATGCATACAATGACCAAGACATATCTCAGTCCATTGCACACAGGGCACTCTATGAAATCCATCTACATTCTGTTGAACGGTCCTCCTGATCTACCTATATGACTTCATGTGACAACTGAGTGTTTTCCTACATTCGTCTGCTGGCATGTGATGCATCTGTGGCACACGACTTCTGCAATCATTCCGAATCTGGGGTTAAACCATGTCAGTCTAAAGGTTCTGATCATTGCATTTCTACCTAGGTGCGCCTATCCATGATAGTATCTAGCTATGGGTGAAAACAAGCTATGTGGCAACACTGCTCTTCCATCACTTGAAACCTAAAATCATCCTCGTTCCTTTTGACAAGTCGTGCTCTTACTCAACTTTGCTGCTCTTCTTTTGTCACTTCTTCCTGCAATCTCTTAATTTCCTGCCACGTATCAGCAGCAGTTAACAGGAAATTTTGCCTTGTCTCATCATGTGCCTCATGATTCCACTCTCCGTTAAAGGAGGTGCAACCACATGCACAGTATCTCACCACTTCATCCGCGTATGTACTACCTAAAGTTACATAATCAGTAAATTTTCTGTGTGCTGTGCACTTGATGGCAGCTGTTTTTGCAGGCAGCTGTAATGCACTTAACAGATTATAAATCTTATCACCATTTTGGATGGGGAATCCAGAGGAGGTCATAAACCCTCTCTGGTACCACACTGTCTGAAATCATGAATGGCACCAAAACCATACTGACTATCAGTGAAAATTGTCATTTGAAGTTGTTCAAAAACAAAGCATGCTCTGGTAAGAGTGACCAATTTGGCTACTTGGGCAGAAAAGACTCCTCAAAGCCAGGAGGCTTCTATCACACCTGAGACCGTGCAAACTGCATAACCAGCTCGCAGAGTACCATCTTTAGCTCTTAAACAGTACCTATTGGCAACCATGACAGTCATTTTCTGATAAGAGAACATCTTGAATGTCACTTCTCGGTCAGGTGCGCAATTCAGTCACATCAAGACAGTCGTGCTCAGCCTCATGGTCATTTACATTTTCAACAGGATTTGGCAGTAACGTAGCAGGATTTAGAACAGTACATCTTTTGATATTAATATATTGGAGATGCAAGGAGTGCTTGCTCATAATGGGTTAAACGTGCACTGGTAAAATACTGGACTAAGCGGTATGTTTCATTGGGCTTCCGCAGTCCTATTATGGGAGAGTTACACGAACTTCCCACTGTCTCTTTCAGGATACCCGTCTCAATCAGACAACTTATCAGTGGAGTGATTCAGGCAATTGTTTCTGGGGACATGTTATATGGCTGTGTATTTGGATACACTGCATTTCGTCTCACTGTTATTTTAATAGGCTCTACTCCTTTGATGAGTCCTTTTTCTTTTCCTGAAAAATCCCAAACTTTAGGTGTCACTGTGTCTGTGAAATCTTCAGGCAATTCAATACATGTCATTATTGAGTACACGCTCAGGTACTGGTTAACAATTTTACATGGCACATCTTCCTCATTTGTTTGCATTGTGATTACTTGGGGTGTGCAGCTAATGGAACAATTTAGCTTACACAATAGGTCACATCCAGGTAAACTTACATGTCTTGAATCACAGACTACAAATTGGTGCTTATCTTTGTATGAACCTAGTTTTATGGGGACATACTCTGTTACAGGGTTGGTCAAATGCTTTTTTGCAACTCCTACAACCTGAAATCTTTTTCCAGAAAGAGGCAAGTTTGGCACTTCTGCAGACCTAACAGTGGATTGCGTAGCAGTGTCAACGAGGAACAACCCATCATGACCCATAACATTTGCATTTACATAGGGACCACGTTGATGTACTTCTAACAATACACCTAGCATGTATTCCTCATCATCTGAGCTATAAGCTTGAAGAATTTCTGAAAATTCTTCACCACTAAGGACCATTAGGGGAAACTGTGATGCTATATGATTCACATTTGCATTTGCAATTTGATTTAAATGTAGTTGGGGAACAACCATTTGCTAGTGAGTCATCAGTGCTCACGGTACCTGCATCAGCTGTCCTGGGGATACATTTACATTTTGCACCTGGGGCCTTGAAATCTTTGGATTCTAACCTGATTTTTGTCATGAGCAACTCCAGTATTCTGTATTTGACTATTCACATTATTAAAGAGACACTTCAGTCACTAATAACCAACACTTCTGCAAGCATGACATGGATTAGTTCTCTTCAAAGCCTTGACATCAACCACACTTCCACTTTAAGCTACGTGAACACCACATCCTTTACCTCTAGGCTGAATATACGTTTGTCATCTGCTGCGGTACGCCTTGTGCACTTCAAGTGTTCACCGTCATCTGTGGACTCTGACTAGCCTTCTGTGCAGATTTCATTTGCATCACCATCACCTTTTCTTTAAGCTTTTTTTGTTTCTATTCCAATTCCTCAGTACAATACTTTGCATACTACAGGATTTCGTCAATCGGTTTATTCTGCCGACTAATCAGGTGCTGCTGAATCATTTCACTTATGTCTAGCTTCAGTCCTTGTACAAATCTGAACACAAAATGATCCATATCTTTAGCTTCATAACCTAACCCCGGTGCACTCTCTCTGCAGCAGTTTTCAAAAACTGCTCCGCTCACTGCGGCCTGTAGAGAATGGTGGGCCCTGATAGACCCTGCGCACTACACCTTCTGTTTAGATAATAGTAGGTGAAGTAGTACACGCGACAATGTACAGCAGTGGGCTGGGAGTCCGAGGGCTGAATGTTCGTAGGTTCGTAGGTTTTGTAAGTGAGGAGGTAGGTGGGGAGCGAGGTGCAGTTGGGAGGTGCGGTGGGTAAGCGGGGCACACAGGGCCCACAAGCTGCACCCAGACCTGGCTAGGCTGCTTCCGTGTGGCCCTGGTGCACTCACTCCGCTGCTGTGACTGACACAGCTGCACTCACCCTGCCTCTCTCAGTAGCCTTCAATGCAACAGCAATGTCCGCAACGGCAGCGGATGCCCTCCTCCGCGTCTACAGCGGCGCCCTTGTTAGCGCGTCGGCTCCGTCTCGCTCGTTCGCTCAGTCTCACTCAGTGCGTCCCGTCTCACTCAGTGCGTCCACTTGAGTACGTCTTCTCCTGCTGCTGCTGCGGCAGCGCATTCTTCCCGTCACAGTATTAACTTTTGTTCTGAACTTCTCAATGTTTTGCCTTGTCTGATTCTCCTGGGGGGGAACTCTTAAAGGGAACACGACATAGGACGGAAGTCCTCACCCATCTGCATCAGCGTTGCTTCCAGCTGTGTATCCGCGAAGATGAAGCAAAAACAAAGTAAGTAAGGTGGCGTGGAGCTGTGCAGTGCAAAGCTGAGCTGAGCTGAGGTGGGGGTTCTCCAGGACTAGGAACCCACTCCCCGGCAACCACAAATAACTTGGCTGCCCGCAATCGCCAGCCTCCAGCCTGGAATCAGTCCTTCGGTCACCTGCCAACAACAGTCCAGGGCAGCGTCGCTCCTAGGAGGCTAGGAGACTTGGCGCCACGCTGCACCTTGCTACAACACCGAGTCGGCTGTTAGTACCCAGCCGCCGCAATCGCCCACAATGTCAAGGCCTGGAGCCTTCGTGGCTCCCGAGCTCTTCCACTCCCCGGGCTTGAATGCCCAACCAGAGAGAGGGCCAAGGTCCAATGCGGGAATGCGGGAATGCGGGAGTCCGGGTCCGGGTCCAGGAATGCCGCGGCTGAAGATGGGCTTGCAACCGTAGAGATTGCTGAGTGCTCTGCACTAGTCAAAACCCTGGTCTCTCTCCTTCTTTTCCTCCTGCACTGCTGCTTTCATGCCTCGCGCTTGACCAGTCGGGGACACCGGGACAATACCCATGTACTCCTGGGCAGAACCTCTTTTCCAGGAGACCAGCGGAGAAACCACCTCCACCATCTCGCAAATGAATTTGTTGACTAGTCCACCTCTAGTTTTCTTTACTGCAGCGCCAAGCTCTCCAAGGAGCAGTCTTCGTCTGACACGCTCTCATGTCACAGAGCATGGACTTTACCTACCTGGATCCCGGCTGCAGCGGGTCTAGCCTGGGAGACGGCTCCAGCTGAGTTCAAAGTCCTCTGGGATGTTCAGGACCCCCCCACCTCACTATTGGCTTCGCACAGTTCAAGTGATACCCGCCGCCTCGCGGAGACCTCTTTCCCAGCGCCTCGCTGACAGGGTCCGAGTGCCGTCCTCGGATATTCAGACCTGAGCAGCCGCACGCCGCTGACAAGGAGTCAAGTACGGGCTGTAGAATGCTTCGAAAAACCTCGGTAACGGTAGCAGATGAGCAATATCGAAGGACGAAGCAGAGAGATTATTACTCGAAATGAAAATAGTCGACAATTGCTAATCTGTTACACAGCCGCTGTAAAATACCTGCAATGTTATGTTTGAAATCCTAATTTTTGCTTGATTGGGCAGTCTATGTCATTGTTTTCTGCTGCAGAGAGAGTGCATCAGGGTTACACGGAGGCGGCCCGCTAGGTTGGGTGCAGCTTGTGAATCCCCCAGGTGCCCCGCTCACCTGCCGCGGTCAGCCACTGTAATCCTGCAATCCTAAACATCAGGAAAAAGCAAATTGCGCTTCTCTTTTGCCAATCCAGGCCAAGAGATAGCCACCATGACATCGGGGCGACTCAGGATTCTAGCAGAGGGCAAAGTCAAACCTTTAAAACCCCAAAGGAGGACGCAAGGGAAGGGAAAGTGCTCAGCGAAGCACTCAGCGCCATGTCCGCAAAGTGGCAGACAGGAACGGCTTATAGCGCCCCTCACTCCTTTTCAGCTCTACTTCAAACAAACAGAACTCACTAACAAGGCAGACTTTTTGAAAGATCCAGCAGCGGCTTTCTTCTCAAATCCTGACACTGACGTGGGCCTTCCAACCCCACTGATTCCACAACCTCTCATCACGGGGCAGCTGGGGCCCGGGCTGTTAACAAACCCGACACAACAATTAGGGGTAGCCCTCCCCGGTCAGGAAACATCAAAGGTCCAAGCTCCTGAAGAGCTTAGTGATCCCCTGCTCCAAGGGCAACAAATCAACTTCAGTTACTTAAGTAGCCCAATAGCGCACAAAAATTCGCAAGCAGGTAGAATCGTGACTATGGCTCAGGTACATGCCCAGGAGCAGGAAACTTATCTTGGTGCTCATCTACAGGTTTTTACGGGCAACCCAAGTAACTCCGAGCTTCCAATCTCTACGGGTAATGCGACAGAGGTATATAATGACACTGGGTATGTGAAAACCCACCAACAATCAACCCCAATCCCGCGGTCAAATTTCAACACCCAGGGGAACAATGAGAGACTGGTCATTGGTTCCGAAGTAATTACAGGGTTGGAAGATTCCTGGTTACAGTCGCTTTCTATAACAAATAACAAAGACCTGGGAGAAGCGCTGGACTTAAAAACTTTTGATCTAGTGAATCCTAAGGACCAGCAGTCAAGCTATCCTCTGGTGGTAGAAAGCATTAAAAACAGTATTACTACACACCAACAAGAAAGAACTTTTAACCCGATTATTGAACTTTCTAGCGAGATGTCCAAAATACAATCACTTGAGGAATTAATGGTAAAAAGCAACTCGATTGCTTCATCTTCCTATAATATCCCCTCAGAGTCCATTAACAGGGAAATTCTATTCAAAAATCCCGCTCACGCAGGCCACCCTACTTGTGAAATGGGAGATCTAACACGACTACACACCTCATTGCTGAATGCTCTACATACTTCAACAGTGGTTCTTAACATGCAAACAGATAAATTAAACTTACAAATGGATCTAATGAAGGTAATGGCCACATGCATAGCTGGCATCAATCACAAACTGGACTCGCTGGCCATTCATCCAACTGAACAAAATTCCAACCTCCAGCTCCTTCCTTGTAATTGTGGCCCAATATTAGATAAGCTGTGTACGTTACCACAAGTCTTAGTAGAGATTCTGCAGGAAGTTAAAGCAGGAAAAACCAATGAGGCCATCTCCAGGAACCAAGATACATCTGAAAAGACACCAGCCTTTGGGGTAAGCAGCCCAGCAAAAAAAGATGCAAACATTCAGTGCATTAACCCAATGGTCACAGACGGATCAGATAGATCTTCACAGTTGGAACAAACAGCGTCTACCAATTTGGAGAGTATAATTGAACAGCCAGCTCCAGCACTGAAACCCCTAACAAAGAGACAAAAAAAAGCGAGCAATAAAGGAAAGGAAACAAACACGTGCCAAAGCTATTAATGACAATCTGTATCCCATATTTTCAACCCTTCGGCAACAGCAAAATCGAGCTTTAGGAACCGCAAGCAGCATGCAAATCTCAAATAGCTTCAAAGCCATAAGGGAGGGGGTAGTCACCAGTCCAGAACAACAATTCACTGGAGAACATCTACCTGCTGACTCGCCAATGTCGCCCAAATATAACATGCCACACCCAACATCCCAAGACCAATTGAACGGGCACGCATTGGCCACGAGGTTGGCAGCTCCGTGTCAGGGAGACCTAAGGGCAGGAAATTGCATCTGCGAGGATAAATCTGAAATCCATTTAGATGCCCAATTACCAGTGAGGATTCCACCAGAGCCACCCTCCTATGCAGCTGTCGCACAAGCCACTTCCTCACTATCTACAATAACCCTTCCGGACAAGACCCAGGGCATCCTGTCGAGTCTCAAAACATCTTCCAGGCAAAGATTGTCCGCCCAGGTCAATGCGGGGCAGGTTATATTTATCCCCGCAGGCACAAAGAACAATAAATTCACTCCTTTAGCAGACGACTGGCAGTCCAGACTCAATCCTCGCACCAGAGAAACACACCTGTCACCGACCCTAAATCTCAAATATCCTTCTAGGGAGGTCGCAACTACTCATCATGATGGACGAATAAAGACAAAAGTAACGATTCAAAATACTCAAATAGCTGCAACAGACCTTGAAAACAAAGCCTTTTTAAGCACAGCCAGGCACGCTCAAAAGGGCCCCAAGTAGAAACAAGTCGGAGGATGGTCAACGGAACAGGCCTATGCCACACAGAATTATAGAGCATTCCCAATCTAGTCATGTTATTGAAAATGATAGGGAATCAAGGCGTGTCATTCTAACCCCAGATTATGACTCACGCCTCCAACAAGATAGCCTGAACAGGGGCAACATTCTGAGGCTTTTGGCGACCATCCTTCAACTAAGAAAATTATGTCCCCAGATTTAATATCACTGAAATTCCTCTCCAACAGCACTCAGAATGGCCAGGAACAAACTCTGACTATGTGGAGAACAAGCAAAATCGCTGCTTCAATTATGGCAGTTAAGCAACAGTTTGAAATCTGGGGTATACGGCTATCACAACCAACCAGCCCACGTTATCCTTTTCCCTTATTGTTAAATCTGAAAAATGAACCTATTCAAAAAACGGAATCACAGGCCCGCAAGCGCGGATGGGGCCCGGACGTCGGGGAAGCGGAACAGCGTCAATCCAAATGGGGGGAAAAAGATTCAAATACCTCTATTGACACCCTAATTGTAGGGAATGGAGCACAAGACGAATTGAGATGGATGGCACGTACCCTAAATTCAAGGAGAAGTAATTGACACACCATACGTAATACACCAGATACAGATCAAATGCCGACCGTTACTATTATGTCCTGGAACATTGCGGGAGGAAAATCAATTATTACAGAAGGATTTACAGTAATGTCCAGTTGCAGCTACTCGATATTAGTGCTGCAAGAAACATGGCTGGTAGACCCGATAGAACTAGGAGGCTATTCTCTACACCACATTGGAGCTGAAAAATCAAACAAATCAGGCAGGGCAAGCGGTGGTCTAGCCACATACATCTCTACGGCACTTCAGGTCACAATAGAACAGCTGGCCTTCTCATCAACGGACTTACAGGCAATAAAAATCAATTTTAGTTTTAATCGTCACACTCCACCAATTATCTTTAATGTCTACGCCCATCCGCGGAAACATCGCAAAGTACTTCTCTTCAAGAAGTTACTACAAAAGGTAGAAGAGATACAGTGCGCTAATCCAGCATGGGACATCTTAGTAACAGGCAAATTTAACAGTAATCTGATATATACTCCAGAACCGGACGAGCAATTGGCAGCAGAAAACGCAATTTGGTCAGTGCTACCAGAGTTACCATCAATAAAGATGAAACTGGATATAAGGGGCAAGCAATTGGTCGAGGCCTTAGAACATCTGAGTATGAGGGTGCTAAACGGCAGGGTGAAAGGTGACGTCCCGCCCAGCTTTACTCATCATAGTGCAAAATCTGCAACTACAATTGACTATACTGCCGTCTCTCTTCCCCTGCTGGCACATGTTAAAAAATTCAAAATCATACCTACTCTTCACAGTGACCATTCACTTCAGCACATAGAATTGGCTTGGAACGCTCCGTGTTTTCTTCCAGCCATAAATGAATTAGGAACAGTAACCTCTGTCAATCTAAACCGCTTGTTTTGAACTGAGTCCTCATTACCACAGCTGTGCAAAAATATAAAAACCCTGCTTCAATCAACAGCATGCCAAGATCTCTCAGCTGGGGAAGTGTGGGCCAGCTTTCTACAGTTAGTACCATCACTTGGCTCGGCCAGGCGTCAAGCTCCAAATCATAACCGGAGGCCACTAACTATGCCACCAAATATCTTAGAATTAAGAAAGGATCTGAGACGTAAACTCAGATCCACAAAAGATAGACCTCCCACCGAATCTTTATGTGCCCAAATAAAAACCCTTCGGAAAAACTATAGGAAACAGCTATGGCAAATACGAACCCAAAAGGAGGATGATTTTTGGATCAAATTACTTTTCAACTTAAAAAAGGCTAATACTAGAGAATTCTGGATGTCAGTGAATGAAATAGACAGAAAAGCAAGAGTAATAAACTGTACTTCAATTTCAGAAGATATATGGGTGGAGTACCTGTTAGACATCTTTTTTAAGCCAACCCCTCCTGTAGAAAATCAGCAACGGAAGGCTTCACTAAAACCTACAGACGTTCCTCAGAGTGATATGAAATTCAGTGCCAATAAAGTAGCCCAGGTGATCAGAAGGAGCCGTAGGGACAGGGCTCCCGGCCCTAATGGTCTCCCCCAAGCTATATTTAAGGCGGATCTCGATTATTGGTCAGCCACTCTGTCAATATTATATGCCGAAGTCGAACGTAACAGTACCATTCCTGATAGTTGGAAAGGATCCATCATTAACCTTATATACAAAGGAGGCAGCAGGGCAAACCCAGCTAGCTATAGGCTGATAGCTCTAATTGACAGTGAGGCCAAATACTTTGCCTCTTTAATCCTAGCAGACCTGCTCACCTGGTCCAATTTAAATAACTTGGTCCCTATGAATCAAACTGGTTTCCGGAAGGGCTACGGCACAGTGACTAACATTCTTGCGCTAGGAGATATAGCCAACCGAGCAAAGTGCTTAAAGAAAAATGTACACATATGTTTTGTGGACTTCAAAAGTGCTTTTGATTGTGTGGACAGAGCAATTCTCTGGAACACACTACGGAGTTGGGGTTTGCAAGAACGTATTTTGAGGTGTATAGAATTGCTGTATGACAGAACCTGGGTACGAATCAAGGTAGCAGACGGCTCAAAAGTTTCCAGGAGAATACCAACAAATATAGGATTAAAGCAAGGCTGCGTGTTGGCCCGCACCTCTTTAACCTCTTCATGGCAGATCTCTCTGCAAAACTAGACGCAACCAACTCACATTCTCCAAGGATGGGAAGTCTGGCTATAACACATCTGTCATATGCTGATGACATTGTTCTGTTAAGCCACACAAAAATAGGGTTGCAACGACTGGTCACTACCTTGGGCGAATTTGCAAAGACAAAAAAACTAGAGGTTAACACTTCAAAGACAAAAACAATGTCAATAGGCTGCCCTTTGAATCCTGCAAATAAAATTAAATTAAACCGTTTCACTCTCGATACGATCTGCAGCTACAAATATCTTGGATTTACAGTAGACAATAAGATCAATTTTGTGCCGCAAAACCAGTATATTCTACAGAAGTCCAAAGCCCTGACGTTCGCTTTCTGCACTCTTGCTAAAAGATTAAAGGGCCCATCATATAAACCACTAATGTCGGTTATGTCGGCCAAACTCCTTCCAGCAATTACATACGGAAGCTCAGCCCAATAGGGGAAAGATGCTAGCCTCCTGGAAAGGCAGAAAATAAAAATCTATAAGCAAGTCTTCAATCTCCCTCGCTCTGCTTCCCCTGCACAAATAAGGCTGGAATTTGGTCTAACACAACAGCACCTCGACAGAAAGGCCCACACAATAAAGATCTGGTACAAAATAAATAAAAACACTGTCAGCCCGCTAGTAGCGGCACTATGGAGGTCAGTAAATGGCAATCCTAATTCAGTATACAATAGATACCTGAACAACTCCTTGCAAGAGATGAAAACAAAGTACCTATGGGATTCCAACATGTCGTATTCCCTTTTGTGTTGAGCGATAAAAAAGAAAATAAGTATCCAATCTTTTCTAGATGATAAAGCTAAACTTGAGCAACGCTCACACGCCTGGCTGGTAATGCACACTTATACCACCATGGCCTCGTCACAATACTTGGCCGAAACCTTCGCACTTCACATCAAGCATCGCTTCTTGACTCTGCGTTTGGGAGCATTTCCTGCTAGAGCGGATCAACCATCGTGGAAGAATAGAGGAGAGACTTCCTGCAGGCTATGCAAAGGCCCGAAAGAAGATATGGTACACCTGATTTGTATTTGTCCAGCCTTTAAAGAAGCCCGCAGTCAACTATTAAAACCGCTTTTTATGAGAAATGGGACTCGTTCCTGTCGGTCAGCGGTGATGTCAATGTTTGATCCAAATGATGCACAATCAATATGCAAATTTATCAAATTCTTGACTGCACACACCAAAGACGTAAACCTGCCATCCGGGATGCATACTTAATCACGCACTTTTTGCATCTTAGAATTAAGAAACTGATTTTAGATCATCGCATGGTTTCACGGCCAAGGAATTTACGGAATTTTATAGAATTTTAGAGATGTTTTATCTTTAAACATGTTGTATTATGAGATGATTGTTATGGTTTTTACTAACTAAACAATAAAGATGATTGTCCTTTAGCTTCCATTGTCCCTGTAACATTTATACAAATATGCTGTTTGAAATCTTCCAGCAATCTCTCGTAGTAAGCATGAATCAACTCCTTTGAACTGTCCTGCCACTCTTTTGCCAACCAATATCTTTTGAGGACATCTTGTTTTTCAGAAACTCAATCACCTTGCAACATGTTTTCATCATCTCTTCAGATGGTGCACCCGTTACTGGGTCACTTTGAGGTTCACAATCAGGCCAATCGTCATTCATGTTGCATTCAGTTCACAAATCATATTCAAATCCTCTTGCAGGCATTTTCAAAGTTTCACAAATCTCTGTCTGCTTATACCATTCCACAGGTTTCTCTGTTAATCTCGGGTAATCATTTGTGAATGACAAAATATCAGTCCTGCTTTAGGGTACATGAACATAACCCCCATTTGGCATTTCTCTCATGGGAATCATTTTCACATTGTCCTCAGCTTGATTTGCTCCTGCGGGAGGCACGTTTTGCTTTGCTTTCTTCTGATCTCTTTTCTTTGCCTATCTGCCTTCCCACTTATATACAGTTCCCCATTTCTGAATGTATGTAATAAATTCTTTAGTGTGCAATTGAATTCCAGGAGATGTCATATTTCTCAGCTACTTCAGCTAATCTCTCATAAAACTGTCCTGCACATTGAATAATGTCTTTGCACATGAATCGTAGTTCATCTTCTGTGTAAGATCCAATTGAGCTCCATCTACTGTTCTTAATACCATCTTATTTAACTCCAATTTCAATTGGGGTACGTTAACTGATCTCTCTCGCTCTGGTGTCTCTACTGTTCTCCCATTCCAGTATGTAGTACCCATCACACCTGGAGGACTCAAATTATTTAACCAATCTTTCAACTGCTTTGCAGTGAGACCTCGCAAGCTTGCATTGCTATCCTGTGGAGCTTCTGCTCTCAATGGTCCTACATTCTGTCTATACGGGGTACTAAAATTGGACATATTCTCTTGAGTGTTAAAAGGTACTACACCTTGTGGAGTGCCCAGATCCGATCAGGTCTGAGCACAAAATATGGTGGAGTTCCCTGAGGAAACTTTGCATCAGAAGTAAATCCTGTCTGACTTGTCATCGGGTTTGGCTCTGCCATTTGTGTAGAGGTTAATGATCTAACACAAGATGCTATTCTCTCCATTTCTGAATTGTTAGAATATAGTGATCTCTGCATACCAATTGGCAATATCCCAGCAGATGCAAATGGTGTATCTGGAACTATCAGGACATTTATTGAGTGTGCATTGCTGCCGAACATGCCTGGGGCGTACAAAGGAACAACGTGACCTATAGTCACAGGAACTGTTAGTGCATCTGGACACATTTGGTTTGTCTGATTCTGAGGAATTGTCATTCCTATACTCTGTCCTGTTCAGACTGTACTGAAACTCTGACCTTTTTGACTTGGGGTAACATTTGGCATTGACTGAACTGGACTACATTGGTAGCGGTTGATTCAGAATATAATTTTACACAGGCGGATTCACATAAGGTGACCAGACCGTCTGGTACACATCAGAATTTGGCACAACCTGATTCACAGTGGGACTTGATACAGGCAGAACTGTGATAAAACTCTGAACTTGTTGATTTACTTTGGGACGCGCTAGAAACTTTGGCAAGGGACTGCTTTGTGGCCCCAGGAGGCGGCCATTTTCACCAGCACCTGCATCCACTTGACAAGACCAACAAGCGCTTTAAAGCACGTAGGGGCACTTTGCTGACCGGGACATGCGCAGACCGTGCCCGAGCAAAGCCCGGGCCAAGGGCATGCCCGTCCATGCCCTTCGGAGCCGGGAGGAGGCTGGGCTGGGCCACCATCTAACATTTATCTCCAAATAGGCATCGTTCACTCGTGTTTTATTATTGCTTCCTCCTGCAGGTTGTATTATTGAACTAACTCTCTATAGAACACTTATCCACCAATTATAGTCCTTTGATAGGTAAAGAGAAAGCAAAGGAGGGTGGGGCAGGGACGGTGTTAAAAATCTAAGCAGAAAAGACATAAGCATGCAGTTAATAAATGTGTTATGGACAGAATTGACAACCTTCTTGGTGAATGCGAAGACATTTTAACCTCTTCCTCGGATAATGGCCCCAACGAAACTGGGGTTGAGTGCTCCCCAGTTAGGAAGGGTGAGGGTCACAAGAAAATTGCTGACATATTCGTAAAATGCAGCCAACAGTTCACAGACACTACAGGGCAGGGGGGAGGGTAGGAATGCCATCACTCTCGCTCTCACCCACGCTCCCTCATTATCAGCGAATGAGCCACCACTAGATCCTAGTGACTCTATTCAGTTTACCAACCGCTTTAGCCCTTCAATAAATATCTCAGACCACCATGACGACACCGACCCAGGCATTAGGGTGGGTGGATCAGTTGACGTAAATGTGTATACAGCCCACACAAATGCAAAGCACATCTTATGCATACAAGATTTAAAGAGGGAGGTGTCAGAACTCTAGTCTATGATGAATTCCTTAATTGCAATAGTCAAGCAGCGAATTCCTTCTGACACCACGACCATCATGAATCACATCTGTAACCCAATGCCAAATCCATTGGGTACCTCGATTAAGTTGCCCAAATCGCCAGCAACCAGTTGTGTTGGCCAACCTTTAGCTGGTGCCAAGATCAAGAATTCCTATCAGCCCCCCCCCACACAACAGCTTAGGCACAGGAAAGGCATCTGATGCCTGCTACTGAATCCCCAAATTCACGAGCGACACTGTCCCTAGATACACTGCACAGCCCGCCATTGTCCGGTTTCAATTTAAAAGCACTGTTCTAATGGTCACCGTTCCCAAGCTACACCCACTGGCACAAAGGGAAGGGGGAGATTCTATCAAAAATAAGGCAATTCATTAGATTCGCCACATAAAAGGCTGATACTCTGTAATATGAGAGAATATAATTGATGCAGTCAGACGGCCTGATCCAGGCACACACTTTGACATGCTACAGTTGACATTTAGGGACAGGAGCATGATGGATAACCTGGTGGCCCTAGATGCAAGGACAAGTGCTCCACGCAATCCTGAATCCAATTCTAATACCCTAGGCCACCTGTGCACTATGGGGTTCGCCCCACTTATTGTCCAACAGGTAATCTATCTTCTCTCCGTGAGAATGATTGACTTGAAGTACCATCTGAAACACATGTTTAACTTCCCTCTGAATTGCATAAAACAACTGTCCCTGGTCTGGCTGTAGTTCCCAACATTGTCACCACAAGCACCCACATTCCTCTTCCTAACAGATTCCACCAGACCGCCCATGACCCATTGCACAACCGTGATAACATTGTGCTTTCCCCCGCCCATGAACATCTTTTACCAATCCAAGAACAGACAGCTAAGCATGCAAACACCTCACCTAGGGTTAGGCCAGCTCCCCTATATGGATACCACCACTCAACCCAGGACCTGCTGGGCAATAGTGATAACGACCCCTCCCCCCTCAACCAACTCCACCTGCTAAAACAACCTCTGGTAACTAAACCTTCAAATATCACGTCAGTGGACAGGGCTGTCTCTCCAATTACTGGGGTACGACTTGTCTCATAGAACGTGGCAGGTTTGAGATCTATCCACCCCCTCCCATCCTTTACCTCCTTTATTGAGAAACACAACATATGTCTTCTCCAGGAGACATGGTCAACCGATCCACTCTTTCGAACTGGCTACTCAAATTTTTATATACCTGCTTTGCCCAGTTTCAGGGGCAGGCCTTCTGGGGGTTTAACCATTTGGACTAGAACATCACTAAACTGCCGCATATCACAGCTATCTATTGATCCCCCCGACCTGTTAGGTCTTCGCCTATCATTCGGGACAGACACAGTTGTGATCATTTTTAACATCTGCGCTAGAAGGGTAGGGGGTCGGGTCTCCAAAACCCACTGTATTCAGGAGGCATTTTTGCAAAACTGTCCCCTGTCATTAACCAGAATTAGTCTGGTTAATGACAAACGTCATCTAAAGTAGAATAATGTTCTGGCCCGACCCACGCTCATCAATGCTTCTAACAACACCTTGAGCACCACATTGATGGGTTTAGAGGTGGGTCCTGCAATCCCCAACAAGGAAATAAGCTTAACTCACACCTCATGCTTCAAGGGTATTGATGCCCACTTCTCAGTAGACATAGCTCCTGATAGCAAGAGGCTTAAGGGTAGGCATCGCAGGTTTAACAAAGAGTGACGGTCCTCAAACAAGCATCTAATCTAAGCTAATAAATCTAAGGATGTAAACGCCATTCGCTCAGCTAGAAAGTCTTACAAATCAGCTATCTGCAAAGCCAAGCATGAACAAGATGACAAGTAGTGGGCAGCACTTAGTGACGCTGCTCAGAACAGGAACTGTAGTGCATTCTGGTCCCTGGTATCGCGTGGCCCAGGAAAACGCAAATTGAACATCCCTACTAATATTGCTCCAAAAGACTGGGTCGACCATTTTAGTGAGTTGTACTCTTATGATCATGATAGTACAACTTCTGAACGTAAGGACCCTTGCTCAAATATTACACAAACTTCCACCTCTCCAGTGCTGCAACTGTTCTCCCAAGAGGACATTACATATTCCTTAGGTACTCTAAAGCGTGGTAGGGCACCTGGCTCGGATGGTGTTCCAGCAGACATATTCTTAACCGATATTGCAATCTGGTCAAGATATATCACCATCATAGCAAATGCAATAACATCTGGGGCACCAATCACTGAGTCCTGGAAGGGGGCCATTGTTGTCCCGATTTTTAAAAAGGGTGACAGATTTCTCCCCTGTAACTATAGGACAATTAGATTAATAGATTGTGGGCAGAAAGTGTTCTGTCACTGCCTTTTGGGCAAGATTCAAGACTGGATGACTGAACATGACAGCCTTAGTCCCCTCCAAGCAGGTTTTCGTAAAAAAATACCTACCATTGAGCAAGCCCTTAGGTTTTTGCTTTTGTATTGGAAAACCGTTTTTATTGGCAAAGGGAATCTGTATGTTGCTTTTGTGGATTTGAAAACCGCATTCGACCTAGTACCCCGTAACAAGCTGTGGGAAGTCCTTTTCCTAATGGGAATCCCCGAGCACATGCTTGTGCTATTAATTCGGCTCCATGAGGGTAATGATGCAACTGACAGAATCTAGGTATCAAGTGGTGTATGGCAAGTGTGTATCCTTGCCCCCACCCTGTTCTCCTTGTACATTAATGATATCGTCCCCTCTCTACTCAGAGTGGAGGCTGACGCACCATCGTTAGGCACTTTGCTCTTTGCAGATGATACACTCCTGATATCCAAGACCTCAAGCGGATTACGGAAACTCCTCACGTGCTTTGAGGAATTTTGTTCCATGCAGGGACTTGAAATCATTGCTTCTAAAATGAAACTGATGACACTCAATCCCCACAGCACCTTCAGAGGGAAGTTCTTCCTTGAGGGTATCCCATTTGAAAAGGTGGGCACATTTAGCTACCTGGGTATAATGTTAACTGAAAATATGTCTTGGGAATCATATAATGCAATGCAAGGACTAAAACTAAAACAAACAACTAGGTTAAATTATAGGATTTTAACCTCTAGCATACCAAGCCAATACACCCTGCAATCCAGATATATGAAGCACAGGCTGTGAGATCAACCCTTTATGGGCTGAACTGTGGGGCTATGCCAAAGCCCAAGAAATAACGATTTCTGAAAACAATTTCCTAAGAAATCACGTGTCCCTCCCATCAAGTACTCCACTGTTCCCCCTTTTCAAGGACCTAGGCATGAAACGCATTGGCCACAAAGCCCACCTATGTCCCCTTTTGTACTGGCAGCATCTTTGGACTACCCCAGAGCTTGCCTCCTTTACTGTAGCCCTGCAGGTCATTTTAGAAGCTGACCTTTCTCATGGTATCCCCTGGCTCAAACACATCAAGGGGCTACTTTATTAGCTTGAGCTTAGAGAACTCTGGGATTCTCTAACTACTACCTCCTTTCCTTCAAAAAGCAACCTCAAAAAATTGGATTGGCATATGGTAGACTCTGAAGATCTGAGGGTTGCACGTCACTCTATACTATCATGTGGTTTTGTCAACCTAAAAGAGACAAGCACTAAGATTACTTACCAGTTGCTGGTCACATGAAGAAACAACCATCTGCCCAGCTTGCAAAGCACCCATTGAAAACCTCCCTCATGTCCTATTTTTCTGCCCTGCATACACTGCCTGTCGTAGGAAATGGCTGGCCCCGGCTTGTAGACTGCTGGGAGTTCGAAGGTCTGACACAGCCCTCCAAATTCTCAGATCAGACACTTGCCCGATGTTAGTGATTGGTGTTGCCAAGTTCCTTGGGGCAAGTTGGATTGTCAGAGGAAAACTTCTATCTGTATAACGGTTTTAGCAAGAATGTATCAATTCACTCTGGGAGTGCATTTAATTTTATCATTTTTATCTAATCAGATGTACTGTACATATTTTATGTAACCATGCGTATTTATTTATTGCTGCTATGTGCTTTTATGGCTCTTGTAGCCAAAATAAAGTTCTCTTGACTGTCTGACTGGGTCGGGTCTTCCTGAACTGAAAATGTCTGAAGACCCCACTGCCCAAAAAGTTCTTAGACGATGATGATGTGATTTACTTCAGGGATCTGTGCCACTTGAACTTGTAGGTATACCTGGTACTTTCTGATTCGGGATCTGTGCAGCTGTAGCTTTTGGCACATTCAGGGTTACAGTTTGTGCTGCTTCACCTCTTTTTCCCACTTCAGCTGAGTGATATGGAGGCATGCGATTCATCAGGATCTGATTTATAAAGTCATCATCTGAATCACTCTCATATGTCACTGTCTTTTGACCCTCAGTTTCTGTTGTCTGTTCTGCCTTCCTTGCCTTTTTTCTAGTCTTAGGTTTAGTGCTTTCACCATCTTCACTCAAAATAACTGCGAACATTCTGACTCTCTCAATTATATCGGCTCCCCACATTATCTGCTCTGCATCCCTTCTAGCCTCTGCTTGTGTTTTTAGTGCTTTCTGCGTTCTGTTTCCATTCTTGTTTGCCATTTTTTTCTCATGCTATGAGTTCCCAAATACTAAGGGCTTCAATTTGTGTGGGCCAAGGAGGTTGGTTTCATTTGATACAATATCCACCTCAGATTGTCAAAGTAAAGATTTCATAATGGGGAAAAGCTAAATCACCTTCTTTCTCAGTAATCTTGCACCACTGCTCAAGCCACAAACAGGCATGAAATCCTATTACAGATGATAGATAATGACCTGAAGTTCCTTCGGGTGGGGTCTCTATACCCTCACTCACTGAAATAAACACATCTCCTCTCAACGCACTTTGCAAAGCTTTAAAAAAATTAATTTGTAATCACTTTCAGTTAATCACAATGAATGTTTGGCCAAAGCAGGAAGTAACTTCAATCCCAAACTTTTATCTTGATGTTCTTAACCAATAGCAATGCAGTAGTGTCCACCAATGCTAGCGTGGCTTCACACTAACCGACCTACACCAACACAGCACTCAATGACTTCACACTCACTTCTTTCAGCACTGCAGTCGCTTCAGAGTTGTCTCTCACATTCACTTACACACATCTAATGCAAAATATTGCGAGCAAAGACCAAACACCTGTCTATACACTACCGGGTAGGAACTCAAACACTTCAAAGATGTATGGAGATACACTTTCCAACTGTAGCTTTCACAATTACACAACAAGTGGAACTTGACCAGTGATTCTTACTCCGGTTGATACAGATCCTCCATGTGCACTTACTTAATACCAACCAAAACTCACACACTCAAGGAAAACTATTGACATTGTCAACAACAGCTCATGACAAGTGCCTCACTTCAGAAAATAAATTAACTGAGTGTCTTCCATACTTGTGTATTATCCCGGGATCTTAGGCCACAATGGACCAGCCAATAACATTGACGACGACAGATTTTGTGGAACAACAAGCACCACAATCACTTCAAGTACGACGACTCTGCAAAGCACTTCACAACATCAGACTTTACTGCAATCTTCAGGCCAAAGCTACGCAAGAGCAAATCCCTATTAATGCTCACACATTTGTCTCTTGTAGGCATGACGCTGGAACTTCATCAGTCTTCAGAACGGAACATGGGACAGAATCCGGGGTGGGCAAAGTTTGGACAGGGCAATTGCATGGGGCCAATCCTATCTCTCTAGCACAATACCTGAATTGTTCTCCTCCCTTGTGGGAAAAAAAACATTGCTCTGTACCAGATCTGCTGGAACATTTTCATCCTTCACAGGAGTCAATGTTCATCGAAGTCAATTAATCTTCGGCCCTGCATAGGGTGTGGTAAAACCATACAACAGATTTCAATACAAACCAATTCAATTACCCAGTATGACCAATGTGGCAATGCAAAGAAAACTCCAGCCAGGAATAAGGTTAAGGGGTTTATTACAAACTCAGTCATGTAGACAATGTGCAAGACAAAGTTATAAAGATACAGTATGACCAAGGATTCACCAAGGGTTCACCAAGGTGACGAGATAAGTTCAAACTAACTAACATTAGGAGAACTAAACATTTGAGAAGAACTATGCAAAACATCAACAGGAAAATTTGAGATACAGAAAATAAATGTTGCTCAGTTTTAATCAGCATGAAGGCAGTTCCAATTCATCAAAATCCAATTTAGCTGGGCACAGGGAAAACTGTACAAATCAAAGGGAGACATGTGTGGGGTGGAACACATGCGGGCAAAAGACAAAAAAAAACAAAAAGGACAAAAATAACTTGGAAAAAGGTAATCTCAGACAGCAAGCTGCTAAGTAAAGTGGGCAAGAGATCGGTAGAAAGGGAAAGCATCATCACGTCGAAAGCTTGCTTGGGAGTCTTCTGCAAGGGTTAGGAAAAAGATCTCTAAGTCTCAATAAGGATATACAAAGAGCATAGGCAGAGAGGAAGATACTTCCTCAAGGGGCTCAGCAGTCAGGATACAGGGCAAAAGGGTTCAGCTTCTCATCTTCGGGCAGGATACTCTTCTGGTCTAAATGGTCTAAATGGAATGTGATCAAAGTCTAACTGGTCATCAATACAACAAAGTTCATTCATCAATCTGATTCATCAAGTCCGTCATGAGAACAGGTTTTATCCATGTAGCTCCACACAAGATTGAAACAATTGTATATAATGTCAGTCCACATTCTAGGGTGTTCTACATTCGAATACATTGCTTCGCTTTCTCTCTATGTATAAAACAATAGGCATCTATTACCAAACTAGTCTTCTCATGGGAACGAAGTCTGAACGGAAAATTCACATTAACTGAATGACAACATTTTCTTCACAGTCAAGAAATACAGAGCTTAGCAGGCCTCCTTTAGGCTAATACAAGTGAGTTAATACAGCACATTAAATATATTCAAATAAAATGCATTTTAATATGCAACTATAAATTCTGCTTTAATAATTTTTCATTAGCATACAGGTTACAACAGCTTTAGGCAAAATTATTCTATTAATACATTTCAGTCAGTATAACATAGAACTGCATTTCTCTATTTTTTACAAACATATTTAAAACATTTATCATTAAAAAATCAATAGCTTTCAATACAGACTATTAGTTCTGACTCTTAATCATAACATAATGTCAATCTAATCCTTCTAATATCTAATTAAACTTCAGTACCACCTATGTCGAAGTCTACAGTCTAAACAAATGCACATTTAAAATGACTTTTCAGTGCATCATTCTACAATCAAACTATTAATACTTTAATTAAGATCATGCATACTGTCAAGTATAGATGATCACTGTGACGTGAAGGACAGCCTCAACATTTCTGCTACATCAGTTCCCAATGGAAAGGTCATGATATTAATGGCTTTCTGCAGGAGTTTTGCAGTGCCTGCAGGCCCCAACAAGAGTTAGTTTGGTAGGGTTGCTTCCTGTTTCCATGGTTGCTGCATTTTGCACACTTAAAAAGAGGCATATGCCTCCAAGGTTTTTTTTTTGTGCTGGGAACATTCGCCTTCCTGCACAAAAACAATCCTGCCTATAATGCAAGCATACTTGCAATATGGTGCAAAGGTACATGCATTGGTGCTAGGCAGCCTTAAGTGTGCCAGCTCTATGAGAGAGCGGAAGTGTGCCATATCTTAGTAGATATGACACATTTCTGCTCTCTTCTTTTCATGCAACGCAGAGCAGCAAGTTGCCTTTCTCTGTTGTGTTGCGTGAAAGGTTAGTAAATCTGCCACAGTATTTTAAAGCAGGTTCTACTCCCCTTCAGTTTTGGCCTACATTTTTCATCTTTGAATATTTGGATCAATCTTACATCTGGTTCCATTTACGACTTTCCTCTTTACTGGCTCTTGGGATCATCATTCTCCAACTTCCCTCTTCCTGGATGTTTTTATGCCACTGTCTTTTCCTCCTTTTTGCGACCCTTACTGCGGACACCCGTCTTCCATATGTTATTCATATTGTGTGAAGACACAGTCACTTCAAGATGGAATCATCCTTACCTCGCCCAGACAGACCAAAACCAGGAATTGGAATCAATATCCGTACCGAGGACCTGACACTGAGACAGACTTGACATTAAGGCACGCCAGTATTTTTTACGTTTATTTTGATTTGTGTAAGAATATCAAAACTAAGGACCCTATTTAGAGTTTGGCAAAGAGGGCAGACTGTTGCAAAGGAGATGGAGTACCCTTTCCGCTAACCTGAAGATCCACCGCCTTGTTTAGGGTCAGTTGAACCTTCAGTATGTTGTCAGAGGAGACTATTTAGTCTCGACTGCCGACCTACACATCAGATAGCCCAACAGAATAAGGGCCGTTTGGGCCTTTTCTACCTGGGGGTGAAGAGCACTGAAAACTTCAAAATGATCCCCATGCCATTGGAGAAAACATGTTTTTATATTTTCAAAAAGAAAATACTGATTTGGTATTTTGTTTTTGAAAATGATAAAAAATATTGAATGTATGCTGTAGGGTTCTGTTAGGTTGACAGAGCTGTCCGTAAAACCTTCAATGTATTAATGGGAACCATTATGACAGCAGTTTCTGCCAGTATAAGAGATGTCCACTTAGCCAGCAGACATCTCTATATACTCCCTCAGGGCGAAGAAGTGCTGTACTCCATCGTCCTGACAGAGTACATCTGTCCACCAAACTCAAAATTAGGCCCTAAAGGTCTTATTTAGAGATTCGCAGATGGAATACTCCTGTCTGGCATATTACTAGGGCATTGTAGCCTGAGGCAATTGTAATATGGCATGCAGGATATTCATCAAGGTTTGGTGGTGTATCCCATCCGCAAAACTCTAAATAAGGCTCTAACTATTCTACCATAATGGAAATGACACCTAACTCTCATCTTGGAAGGAGGGTGGGGAGAATTATCAAGCATTTGATATAATGTTGATTTACAATACTCAGGGACCTTGCACAGAATGTCAATGGATAAGCCTTAAAGCTAGTTTTTGGAGTATATACTTGTTCAATGTAATCAAGCAGTCAATTTGTTTATTTGGTTTCTTTCTTTGATTTTACCATTTTGTCCTCATTTCTGCACTGATTGTTTGAAACAGATAGACAAATACAACCATGGATGGCAACCTTTCCAATAATGGTGTACGTATTTGTAAAGCACACTTTCAACAGTAATTTAAACATAGGTGGTCATTACAACCCTGGCGGTCGGTATTAAAGCGGCGGTAAAACAGCCAACAGGCCGGCGGTAAAACAAATGGAATCACGACCGTGGCGGAAACCGCCAACATAGATAGCCACTTTAACACTCCGACCGCCAAGGCGGTACAAACAAACACCGCAGGGGTAACTGCCAACAGACAGGCCGAAGACAAGGTTCCTCCCACTGTTTTACAACAGTCCAATCCGCCACCTTTTCTGGGGCAGAATCACCGTGAACAAAAACACGGCTGAAACAGGACTTGGAAGGGAAAATGCTCACCTCTACACACCCCATGAGGAATCAGGACACCATGGAACCCGAGCTCCAGATACTCCCATCCTTTATCTTCCTGCTCCTCTACCAGGAACAACAAAGACGGCGGCGAAGACCACGGTGAGTCCTGCACCTGCGACACAGGGGAGAGGGGAGGGAAAAAAGAGTGACACACACACGCAACACTTCCACCCTCACCAACTACAACACACACACAAGTACATGTTGATACATTACATTAACAACTCCGACCCCCCCCTGGAAGAATGCAAGGACAAAAGGAAATGAGTGGAACGTTTGTAATCTATTCAAATACAGTAATCAAAAATATATACATATATATCTATATTTACACTATAAACAAATATATACACCAAGAATACAAGTCCAAGGTATTTCACCATCTTAGACCGTGGACCACTGGGCCCAGAATGCATGAATACCCGATCAAAACGGAGATAACACTGCTGGGGCATCAGATAGAAATACAACAGGCACCTCAGGAGGAAGGGAAGGGGGGGCACCTCAACCGGATGAGGGCACAACGCCAGATCCATGAGGGGGCTCCATGCCCACTGCTGTATCCTGGGGAGTGCAAAGCCACAGTCTCCCAAGTCTCTCCAGTGGGTGGTTTGCCCACTGCTTTATCCTGGGGAGTGCAAAGCCACAGTCTCACAAGTCTCTCCAGTGGGTGGTTTGCCCACTGCTTTCTCCTGGGCAGTGCAAAGCCACAGTCTCTCAAGTCTCTACAGTGGGTGGTTTGCCCACTGCTTTATCCTGGGGAGTGCAAAGCCACAGTCTCTCAAGTCTCTACAGTGGGTGGTTTGCCCACTGCTTTATCCTGGGGAGTGCAAAGCCACAGTCTCTCAAGTGGATGCTTTTCTCCACTGGTTCTAAAGGGGGCCTTGTGCCCAGAGTGCTTCATCCTGCCAAGGACAGAGGCAGTGGATTCCTTACTCCACTGGTTCTGGTTGTGGAGGGGGCCTTGTGCCCAGAGTGCTTTATCCTGCCAAGGACAGAGGTAGTGGATGCTCTTCTCCACTGGTTCTGGAGGGGGCCTTGTGCCCAGAGTGCTTCATCCTGCTCGTGGTGGCCTCAGTAGCGTCAGAAGCTTTGGCGCTCACTGGCCTGCGGTGCTGGTGGCGGCGGTGTCCTGTTCAGCAGTGCTGGTGGCGGCGGTGTCCTTGGCAGCAGTGCTTGTGGCGGCGGTGTCCTGTTCAGCGGTGCTTGTGGCGGCAGTGTCCTATTCAGCGGTGCTGGTGGTGGCGGTGTCCTTGGCAGCGGTCCTTGTGGCGGCGGTGTCCTGTTCAGCGGTGCTGGTGGCAGCGTTGTCCTGTTCAGCGGTGCTGGTGGCGGTGGTGTCTTGTTCAGCGGTGCTGGTGGTGGCGGTGTCCTTGGCATCGGTGCTTGTACAGGCGGTGTCCTGTTCAGCTGTGCGGGTGGCGGTCTTGTCCGCCGTGCAGGTTTTCGCAGACTTGCCTGGTTTTCCGTGCCCCTTCCCCATCTTGGATGGTGGCGCAGCTGTCTTCACACTCCCAACTGTACCCCTGGAAGAGGCTTTGCTCGAAGATGTTTTGCCTCTCTCCCGCCGGGCACTGGCCATCTTTTTGTGCTTTTGAGGTGGGGGACAGTCCGTGGTCTGGCTCCTTGGCACACTGGCTGCCCTGCTGCCTGGCGCACTCCAGAAGCTGGTTACTACTGGCACTTCCGTTCCCACAGATGTTGTGGCTGAGGCGCTGGGTTGGGACCTGGAAAGGCAGGCCCGAGGAGACTGAAGGTTTGGACAGGAAAAGTTTTTGGGACACACTGGGATGGGTAGATGGAGGGGGTTTGGGAGTGGAGGAAGAGGTAGTGGTGTTGGGCTGCCTGACCAGAATGAATGCCCTCCAGGTATGCATTGGTCTGTTGCAACTGCCTCTCTACACCCTGGATGGCATTCAAAATGGTAGACTGCCCAACAATGAGGGACCTGAGGAGGTCAATGGCCTCCTCACTGAGGGCAGCAGGGCTGACTGGGGCAGGGGCTGAGGTGCCTGGGGCGAAGGAGATGCCCACCCTCCTGGGTGAGCGGCCACGGAGCACACGCTGAGGGGCTGCTGGGAGGGCGGTGCTGGTAGGGGGGTGGCGGCTGTACCTGTAGGTGCGGGGGGCACAGAGGGTCCCGCCACCGCAAGGGAGCTCCCATCAGAGGAGGAGTCTGTGTCGCTGGTCTCAGCTCCTGTCCCCGCCGTGGAGCTCCCCTCGCCCTCCGTCCCACTGGTGGCTTCTGACTCCGTTGTGTCGCCCTCCAGGGCCATGTGGGATGCAGCTCCCTCCTGCTCCGGTGTCACTGCTCCTCCGCCTGATAATGCTAATGCACACAAGAACAGGGAGACCACAAAAAGAGGGGGGGGAGACAGAAGAAAGACATGTTGAGTGCATCCAATACCGCTACCGTTGGCAGACACTACAGACACAGAAGCCCCCTGAACTACGCTGTGCACTTAGAGTTCCCTAATTAATCACAGGGACATGGGTTACACGGACTATGCCTGATTGCTGAACACATGGAAGTCACAGGAGCCTGAATAGGTGTAGGTGGCTCTGAACACAGGTGGGGTGGGGTGCCACAGGGCCTGCCTAAAGAAGGGACCTTGCCTACTAAACTCGCCCTGGCCTAGGGGAACCCACAGCCCACCTCCCCCACCCAGACACCTACAATGCGCGCTGAATCAGCAGAATGAGAGTGTACTCACCCCCTTGTGGCTGCTGTGATGCCCTCAAGCGCCCATCCAACTCCGGATACGCCACCACCAGGATCCGGAACATCAGGGGGGTCATGGTCCGATGGGCACCCCTCCCACATTGGGAGGCCATCCCCAGCTGGGCCTCCGCCGTCTTCTTGCTCCAGCGGCGAATGTCCTCCCATCTTTTCCGGCAGTGGGTGCTCTGTCTGTGGTGAACCCCCAGGGTCCGGACTTCCTTGGTGATGGCACGCCAAATATCCTTCTTCTGGTGGGCGCTGACCTACAGGAATAGTACAGCGGAAAAGGAGAAGATATAACCGTCCGCACCGTCATAGTCATTGGCCCGCATCCCTACCCTTGCCATGACGCACATGCACTCACCGTTGTATCATGCACGCCTCATTCTCGCCCCCCATCTTTCATCAACACCACTCAAAACAGGCATTGCCCATACAGCATGCTCACAGTGTACTCACCTGTTTGTCTGGAGGATCGTAGAGTAGCGTGTACTGGGGGAGGACCCCATCCACTAGTTTCTCCAACTCCTCCGTGCTGAAGGCAAGGGCCCTTTCCCCAGACACACGAGCCATTGTCTCTTCCAGACTGAGGTCACAGCAGCACTTGCAGTGTAGGTCCTCTCCTGCTGAATATCAGGTATCAAGTGATTTAACAGAGAGAAAATGGGGGTGACGTCCGTGGCGGTGCGTACCGTCACTGCCGGCATACATCGTCATTGGCTCCTGGGACCCATAGGGTCCAATGTTAGGCAATGCAGGATTGCGCCGCGGTCTTTGACCGTCTACTGCGACGGTGTACAACGCCAACGCAGTTACCTCATATCCCCTTGTCCCACATTACAGGTCAGGCAGACGCCATTTCAGGGGGCCACATGGCATTAATTTTGACTGCATCACACATATCTAGGCCTTGCTTAAACACTAATACAGCCATATGTTGATTTTCAAACATTTTCCCATAAAGTTGTGTTTACGTACTTCAGTGTTGGTTGACTCTCTGCTCGCTGTTCTCCTCCATAGAGCACGTCCGCTGGGGCAGGTGAGGAGATGGCGGCATCCTCCGGTGTACAGACCGCTGGTGGACCTGTCGACAATGGAGGAGCGACATGTAATTATCACCTACAGACTTGATCGTACCACAATCCTGGAACTGTGTGCCCAGTTGGAGCCAGACCTGATGTCAGCTATCCGCCATCCCACAGAAATCCCACCTCTAGTGCAGGTGCTGTCAGTACTCCATTTCCAAGCAAGTGGGTATTTTCAAACAACAGTGGCCATTGCACCAGGGATGTCCCAGCCTATGTTCTCAAACGTGTTGTCCAGAGTGTTGTCTGCCCTGCTGAAACACATGCGTAGCTACATCGTTTTCCCTCAGGTGGAGGATTTGCCTACAGTGAAAGATGACTTCTATGCCCTGGGACATATCCCCAACATCATAGGTGCCATTAATGGGACACATGTGGCCTTGGCTCAGTGCATGACGCTTACCTTCTGCGGAATAGCCTCATCCCTTATGTGATGGGGAAACTCCAGAGGCACTGTGTGTGGCTATTAGGTGAGGACATGGACCCAATACAGTGTGACTAGGTGTCTGGGTCTGGGGATGTCCCTAAGAGTTAGTGTGTGTCTAACAGTTGTCCCTCAACATTTGCTGGTGAGTCTGGTTACCCCAACCTGTCATGGCTATTGACCCCAGTGACGAATCCCAGGACAAGGGCAGAGGAACGCTACAAGGAGGCCCATGGGCAGACTAGGAGGATTATAGAGAGGACCTTCGGCCTCCTGAAGGCCAGGTTCCGGTGCCTCCATATGACAGGTGGTTCCCTATTCTACTCACCAAAGAAGGTGTGCCAGATCATCCATAATACCATAGTCCATTCGTCCAGATACTCCTGTGAGGCCCTCAGGATACAGTATAGCCAAGACCTGCTCCTCCCATGTTGTGAGTTCTGGGGGAGGAGGTGGGGGTCCGCCGCCAGTCCTCTGAACCGCAATCTGGTGTCTTGAGACCACGTAATGCACCTTCCCCCATAGGTCGTTCCACCTGTTCCTGATGTCATCCCTAGTTCTTGGGTGTTGTCCCACTGCGTTGACCCTGTCCACGATTCTTCACCATAGCTCCATCTTCCTAGCTATGGTGGTGTGCTGCACCTGTGATCCGAATAGCTGTGGCTCTACCCGGATGATTTCCTCCACCATGACCCTGAGCTCCTCCTCAGAAAACCTGGGGTGTCTATTGTGGTGCCATGGGGTGGTGTGGGTGATGTGTGGGGTGGTGTGTGTTGTGATGTGTGGGGTGATATTTAGAGGTGTGTTGTATGAGGTGCGTGGATGTGGTGTAAGTGATGGTGTTGAGGGCCTGTGGATGCTATTGTTCTTTCTGGTGGTGTCTCTCTCTGGCCTTCTGTCGCAATTGTTGTCGTAGGGGTTTGTGGGCGATGTGGGTGGGTGTTTTATATTGTATTAGGTGTGTGGGAGTGGTGTGTGTATGTGTATCAGGTGTGTGTATTTCGATTTGTCCAATGTGGTAGTGTTTTGTAAATGTGTGTGTATTTTGAGCGCAGCGGTGTGTACCGCCAATAGAATACCGCGGTTAAAAGACCGCCACGTGGATTCGTGGGTCGTGATAGTGTGGGCGTATTCCTGGACTTGTGTGGGTGTCTAGATTTTGGCAGATTACGAGCTGTGGGTCATAATGGTTGTGGTGGAATTCCGCGGCGGTGTGTTGGCGGTCTTCTGCACGGCGGTAAGCGGCTTTTACCGCCAATGTTGTAATGACCCCCACAATGTACACTTTTCTTAATATCAGATCAATGGCATATAGGGGGTCATTCTGACCCCGGCCGGCGGCGGAAGCCGCCGGCCTGGCTGGAACCTCCAGAATACCGCTGCGCGGTCAAAAGACCGGCGCGGGTATTCTGAGTTTCCCGCTGGGCGGGCGACCGCCAGAAGGCCGCCTGCCCGCCCAGCGGGAAACACCCTTCCATGAGGATGCCGGCTCCGAATGGAGCCGGCGGAGTGGAAGGGGTGCGACGGGTGCAGTTGCACCCGTCACGATTTTCAGTGTCTGCGTGGCAGACACTGAAAATCTTGGTGGGGCCCTGTTAGGGGGCCCCTGCAGTGCCCATGCCATTGGCATGGGCACTGCAGGGGCCCCCAGGGGCCCCACGACAACCGTTACCGCCAGCCAGGTTCTGGCGGTAAGGGGGTCGGAATCCCCATGGCGGTGCTGCTTGCAGCGCCGCCATGGAGGATTCCCTTGGGCAGCGGGAAACCGGCGGTACACCGCCGGTTTCCCGTATCTGACCGAGGCTGTACCGCCGCGGTCAGAATTGCCCATGTAGCACCGCCAGCCTGTTGGCGGTGCTACCCCCGGCCTCCACCCTGGCGGTCATAGACCGCCAGGGTCAGAATCAGGCCCATAGTGTGGTCAGAAGGTATCTGGCTTCAGGTGTTTGAGGAACACTGATATGTGTCTGGCCACACATGGTTCAGCTGTGATGGGGTGACTGCAAGTATTCTATAAATAGATCATTCCCCACCAGTGTGTATTTTAAGCTAGCTGCAGTAACCACAAGGTGATCATTATACTCCTGCATAAATAAGTAAGGCAGTATTGCCTAGTGTGAATGACAGCTGTGTAGTGATTACCATTGAGGTGCTCACTTGAAGCTGTTAGTCCGATGAGGAAAACGTCTATACACAAAGCTGTCAGTGTTTTTACGCACTCGTTTTGCAACCAGACCTTCATTTTGCACTGCAACCTATGCATTACTCCATTGTAGTGAAAAAGTATGCTTTAGAAGTTGCATTATTATCAATGAGGCAGGATTATGTTTGCAAACCCCACAGAATGGTCTGTGAATGGTGAGACGGAGAAGGACAGCACACCTCTACACTTGCAATCTGATTTGCCCTTAACCCCTAAAAGGATAGGCTCTATAGTCAAGCAAGCACTGGCAGTGCTAGTAGGTCTAGATTACGAATAGAAGTGCCTTTTGTGTCATTGATGGCAGTAGGTATTCAAAAAGTCATCATACAAACACTTTAGTCACTCATCTTTGCACTCATGCATTAATGTTATGGTGATTTATAGAGTGCATGGCTACTCGAAGGCCTCCCAGCGCTGAATACGGATTTTCAGAATATAGTATGAAAGTTAAGCTCTAAAAAGGCAGGTTTTAAGCAGTCGACAAAAGGAAAGCTCATGGCTGATCTGCCGAAGGCTGAAAGGTATTGAATTCCATAATTTGCATCCTAAATAAGCCATAGAGCTTTCCCCCATGTGGCCTTTTTTACAATTGTTAGTCTAACTAGTGCAACCGACGAAGATCTAAGCTGCCTAGAAGGAGTGTGAAAGGAGGCTAAAGGCCTTAATAGAGAAGGAACTCTATTGTATAGGGACCTGTGAATATAGCACAGAGCTTTGAACTTTATGCGCTCTGACACAGGAAGCCAGTGAAGAGAGGAGATAGCTTCTTTAGCAGAAATATGTCTAGGTATGTCTAGAAGGAGCCGAGCAGAGACATTCTGAACCACCTGCAGTTGCCTACTTACGTACTTTGGAGAGCCGAGGTACAGTGCATTATCATAATCAAGCCGGGAGATAATAAAGGCCTGAAAAATAAGGCCATAAATCACAGGTAAGTGGGATTTACCACCATTGGGTGGTAAATCCCACTTACCGCCGCGCTGACGGCCGCCAACTTACCACTGCCACAGCGGATATCCGTTCACCATATCATAACACACACACCAATCCGACAGAATACTGCCACAGACACAAATCCGCCAGCTCAAAGGTCAGTGATAAACTGGCGGTATCAAAACCCACACCATTACGCCAACAGAACAATGCCCACCACATTATGACCCATGAATCACCACGGCGGACATTCAACAGCGGTAAACCATTGGTGGTACATACCGCCGCGCTCAAAATGGACACCCACATACAAAACAACACAACATTGGACAATTCAAACAACACACACCTGACACCCATACACACACCACACCCTCACCACTATAAAACACACACACACACACATTACCCACAACCCGATTACAAACCATTGCCAGCAGAGAGACGCCAAGACCACTGACACAACTAGAGCCACACACTATTCACACCTATACACCACTCATGCACTCCACATTACACACCCCAACACACTACCCAACACACCCACATCAACACACATCACAGAACACCCATGGCACCACAAAGACACCCCTGTTTCACAGAGGAGGAGCTAAGGGTCATGGTGGAGGAAATTGTCAGGGTAGAGCCATAGCTATTTGGATCACAGGTGCAGTAGATATCAAAAGCCAGGAAGATGGAGCTATGACAGAGAATCGTGGACAAGGTCAACGCCGTGGGACAGCACCCAGGAACTAGGGATGACATCAGGAAGAGGTGGAACAACCTACAGGGGATGGTACGTTCCATAGCAGCAAGACACCAGCTCCCTATCCAGAGGACTGGCGGTGGACCCCCACCCCTCCCCTACAACTCACAGTATGGGATCAGCAAGTCTTGGCAATACTGCATCCTGAGGACCTGGCTGGAGTCGGAGAAGGACGGGACTCTGGTAAGTCAACTCTCCACTATTATCACCCCCCTACCTGCATGCCATCACATAACCTCGCCCTCACCCTCACTCCCATCACTCCACAACATCCCACACACCCCACCATCACAACCCACTCATCCTAATGCCAAGCCCTGCATGCTGTACCAGTGCATGGACACCCCTCACAACCCTGCATGGACACTCATCACTAAAGCATGCACACCACAGAGAATTAACTATCCCACCATACACTAACATACACAAGTGAAAGCTGGCAAGGCATATCCAACCATGGAGGGGAAACCACAGATGTACAATATATCAGACACAGAAACCATAACACATCATTAACATCCGCACAGGTACTCCAGCCAATGTCAGTGGACAGGAAGTGCCAGCACTATCCAGTTCCCCAACTGAAGAGGCCCACAGTGATGACAGCAACTCTTGTCTTCAGAATCTGGATGACCTACCTGGCCCATCAGGGATCACTGGACAGCTGGTTCCCCAAGCCCAGTCACACACCACCACAGAGCCTCCCCGTCAGGAAACACCACCACAGCACCCACCCTGCGTACCCATACCTCTGTCCCCAGGACACGTCAATCAGCAGTGTGTCCACCTTTACAGGCACACAATGGCACACATCACACCCAAGACAATCAGGGTCCTGGGGGTCAGTTGAAGTGGGCATACGATTTAGTGGACAGAGGCGCAGGCCACCAGGGACACTGGGAGAACTGCTGTGCACCCGGGGGGGGGGGGCAGGCCCAGGAAACTGACTCTCCCGGAGGCTCTCTCTGAGATCCCGAAAACCTACCAACCTTCCCAGGACACGATGGGCCAGATCCTAGACAACGTGCAGGAGAACAGGCAGCTGCAGGAGGGACAGTATCAGGGAATCAGGGAGGACTTGCAGGCCATCAACAACACCCTGATCTCCATAGCAGGGGTGCTGGCAGACATGGCCAACATTATGAGGGAGGCAGTCTCACACCAGCGGGCCCCTGCCACTAGCCAGATATTTGAACAGGCTTCCACCTCTGCTGCCTCTAGTGGCCAGGAGGTCCCTCCACAGGAGTCACAGGCCACCAGCACCCCTCCCCCTGCAGGAGGTGAACCACCCTGCAGACGTTCCCTGCGATCCAGACAGAAGCCAGAGACACTTGCCAAGACCCCGCCAGGAAATTAGACTCTCCTGATTGTCACCTTTGTGTCCCACTCAGTCACCTTGTCCACCTTGAACTGCCATTGCTCTCCTTCCTGTGTCCCCTTGGACAATGCACCTGTACTACAAACAGACTGGAACAATATCCGTGACTTTCCTCCATCATCACCCCATCCCATTGCACTTGCCCCTCTATATACTAGTACTTCAATAAACACCCCTTGAAAAAAAACATTTGGAGTATATCATGTATATCAAATATGGATTCACTGAAACAGGTACAAACATTGCAAATTAACTGTACAGAGAAAGAGCATAGATTAATGACCTGTACTTGCCTGTAGTGATCACACAGGGAGTATATGTCAGGTCACCAACATCTGCAAAATGAATTGCCAAAGGGAACAGTAAGTGGGCATAGAAGTGGTAAATATCAGCATGCCATTGCCCCACAAATTACAACCAAAGTCATAAAGTCATTGTAATGTATTGTCGGATCACATATGTTCTGTTGTCCTCATCCTCATCCTCATCTTCTGCCTCCTCATCCTCACTGTCCACAGGGTCTACTGCTGGCACATGGGCATCTCCAGTCTCCTACTGCTGCAGAAATGGGACATGGCGTCTATGGGCCAGGTTAAGCAACATGCAGCCACTACTATCTGGCAGACCTTCTTGGGTGAGTAGCACAGGGAACCTGTTAGATGGAGGCACCGGAACCTGGCCTTCAGGAGGCCATAGGTCCTTTCAATGATCCTTCTCGTTCACCCATGTGCCTCTTTATAATGTTCTTCTTCCCTTGTCCTGGCATTCCTCACAGGGGTCAGTTGCCATGATAGGTTCGGTTAACCAGAGTCACCTGCAAATATTGAGGGACAACATTTAGCCACACACTATCCTAGATGGCCCACACCATACCCATACACCAACATATACTGGGTGGGAACCAGGGTGCACCTATTAACCACACACTGTGCCTCTGCAGTTGGCCCATCACATTTGGGATGCTGCTTTTCCTCAGGACAAAGGCATAATGCACTGACCCAGGATACTTAGCATTGACGTGGGAGATGTACTGGTCCGCCAAGCACACCATCTGAACATTCATCATGGAGCAGAAACTCTTACGATTCCTGAACAACTGTTCATTCTGCCAGGGGGGGGGGTGCAAATGCAATATGTGTTCCATCAATTGCCCCAGTTATGTTGGGGATATGTCCCATTGCATAAAACTCGGCCTTCACTGTGGCCAAATCCTCAACCTGGGGCAAAACAATGTAGCTGCACATGTGATTTATCAGGGCAGACAATACCCTTGTCAGCACTATTGAGAACATTGGCTGTGACATTCCTGCTGCCAAGCCCACTATCAGTTGGAAAGAACCAGTTGCCAGGAAATGGGCTACTGATAGCACTTGCAAAAGAGGGAGGATCCCAATGGGGTGATGGATAGCAGATGTGAGGTCACGTTCCAACTGGGCACACAGCTCTGTGATTGTGGCCCTGTCAAGTCTATAGGTGAGGCTAATGTGCCTATCCTCCAGTGTTGCCAAGTCCACCAGGGGTCTGTACACGGGGTATGTCTCCATCCCCTATTCATCCACAGCAATAGGAATCTAAGGGACAAAAGAGTGAGGAGCCGGTCACAAACTGAACAATGGAGCTGCAACAGTAGTATGCATCCTGTAAACATGTAATGGGTCAGTGTGATTTGTCCAGTATGTGCTAATATTTCTTGTGACGCAGCATTATTCCAGGGCCTGCCCCCCCCCCCCGAAATGGCATCCACCTGTCCGACGCAGCATTATTCCAGGGCCTGCCCCCCCAAAATGGCATCCGCCTGTCCTGTGTGGAGGGACAGGTGGAAGTGAGGTAATTCCACTGACGTTGTGCGTCATTGCGGGAATCGGTCAGGAACCACCGTGCAACTCCTCATTGTTTAACATTGAGCCCTATGGGGTACAGTGGCCAATAGTGATCTACATCGGCGGTGACGGTATGCACAGCCACGGACGTGACCTCCATTTTCTATCATATTCCTCACTTGCTACCTGACCTTCCACAGGAGGGGACCTACACTGCATGTGCTACTGTGACCTGTGTCTGGAACCTACCATGGCCCGTGTGACCAAGGAAAGGGCCCCAGCCTTCATGTCAGAGGAGTTGGAGAGACTGGTGGATGGGGTCCTAGCCCAGTACGGACTGCTGTATGGGCCTCCAGCCCAACAGGTGATTACACTATGGGCACAATGCAAGTGGCATGAATGCATGGAGTTGTGTGTGTGAAGGCCTTGTGTAAGGGGGTGGGTGGATGTCATCTTGGCGGCATACAGGTTGTGTGCTGGGCTTTGTGTGTGGCAATGGTGATGGGAACAGGCAAGGTGGGCCATATGTGTAACAGGCAGGACTGTTTGTCTAATGGTATTTTCCTGTGTGTATTGCCTCTGTAGGTCACCACCCATCAAAAGAAGGGTATATGGCATGCCATCGTCAAGGAGGTTCGGACCCTGGGGGTCTAAGCCAGACAGAGCACCCACTGTTGCAAACGGTGGGAGGACCTGAGACGCTGGGCACGGAAGATGGTGGATGCCCAGCTGGGGATGGCCTCCCAATGAGGAAGGGGTGCCTGTCGAACCCTGACCCCCTGATGGATCCGCATACTGGCGGTGGCCTATCCAGAGCTGAATGGGCACTCGAGGGCATCACAGCAGCCACAAGGTTGTGAGTACAGTGTCCATCATTACAACTTGCGCATGGTAGCGTGGTATCCGGGTGGTGGATGTGTGTCAGTGGGTGCCCCTAGGTCAGGTCTGACATTGCAGCGTAGGTCCCCTGGTGGCTATGGTTCTGAAGGGATAATCCTGCTACCTAGCTCGTAGGCATCTAATACTGGCCAGGGCTGCGTGGGTCCCAGGTGTGCTGCATTTGGCAGTGTTTGCCCCTCCCCATGCCTTGGTGGCTAGCAATTTCTCTGGTGGTGCAATGCATAGTGCGTAGGGCTGTTCCCTGTGTGTGAGTATGCTGTGTACAGCAACAGTGGTGTTGGTTCAGCCATTGACCCAGTGTATCCTTTGTCCCCCCCTTTCTTGTTTTGTCATCATCCTGTCCTTATGTGCACCGACGGTGAGAGCACCAGTGGGACGGTGGGCGAGGGGAGCATCACGGCGGAGACTGGAGGGGACACTTCAGACACAGGTACCTCCTTCGATGGAAGCTCCCTGGTGGTGATGGACACTTCTGTGACCACCCCAGCTACAGATGCCACCCCTCATACCAGCACCGCCCTCCCAGCAGCCCTTGCCCGCTCACCCAGGAAGGTGGGCATCTCATTCGCCCCAGACACCTCAGGCCCTCCCCCAGTGCGACCTGCTGCCCTGAGTGAGGAGGCTATTGACCTCCTGAGGTCCATCTCTGTAGAGCAGTCAACCATTGTGAATGCCATCCAAGGGCTGGCAGCCCAGATGCAACAATCTAATGCATTCCTGTAGGGCATTCACACTGGATTGGTGGCCCAACAGAGATCGATTCAGGCTCTGGCCTTATCTCTGATGGCAGCCATTGTCCCTGTTTCTACTGTCCCCCCTCCAACTTCCACTGCCCAGTCCCATTCTCCTCAACCCCAACCCAGCCCAGGCACACATACAGATGAGCATGCACACAAGACAACACCCAAGAGTGTCACAGGCAAACACAAGCACCGCACTTCGTCACACAGGAACTCACACAAACACCATCCGGTTGCAGACACAACAACATCCTCTATTTCCACTGTCTCCCCTCCTCCCCTCCACCACCTCCCTCCCAACCACGTCCACACTCACACCTGCATGCAGTACATCATCATCCACTACCTGCATCATCACCACACCAAGCAGAACACACACCTCACTAGCAGACATCTCCACAACAGTCATGCACACGTCCCCTGTGTCCTTTCCCACTGTCTCTGTCCCCCCTCCTAAAGTACACAAACACAAGCACTCAGACACCCAACAGCCATCCACCTCACAACAGCATACAGCACATGCACCTGCACCCAAATCCAGCAGACACCTCTCACAACCACTCCCTCATCCTCCACTCCCATTCCTTCTCCCTCTTCCTGCCCAAATGTTCCTAAAAAACTGTTCCTATCCACCATTGACCTCTTCCCTAGCCCTCCCCCAGTCCTGTATGTATGGCCACGGTATCACGAACCCAGCCAAGCACCTCAGCCACACAGTCCACAGGCCCAGTCCTAACCGCTCCCACTCGTGGTGGAAAGGGATCCAGGCCACATGTACTGAAGGGGAAGGGGCCTGCACCAGCTAACCTAAAGGGGAAGGAGCCTGCCCCAGCAGGCAAGGACGGCAAGGAGCCTGCACCTGCCGCCCAAAAGGCCAAGGAGCCTGCACCTGCCACCCGAAAGGCCAGGGAGCCTGCAAAAGCAGGCAGGAAGGGCAAGGAGCCTGCACCAGCAGCTAGGAAAGGCAAAGAGCCTGGACCAGCAGGCAGGAAGGCCAAGGAGCCTGCACCAGCAGGCAGCAAGGGCAAGAAGCCTGGACCAGCAGCTTTGACGGAGCCCCCACCACAAACCATGGTTGTGCATCCGTCTGAGGGTGCAAGGGATATGCAGGAGCCTCCCCCCACCAGCAGCACCACCACTGTGCATCTGTCCGAGGGTGCAGGGCATGTGCAGGAGCCTCCCACCACCAGCAGCACCACCACTGTGCATCTGTCCGATTGTGATGTGCAGGAGCCTCCCCCCACCAGCAGCACCACCACTATGCATCTGTCCGAGGGTGCAGGGTATGTGCAGGAGCCTCCCCCCTCCAGCAGCACCACCCCAGTGCGGCTGTCACTGCTGGCAGACGCAATGTAATCCTGCCTCCATGGGCTGCTGTGCAGGCTGCGCCCTCCAGAACCAGTGGTCAATACATCCATTCGAGAGACTGTGGCCCATCACTCCCCAGGATCAAGCACAGGGCAGGTTTCCCCCTCCAGAAGCAGTGGGCAAGACACCCACTCGAGAGAATGTGGTCCATCACTCGCCAGGATCAAGCACAGGGCAGGTTGCCCCCTCTAGAACCCGTGGTCTTGTTTCATCTCCAGGCTGAGGTGCAACCCCGTCCCCCTGAGGTGCCTGCCTATTTACCAACTGATGCCCCTGCAGTGTTCTCTCCGTGTTGAAGCAGGTGACAAGGGGGGCCTTGGACTTTGGCCTGTGGCCATGTGGCCCACACAAATTGAGGACTGTGCTGTGTCCCTTTTTCTGTAAATTTGTACATATGTGTTATATTGCCTAACTTGTTATTTCTACTGTGTTGATCTTATTACAAACACTTTGGCGTAATCATTTTCTCCTTGCATTTTTCAGCGGATTTAGGGGGATTAACTTTTTTTCTTGTGCAGCTGGTTGTGTGCATGGGGTGTGTGTAGGGGGTGTGTGTTGTGCGTGTGTGTGTCACCCTCGTTTTCCTCCCCCCTGCCTTGTGTGCTAGGCGGCTGTATTCACCGTTGTCGCCTTCGCCGGCGTTAGTGTTCGTGGTGGAGCAGAATGTAAAATTTAATCGGAAAAACATGCAGTTCTGGTTCCAAGGCGGCGTGGTTCTTCCTTGTGTCTCCAAATGTGAGTCCTTTCACTTCTGTGCAGTGTTTCCGCCAGGCTTTTGATGTCATTGGTACCGCCCTGGAAAAGGTGGCGGTTTGTCTGGTAATGATATGGTGGGCGGTCAGTGTTCCGCCTGGCTGTAGGCGGCTACTGCCGTGGTGGCTGTTGTTTCCACACTGGCGGTCGGTGTGGTACATTGGCTGTATTTTGGAGATCTTTCCGCCATGGTTACAATTTGGCGGTAGTTACCACCAGCCTGTTGGCAGTATTACTGCCACTTTATCACCGACCACCAGGGTCGTAATGAGGCCTAAATCTTTTAGTTATGAATGGCAAAATTTAGAAGACTTTCCTCAACAATCTAAGCAGAATGAAACAACTTGCAGGGATATTTTTTACATGGTAATCCATCATGAGCCAAGGGTCTAGCCAGACACCTAGACTCTTAGGGGCATATTTATACTCTGCTTGTGCCGGATTTGCATCATTTTATTTACACAAATCCGGTGCAAACTCAACTCTATATTTATACTTTGGCACTAGAACTGTCTAGCGCCAAAATCCATGGAGTTTGAGTCATTTATTAGCGTGGACACCTACCTTGTGCTAATGATATGCAAGGTAGGCGTTCCCGTCCAAAAGATTACTCTAAGGCCTGTGCGCCCTATTTATCCTCCTGCGTCATTTTGATGCACGGGAAGGGACGGGCCTTAACAAATGGCGCCCAGACGGATTTGCGTAATTTTTTAACGCCTGGGTCAGGTCAGGCATTAAGGGACCTGTGGGCTCATTTCCATGGTCTCCGACCATGGAAGCAGTCCACAGGTGCCCTTCCCTGCACCCAGGGACACCCCCTGCCACCCTAGCCCACCCCTGGAGGACGCCCATGGACAGGGGACCCTTCCATGGTGAGTGCAAGTAAGTATATTTAAAAAAAAAAAAATTAGTGGCATAGGGGGGCCTAACTGGGGCCCCCTACATGCCACTGTGCCCAGTGGCCATGGCCAGGAGACACAAGTCCCCTGGGCATGGCCATTGGGCAGGAGGGCATGACTCCTGTCTTTGCTAAGAGAGGAGTCATTTCAATGGGGGTTGTGCGTCAAAAAATGGCACGTCAGGTTAGAGCAAATATTTTTTACTCTAACCTGACTTGCACCATTTTTTGACACATAACCCTCAGTCTTCCCTACTCCTCCGCTGCCCGGTCAGTGTAATTTATTTTGACCCTGACCAGGCCGCAGCACCGGCTACCGTCATTCCTTAAATATGGCGCCCGACTGGTGCATTGCAATGGCGTTAGCTGGCGTTCATATTTTTGACGCAAACCTGCGCTGGCGCAGGTTTGCGTCAAAAAGTATAAATATGGGCCTTAAGATTCTCTTTAAGGGGAGGCAAATTCCTTATAGGGTCCAGGATGGAAGAATGGAACCCCAAGCGGGGACAATGTCCCAATACCATTATTTCAGTTTTATCTTCATTTATCCTGAGTTTGCATTCCGACATCCATCTGGTCACTGCCTGTAGGCAGAGCATGAGTACAGAGCAATTAGTGCTGGAATTAGTGGAAAGAGAAACTACCAGCTGAGTGTCGTCTGCATACGACACAGTTGAAAGACCATAAGGCTTCACGATCTCTGAGAGTGGGGACATATAAATATTGAATAATGCGGGGCTAAGGGAAGAACACTGGGGTACCCCACAGTTGATCGATAGACGATTAGATAGAAAGGACCGGTCCAGTACCTGAAAGGTCCTCCACTCCAAAAAGGAGGAGAGCCATCCCAGGGCACTGCCAGTAATTTCGAGCTCCACCAATCTCAAAAGGGGTTTGCCATGATCAACTGTGTCAAAAGCAGCACTAAGGGCAAGAAGAACAATGGCCGTCACAGCACCTTGGTCAAAGCCTTCTAGCCTCCTCGCTGACTGCTAGCAAAGCCAACTCAGTGCTATGGAGTGACCTAAAACCCATTTGGGTGGTGTGGAGAGTGTCGTTATCTTCAAGGATACCTGAAAGCTGGATAGTCACATGCTTTTCTATTATTTTAGACACTGCTAGCAACAGGGAGATAGGCCTATAGTTATTCAAAAGGGCTGCATCAAGATGAGGCTTTTTAAGTAGAGGCTTAACTATGGCATGCTTCCACTGATCCAGAACAAGGCTCCCATTAAGGGAGAAGTTCAGAAGATTGTTAAGAACCGGAACTATAACAGAGGGACCCAAAGCAAGAACATGAGGGGGGCTGGGTCAAGGGGAGAGCCCGATTTCAGTGTGGCCAGTAAGCTAGAAACCAATTCTTAAGTAAGGGGAGGGAAGTGTGAAAATAAAATGCCTTGTGGTATGTCCTGACCTGTATTTTTAGGGGAGTGATATAGGTTTCTAGAAAAAGCTGAATAGATATCTACTATCTTTTGTTGGAAGAAGAGTGCTAAATTATTACTATGTTCTTGGGAGGCGTCCAGGAGATCACAATGCATGTTAGGCTGTGCAACTTCTTTAAGTATTTGAAAAATCTCTTTGGGTGAGTTTGAGGCCTGTTAAATTAATGACGTATAATAGGTAGACTGGGCTAACTTAATTTCCAAATGGAAATGTCTGATTGCATTCCTATAATCCCCCTTTAAAGATGCATCATAGGATTTTCTCCATCTCCTTTCCAGGCGCTTACATTCTTTTTTTAATAGGTGGTGGTGAGGGGAAAACCAAGGAGCACCTTTATTTCGTCGGTCCCTGCTTTAGTTGAGTAAGGGAGTACAACATCTAAGGTTTCAGCAATCCAGCCATTGCATGTCTCTGAGAAACCAGCAGTATGATCAATAAAGGTTGGTTTCAGATTTCCAAGGGTGTTGACCCAATCGCTTGCCTTAAGTTTGTGCAAACAACAGTAAGGTTGCGTTGTGGTAGGAGGGGGTATACAGATAACAGAGGTGGAGAGGTTAAGTGTTATTAAAGAGTGATCAGACCAAACCAAAGGAAGAAGGGGCATGGAAGTTAACCCCCCAGTGTTACTAAAGACCAGGTCAATTGTGTGGCTTTTAACATGTGTAGGACCACTGACTAATTGGACCAGTTCCAGAGCAGCTAGATCACAAAGAAGGGATCTAGCAGCTGGATTATCAGTGTCCTCTGCATGGATATTAAATTCACCAAGTGGAGTAAAGTTTAGTTTTTTGCAAATTAGATCTAAAATGTGGTAATGGAGAGATTGTATGAAAATATTTGAGAGTCCTCGAGGCCGATAAATCAGTGCCCCTGCAAATGTATAGTGGGGATTAAGGGTAAAGGTAAAAAACTTACTCTCGCATCTAGGAAGCAATAAAGGCTGACAGATAAGTTTTACTGATTCCCTATAGATAATGGCAATTCATCCAAATCTAAAGGTGCTTCTGTCCAGCCTATTTATCAAGTAACCCTGGGGGAGTGCTAAGACCACATCCGAAGATGATTACTCATGGAGCCATGTCTCTGTCAGGAACAGGGCTGTCAGTGAAAGTTCATTCAGGAGAAAGCAGATGTCAATTTTATGCACCGCCAGTGACCGACAATTAGTCAGGAGGAATAAGCTAGTCGATTCCTCCTGAGCCAGTGGCCCTGTCCCAGGATCATGCTGAGGGGACCAATGACAATTTTTACATGACCATACTGGATTTACAAAGTCAAAGTAGTGTTGGCAGGCTTCCCCACGAATAGGTCTTCGGGTATGTAAAACATTAGTGGAATAAGTTACTCCGTCTCTTCTAGTTGGACCAGAGATTTATTCTGACCCCTGGGCCCGTACTGGTGCAGACGAACTTGCCTTAGGACCGTGGGATGGAAAAAATTGTCGACCTAACGGCGCTCGGATCCTTAGACGGAGGAGCGGCTACAGGGACAGAATAAGCACAGACAGATGACAGGTAGGGAGGGGGGCTAGGGACAATATAACCCGTAACAAAACCAGGATAACAGACCCAGCCGATGCAGAAAACAGCTGGTTACCACCTGAGGCCACTAAACACAGCCCTGAGGGAGTCAGGGGTGGGTTATTAGTACACCAGTTAAGTTTAGGCACTTTAAAAATAGAGATCAAGAGCAGTATAAAAGTTAAATATCACAAATAAAAAAAGTCTTACATCCTTATAATAAAAATCAGCTGCATGTCCGCTGCATCACGCCTGTTTTATGGGGACTGGAGGGCAGGAGGGTCCTTAGACTGAGGAGCAGCTACAGGCACAGAATAAGCCACAGACAGATAACAGGTAGGGAGGGGGGCTAGGAACAATACAGTATAACCTGTAACAAAATCAGGATAACAAACCCAGCTGATATTGAAAACAGCTAGTTACCACATGAGACCACTAAACACAGACCTGAGGGGGGTCTGGGGTGGGTTATTCGTACACCAGTTAAGTTTAGGCACTTTAAAAATAGAGATTAAGAGCAATATAAAAGTTAAATATCACAAATAAAAAAGTCTTACATCCTTATTCTAAAAATCAGCTGCACGTCTGATACATTGTGCCTGTTTTATGGGGACTGAAGCTCAGGAGGGTCGACTAGAGCGCTAACCAAAATGGCGGCTCTAGAAGGACCTGGGGGTGGAAAAAAGATGTCGACCTAATGGGCGCCTGGCTCCTTAGACAGAGGAGTGGAAAAAAGAACAGAATAAGCCATAGACAGATAACAGTTAGGGAGGGGGCTAGGAACAAATAACCCGCAACAAAATTGGGATAACAGACCCAGCCGATTCTGAAAACAGCTAGTTACCACCTGAGGCCACTAAACACGGATCTGAGGGGGTTGGGTTGCGTTATTAGTACACCAGTTATGTTTAGGCACTTTAAAAATAGAGATTAAGAGCCATATAAAAGAGAAATACCACAAATAAAAAAGTCTTACATCCTTATTCTAAAAATCAGCTGCATGTCTGCTGCATCGTGCCTGCTTTATGGGGACTGAAGGGCAGGAAGGTCGACTAAAGCGCTAACCAAGATGGCAGCTCTAGAAGGACCTCGGGTGGAAAAAAAGATGCCGACCTAACGGGTGCTCGGCTCCTTAGATGGAGGAGTGGCTACAGGGACAGAATATGCCACGGACAAATAACAGGTAGGAAGGGGGGACAGGAACAATATAACCCGTAACAAAATCAGGATAACAGACCCAGCCGATGCTGAAAAACAGCTAGTTGCCACCTGAGGCCACTAAACACGGACCTGAGGGGATCAGGGTTGGGTAATTGTACACCAGTTAAGTTTAGGCACTTTAAAAATAGAGATTAAGAGGAAGAAGTTAAATGGCAAAAATAAAAAATGTCTTACATCCTTATTCTAAAAATCAGCCAGTTGCTCATTCTTACATTCACTCTCTGACACACCCACATTAAATCGCACAAAAACTCAACAACATATTCAGGATAAATTAAAAGAGTGCAAGTAGAAAGGAGAAAACATGCTGCAATCTAAACATATATCGTTGCAATAACAAAACTAAACATAGCAGTGGGTGCCCGTCTTGCAATGATATTGTATATAATCAATTTTTATTTTTAAGTTTCCAGTGTGACTGCCACATTCAAAGCCAACTTGTTGGCCCTCTTGGAATGGTAAACAATGCTAAAACATGGGCAACAGTATTTCGTAATTGTCATTTTTTTAGAGGAATGTGGCCATATGAAATGAGCGGCAAGTAAGAAGTCCATTAGTGCTGCCTAGATAGCTGTAGTATCCTGCTAAGAAAAAGTGTCTAACAGGGCCAATGAAAGATTTTCACTGTCTGCATTCAGAGCCGGCTTCATTGTTGCAGGGCCTTTCCCGCTGGGCCAGCGGGCGCTCCTTTGGCGGGTGCCCGCCGGCCCAGCGGGAAAGCCAGAATGGCCTCCGCGGTCTTTTGACCGCGGAGCGGCCAAGTGGCGGTCGGAATGAGGCCCTTAATGTATTCATATAGCACTTACTACTCCTGAAGTGTTACATAGTAAATATATCAGGTCTTCTGTCATAACGTCTTATAAAAAACAGATCAGAACTATGGCATAACTTTTTCCAGCACACTAATGAGACTTAAAGCTGTTTTCATTGGCTTATCATCATAACCAACTCACGCCTACTGTCCTGAGCAGAAGCTTTCCCATAAGGAAATCTTCAGGCATACAGTCATAAAATTAAACAAGTATATAAAGTTACAGTGGGCTAAGCAAAATACTTATTATCCTAAGAGTGCCTAACAAGGATTCTCACATAGCAATCTTCTATATCCATAGTTTGTCAAAGCCAGTGACCAACACCAAAACCCTTCCCTACAAAAATAATCCATGAGATTGCATTGATCAGAATCCTTCCCTGCAAGCTTTCATGTGGAGTAATAACACTTTTCCCTTAAATTTATTAATTTTAACATTTCCTTTTTACAGAAAATACGTCAGGCATAGTGCCATTATAATATTTCATAATAAACGGATCAGGCCTATAGCCATGATCCTTTGCTTGCCACCTTAACTACCTCAGTCCTACAGCATTTCGTATAGGCTTTACCACAAGTCAGAAAGTGCACTCTTCAGTGTAAGCACACAACGTTGGCCCAATTAAAATCCTGTATTCTGGGGAATCAACAAGTGAGTGGGACCTCAGCCCCTTTCTCAATTGTATTCTAAATGATCTTTTTTGTTCATCACATAAGGCCTAATGAAAGCTGCGCTGTCAAGTCAGACCTAAAAATTAAATAGCCATTCTATGTGAATGGTGTTTGGGGAAGCGGATAGCGGTCTGGACCTCTGTTTTCCCTTCCAATGACAACAGTCTATATTCATATGGCCAAAGCTATCCCTACGGCTTTGAGATTGGGTATCACTCCCTTTTGGGTTTTCGTGACCAATCAATGCTTTGCAACGCAAGCTGCATCCACGAACCATTGTAGTAGTAGTAAAAGTAGTATTTATTGTAAATCAGTTAAAATTATACAATATATAATTTGTAAAAATTACCAAGTTACAATACAATGCCCAAGGAATACAATCCTGATTTAAGTGAAGGTTCTCGAATAATTATAACCACAACCAAAATTGTAAGCTTAAAAAGAGATGGAGTATGTAAAAATATAATAATAAAAACAGTCTCTCCTATTAACATATGAGCAGTGATTTGTTTGCAAATTTTGAGCGAAAGAATATATACAAATATACAGCAAAACAGTCCCTCCTATAAACATAAAAGTAATTGAGTGAACATTTTGCAATATCCAGCCAGACACTTAGGCCTTCAGAAGTGACAAAGCTCCATTCAGATACATTTTACAAGGCTTGCTGTTATTGGAAGGTCCTTCGTGCTCAATGAATATTTCAATGCCTCTATTACCCTACAACACTCCTTTTTAAGGAAGAGTATTCTTAACATCTCCATCATTCATGTAAAAGAGTAGGACACATACAGGCAATATGCAACAATGATCCCAGTTTGTAATTACACAGACAGCAGTGGTTTGAGTAGTCTGTATATTGACCATCCCTGCCTGAACTCCATAAGGGTAGTGCATAAAAAGAGGATTGAGATAAAGTGTTTCCTCACTGTTTTGGTCAAAAAAAAATTACAGGTAGTTGGCCAGTTTCTTCCCAGAGAGGTTCTCCGCTGTGTAGCCTGTGTATTTTCAATTTTTTCACTTTCTCAATATCCCCTGTAAGTGAAAGGACATTTACCAGTTGTCTGCCTATCTGTTTGAATAGTTATTCAGAGTTTCCTTCATCCTATAGCTCTTTCCAATGAAAAGTGTGAAGATCACTTTTTAGATAGGATAACCATGGATGAGATCTTTTATTGGAAGTTGACAAAGGGCTCCAAATTATGGCCCTCATTATGAACACGGTGGTAAACACCGTCGACCGCCGTGGCGACAGCGAACAGAAGACCGCCATTGGCGATGAACAGAAACCCGCCATATAATGATGCAAAAATCAGAAAGCTACAAAAATCTCCATGCCACCGGTCACCGCCAGGACCCTGTCAGCGGAAATGCTGGACCTCCCACCCCGCCACTGCCTAGCACACAAACACCCCGCCCTCCAAATAATGAAGCACAAATCACTGCGGCGGTCAGTGGAAGCTGAACGACGTTTTGTAGTTCAGACCGCCACGGGCGGCAAGTGGACCCAACAGTAAGAAATGCACACTTTGGCAAGTTTGAAACCCACACACCTGAAACACATCCACAACACTATAAAACACTCACAGACACACCCCACAATCCTTTGCATCACCAATAGGAGAAGACAGACAGACAACACAACAGGCAGACACTGAATGCCACATCACACAACTCACACACCCAACCACACAACAGCACCCTCACCTAGATTCACACAAGACACCATTCACAACACACACCATGGCACCCTCCAAACACCCATGCTTCACAGAAAGGGAGCTAAGGACCATGGTGGACGAGATACTGAAGGTCGGGCCACAATTATTCGGGGCACCGGTCCAGCACACACCCATCGCCAGGAAGATGGAGCTATGGCAGACAATAGTCAACAAGGTCAATGCAGTGCGACACCATCCACGCACCTGGGATGACATCCGCAAGAGATGGAACGACCAGCGTGGGAAGGTCAGGTCCATGGCATCCAGGCACCACATTGTAGTCCAGAAGACTGGAGGAGGACCTCCACCAACACCACCGACTACACTGACTGGGAGGAAAAGGTACTGGCCATCCTGCACCCTGAGGGACTCACTGGAGGAATGGACTCGGGTAAGCCATCTACATTTACCTCATATTCATCACACCTGTAATGCATGCACTACCCCACCCCTCCAACACCCACTAGGACCATTACCCCACACCGGCCACAACCAGTCCCCCTGCATGCCCACAAACCCACTAACAGGCCCACATCCCTCACCCTGTGCACAGCCAACCACCCCTGCAAGGAATCACAATGATCTTCAGCACCCACAATGCACCTCCACATCCAAAGCAAAATGCAATGCAAACCTCACAAAAGCACCCTGCATGGCCCCAAAGTGTGAAAACCTGCACAAAACTGCCCATTCCTGTGCACCCAATCTGATCATGCAATTGTAACAGAAATGTCCATTCCCCCCAACAGGCACCACCACCCATGCCACCCTGACGGACAGGACAAGGAGTGGCAGTGCCCCACAGGGAGACAGAGGCACCTCCCAGGATACTGGGGATGGAACCCTGGATATTGATGATCACCCTGGACCCTCACACAGTCCTGGACTGTCATCATCCAGCAGCCCCACCCAGGACACCACTGACACCCCTACCATCCAGCCCACAACATCAGCCCAGGGCAACCGTCCTCACACCTGTGTATCCAGGCCACAGACTAGTGTGACACATGGACTGAGGCCACAATCACCCCCTACCAATAGGCAGGAAGACGATGGCCCCAGTACAAGTGGTACCGCCAGACCTGTGCAGGGGACACAGGCACAGGAGGCTAGGCCCAGTGGAAGGGCATCAGTGGCCCAGGGGGGAGGCCACAGGATTGAAGCTGCAGCCCAGGACGTGATCTCTGAGGTCCTGGGAGCATATCACCATACCCAGGACAGATTGGTCCAGATAGTATCCACCCTGCAGCAGAGTCAAAGGATACAGCTAGCACACCACCAAGAGGCCATGGAGCAGTGGAAACTGCACAATGCCACAATGGCCAGCATAGCAGGTGTGCTGCTGCACCTTGTCCGAACACAGCCTGAGGCCCACACAGACCAGGAAGCCCCTACTACAGGCAAGACTACAGACCGTACAACAACAGCATCAGCAGCAACTGGACATGTTCCACCCTCTCAGGACACACAGGAGACATGCATCTCAATCCGTACAGACAAACAGCAGGCACCCAAACTGTCCCTCAGGCCCAGATATGGCACTGGAACACCTGCCAAGACCAAGGCCCCCTCAAAGAAGTGACTCTGTCAAGAACTGTCCTCCAAGTGTCCCACTGAATCAATGACCAAACCGTGTGAAAACAACAACAAACTCTTATAAACATAGATGGACATACCACTACTGCCAACAAATGCTGAAACCGTGTTTCCATATTGTACAACTACCAGTAGCCCACTCCCATCACTGTAATCTGCAAGATGTAATCCCTGCACCAAATAAATCACCAGTTCACCTATTACAATGTCCCCTGTTATTATGTTTAAACAAAGTGAAGTATAGATGCAACTGTATTATAAATCATTTATTATTATCTGAGTAGCAGGAAATGCACACACGCATAACATGTTGTTGTGCCTACAGATGTGTTGAACTATTATATTATAATGTTACCTTTCCTATGCAGACCTGGTCACAGTGGCAATGACTATTGACCTAACACCCATCTAGATGAAAAGGCACACTGACAGTAAGCTGCACAGACAGCAATCTCATCGAATAGTCCTACAAAGTTACTGGAAGTAGAGTTGTATCAGTTGGGTTCTGGAATTTACATCTTCCCCCTCCTTATCATCACCATCACTCTCCCCCCCTCTTTGAGGAAGCTGGTCTGGATATACAGCACCCTCCTCCTCCAAGAGGGGGATAGAATTCCTCACAGCCACGTTGTTCAGAATGCAGCATGCCACCACTATTCTACACACCTTTTTCAGGCCCATAGGCCAGGGAACCGCCAGAGATATGTAGGCAACGAAATCTAGCCTTCAGGAGACCTATTGTGCGCTCTATCACCCTCCTAGTACGTCCATGGGCCTCATTGTAATTCCTCTCAGCATCTGTTCCAGGGTTCCTCACTGGTGTCAGGAGCCAACGCATGTTGGGGTAGCCATAATCACCTAAAAAATGGTGCAAAACAGGACTGTCAATGACAAACCTCAGTGGCAGACAGCCTGGCTGTATGCGATGTGGCAATAAGTGTCAGAAACACCTACCTATGATCCATCCTCTGTCCTTTCTTAGTTGTTCCCTCTTGTGTGGCACACTACTGTTCCTTAGCACAAAGGAATCATGAACTGATCCAGGGAACATGGGATTGACATGTTAGATGTACTGGTCTGCAGTACACACCAATTGAATGTTCATGGAATGAAAGTTCTTCCTGTTTCTGTACATGTGTTCACTGACTGTTGGGGGGATGATAGCTATGTCGGTGCCATTGATGGCACCTATCACATGGGGTATGTTGGCAAAGGCATAGAAGTCCGACTTGATCGCAGGTAGGTCAGCACTTTGGTGAACCTCACATAGGACTGCAGGTGTTGTACAAATGAATTCAGGAATCTGGACAGTAAAATGCTAAACATTGGCTGTGAAAAACCTGCATCCATGCCCAGTGTCACTTGAAATGAGCCCCTGGCCAGGAAATGGAGTGCAGAGAGCACCTGTACTTCAGTAGGGATGGCATGCTGATTCCAATTAGCCGGTATCAGTGCTGGATCCAGTAATGCACAAGGTTCATGAATGGTAGCACGAGTGAGTCTGTAATTGATAATGATGTGACGCTCCACCATGGTCCGCAAATCCACAAGTGGTCTGTACACCAATTGGGCCCTCACTCCCCACAAGGGTCTGTACCTAGGAGGAGTTGAAAACACGTGTGAGGAGCACATATACATCTGCACACATTGTTTCTCATTCAGCATTGCTGGCATGATTGTCAACGGCACAAATGCTTAGTATGTGTGACATTACAGCAAAATGACCACAATGATATATCAGGACTGTTCAGGTGAGGTAATGTATATTGTTACATGCCTATGGGTGTTTAAGGGACAATAGGGCCTGCATTGTGATGATGAGGGCTTTACAACTGCGTAGGTAAGGCCAAAATGTCTGCCCCCTGTAATCCAGAAGAGTCGTGGTGGAAGTGACCTCATACCGCCAGCAGTTGACATAATAGCGTAAGGCGGTGTTTAGCGCCGTGCGCAAATTCATTGTTTAACATGGTTGTCAGTGGGCATTCTTAGCGTATCATGATCGCCGCCGGCAGTGATGGTGCACACCGCCACGGTGCGTACGCGAACTCGTCACCCCAACTTCACTTTACTCCCGGATCTCATGCATGCAGGTACTCCACTGAGTGTACTGCTGTGTCCTGCCTCTGGTAATGGAAATGGCACGTGTTGCAGGGGAAAGGGCCCCGGCCTTCACCAACGAGGAATTGGAGAAGCGTGTGGAGGGGGTCCTGCCCCTGTACGCCAAGCTCTATTGCCAGCCAGAGGTACAGGTGAGTAGGAGGATTGGGGGGCATGGATGTGTGTAATAGTGGTAGATGGCTGCATACATGTGTGCACGTGTGACACTGTATAGTCCAGGGTTCCTGACATGCTGCATGTGTGTGTGTTGTTAGGCTGTTTGAAGTGTCCCTCCCATAGTGGACGTATAGCCAGCTGTATATTATTGGCCATAGTCTGACCTCAGTGTTACGTGTTGCCCGTGTGTCCCTTATAGGTAAGCGCCCACCAAAAGAGGGGATTTCGGCCTGCCATCGCCAAGGAGGTGCGCACCCTGGAGTTCTACAACCGGCAGAGCACCCACTGCAGGAATAGGTGGGAGGACCTGCGGCGCTAGGCGGGGAAGATCTGTGAGGCCCAGCTGGGGAAGTCCTCTCAAAGAGGAAGGGGTGCCCGTCGGGCACTGACCCCTCTTATGCAACGAATCCTGTCGGTAGCATACCCAGACCTGGATAGGCGCTTTAAGGCTGCACAGCTATTTACAAGTGTCTCTCCTGTTTTGTCTCCCCATCCCTGTTCTCTTGTGTTGTCTGTGTACATCAGCATCATCTGGCAAGGGAGCTGAGGTACCAGCGAGTGGGGAGGCAGCGGCCCACGGATCCTCGGAGGCAGAGTCGTCCTACGCCAAGGGGACCAGTGGGTTGGAGGGTGAGGGGAGTACCACCTGGGAGGCAACTACCACTGGAGGTAGAGACTCCGATACCTCCTCCGATGGGAGCTCCCTGGCGGTGGCGGACCCTAGTGGTCCCACCCCTACTTTGTCATCCTCCGCCACCCCCCATACCATCACCGCCCTCCCTGTTGCTCCCCACCGAGTTGCCCGTGCCCGCTCACCCAGAAGGATGAGCCTCTCCTTCGCCCCAGGCACCTCATCCCTTTCCCCAGTCAGCCCTGCTGCCCTCACGGAGGAGGCTATTGACTTCCTGAGAACCATCTCTGTAGGGCAGACAACCATCGTCAATGCCATCCAGGGGCTAGCATCAGAGGTGCAGCAGACCAATTCCTATTTGGATGGCATTTACGGTGCCGTGTCTGGCCTACAGACATATTTCAGGCTCTGGCCTCCTCTTTGACGGCAGCTATTGTCCCTGGTCATTCCGTCCCCCACCCAACCCCCTCTACCCCTTCCAGCACCCCACTCCCTGCACCCGTCCAAAGCACACATTCTGACACGCAGGCACACACCTCAACACACAAGAAGCGCACTTCAAAATACAAGCACCACACCTCTCACCACAGGCATACACACAGCCAACATACACATGCACACACACCAACATCCACTTCCCCCAGCGTGTCCACCACTTCCACCTCCCTGCCTGTACCCTGTACATGCACATCCACAGGCACTGCACCCTCATTCAATGTTGCTGACCCTATTCCTGCAGTCACCACAATAGCAAACATTCATTATTGAACCCCAGACATCACACCTGCACTCACCACAACGACTTTAGTTGACACATGCAGCACACTAACCAGACTTGCAGACACCCAGACAACATCCATTTACACTGGCAGCCTATCTTGTCCCACTTTGTCCACCGCACTCCTCCCAAGACACTCAAACGCACCAAAACACCCACTCATCACACATCCACCACACCTCAGCATACTGTCCAGTCACCTGCACCCACGTCACACACACCTACACCTGTCACGATCACTCCCTCTACCTCCACTCCCACGCCTTCCTCCAGGTCCACCCCAATTTCCTATCCCGTGTAGGCCTATTTGAATCCACTGGCCCACCCTGTCTCATCCCTAACCGTGCCCACTTCCTTGCCCTGTCCACTCCTCCCATGTCACAGCCCGCCGCTGTCCGCACTTCCCATTCCCTTGCTACTGCCCCTGTGAGGAAGAGACCCCATGCTGGCCCAGGAACATCTGCCACACCCCAGGCCAAGTCCGCTCCACCAGCTGCTGTCACAAAACCCAAGCCCCCTCCACCTTCCAAATGTAAATCTAAGCCCCCCCTCCCAGTCGTAAGTCCCCACCCCACCACCCTCTGCCCCTGTTCCCTGAGGTGCCTGGATGCCCCATTGTTGCCCCTATGAGGTGGAGTCCGTTGCACTTGTGGGAGTCAAGTTGGGGCCATTGTGGCCCTTCGGACTTCTTTAACTATGGACTGGCCATTGGCCTTATGTGCACTTCTGTTGCTCAGTGAGCAGAATAAAGGTTAATGTGTGGCCTGTGTTGTTTAAGGCACACTCTGGATCCGTGGTCTCTCGTTTCATTGTTTGGGGGTGTTGGGCACATGTATGCACTTTGGGCAGGCTGGATTTGCCTTGTGTCGGGTAAGTACCTCTTGCTGTGGGGGGTATGGCTTGTGCTGCTGTGAAGGGTTGTGGGAGCGTTGCAGGGTGGGTGGAGTGGGTGGGTATGTAACTGTGCCCTTTCTTCTCTTGTTCAGTAAGTTGCAGGACTTATCGTTGTCATCTTCGTCTGCGGTCTGGTCGTCGTGGTATATGGCAAGGAGCAGGGCTGCAACTCTCTCTCCATGTCTGCTTCGGCATGTTGTGTAAGTCTCTGGTGAGTGTTTCTTCATATTTGGTTTGTTTCCGCCTGGCTTTGCGTGGCGGTGGTTCCCACCGCGGAACTGATGGGCTGTCTAGTGCTTCATTATTTGATGGGCGGGTAGGGCCTTTCTGTCGGCCTGTGGGCAGGCTCTGCTGTTGTTGTCGGCACTCCTCTGCTGGCGGTGAGTAGTTTTTAGGATGCCTGTGTTTCAGTTGGTTCATTATTTGGCGGTTCGGACCGCACGTCTGTTGCCGGTTGTTACCTCTCTTGAGGTGCTTTCCTGAGCACACCATCTCATAGTCAGGAATAATGAAAGCCAAACGGTAAACAAAGAAGCAGACAAACAGATTGCACCTCTTGTATTTTGTTTTCTAGTGTATTAGCATGCATAGTACCAAAATATTACTGTTCCCGCTTATCCCTGTTTGGGTTATTTTGTATTAGAGGTTTTGATCCAGTCTTCCAGTTCCCTCAATAACAACTTTACGTAAAACATGGCCTCTACATCCAATAAAGCTATCATTCTGTGGTTTGTAACCAGTCCTGGATCTCCACTTTTGTATATTGGATGCAGTATAGACTCTTTGCTAAGATGAGGGGACTCTTTGGGTTTTAAATGCATTACTATACAGGGTTAGAACAGTAGGGGCCAGGACATCAATATTAGGGCCTGATTTAGATTTCGGCTGAGGGGTTACACCGTCACAGCGGTGACAGATATCCCATCTGCTGAAATCGAAATCCCATTGGAAACAATGGGATTAAGATTTAAGCGGACAGGATATCCGTCACCATTGTGACAGAGTAACCCTTCTGCTGATAACTAAATCAGGCCATGGATTTGAGAAGAAGGTTAGGGAGGCCATTGGGGCTTGGGGTTCCAACAGTTTTTGAAGATTTTTATAATAATTCAAAGGGCCAGATGTAGCAAGGCTTTTGCGCCTCGCAAACAGCGAAAAACGCTGTTTGCGAGGCGCAAAAGCCACATTGCAATGCCCATTCCCATTTTGCGAGTCGGTAAGCTGGTTACCGACTCGCAAAATGGGAATGCGAGTCACAAATAGGAAGGGGTGTTCCCCTTCCTATTTGCGAGTTGCATCACCATGCAGAACGCGGTCGCAAAGCAATTCGCAGTTACCACCAGTAACCCTTTGTGAATGCCTCTGAAAAAATGAAACTGACACGTTTCATTGTTTCGTTTGTAATGCATCTTGTTTTCCTTTAAGGAAGACGGGCTGCATTACAAAAAAAAAAAACTGCTTTATTTAAAAGCAGTCACAGACATGGTGGTCTGCTATCTCCAGCAGGTCACCATCCCTGTGAGTGCTGCAACTCGCAAGGGGGGTCGCAAATTGCGACCCACCTCATTAATATTAATGAGGTGGGCTTTTGCGACCCCCTTGCGACTCGCAGATGGTGTCAGGGACACCATCCTGCATCCGGCTTTGCGACTCGCAAATTGCGAGTCGCAAAGCTGGAATTTCCTACATCTGGCCCATAGTGAGCTGCAACTGAAAGCTGATTTCACAGTAGCCATTTATAAGGGGAGGCTCATTCTTCGGTGTTGTCCACACATAGGGGGTCATTATGACCCTGGCGGCCAGCGGTATGTTGGCGGTAACACCGCCAACAGGCTGGCGGTGTTCCGCCAGCAATGATGACCGTGGCGGAAAAGCCACAGCCATACCGCCGGCCCCTCCACTTTGCCGCCAGGATTCCGCCTGGCGGTCATAATCCCCAGGGCAGCGGTGATTATAAGTCCCCGACCGCCGGCCTGTCCATGGCGGTACACACCGCCATGGACAGGCTGGCGGTAAGGGGACTTGGGGTGCCCCTGGGGGCCCCTGCACTGCCCATGCACTTGGCACGGGCAGTGCAGGGGCCCCTAGGCATAGCCAAGTGCGCATTTCACTGCCCGAATTTCAGGCAGTGAAATGCGCGATGGGTGCTACTGCACCCGCTGCACATCAGCATTGCCGCCGGCTCTATTACGAGCCGGCTGCAATGTTGATGTGACATTTCCGCTGGCCCAGCGGAAATGTCATAATAGGGAGACAGAAATACCGCCGGCAATGGCGGTATTCTGTCTCCCGCGGCCTCGGCGGTCTTTTGAAAAGACTGCCGAGGTCGTAATGACCCCCATAGTGTATTATTGTGGGTAATCCAGATGTAATAACCTGGTTAATTTGGATATTGACAATTAAGATTATTTATACATTGCCAACATTTCTTTGGGCATCACAAACAACATATTTGTATTATTCTCACTCAATGAACATTGGTATAGGCTTTCTAAACCTCTTAAACCTGCTGTTCATATTGTTTCCTATAGTTCTGATTTCCAGCAGTACTCTTGCTGGAGGCAAGGAACTATTAATTTCTGTTTCTGCTGTTTTAGTTTTTGTGTGTACCAGTTTTTATTGGTTGGAGGTCTATTTCTCAATAAACTGCAGGATATTTTGGAACATTAACTATGTAAGCTTGGTCCAAACCTTTTTGCAATTAGCTTGTACGAGCCCCTTTTCCAAGAGAGACATAATTTGTGTCAACGCGCCTCACATGTCTAACCATTTTGTGATACTATTAGAGTTTGAGACCATTAAAGGCTTTTTAATACATTATAGTTGGTTACATTGCAATGGCTGGTTTGTTAGTTGTAATATTTAAGACATTTGCTCACCTTCTATTGTTGCAATAATTTCAAATGGCACTATGGCTCTCATTATGACAGTGATGGTAAAAACCTCCTACTGCCGTGGCGACGGCTGCCAAAAGACTGTCGCCGCAGCTACCAGTCGTCCGCCATATTATTTAAGATCTAAGATCATGGAATTGTCACCCCAATACCATTCTGGTATTGGGGGGGCAATTCCACGATCCCCAGGGTCTCTAGCATAGAACCCGGGTACTGCAAAACTGCCTTTCCGGGGTTTCCATTGCAGCTGCTGCCAACCCCTCAGGCAGGATTCTGTCCTCCTGGGGTCTGGGCAGCCCCAGCCCAGGAAGGCAGAACAAAGGATTTCCTCTGAGAGAGGGTGTTACACCCTTTCCCTTTGGAAATAGGTGTGAAGGGCTGGGGAGGAGTAGCCTCCCCCAGCCTCTGGAAATGCTTTGATGGGCACAGATGGTGCCTATCTCTGCATAAGCCAGTCTACACCGGTTCAGGGATCCCCCAGCCCTGCTCTGGCGCGAAACTGGACAAAGGAAAGGGGAGTGACCACTCCCCTGACCAGTACCTCCCAGCGAAGGTGCCCAGAGCTCCTCCAGTGTGTCCCAGACCTCTGCCATCTTGGATTCAGAGGTGTTGGGGGCAAACTGGACAGCTCTGAGTGGCCAGTGCCAGCAGGTGACGTCAGAGACCCCTCCTGATAGGTTCTTACCTCTCTTGGTAGCCAAACCTCCTTTTCTGGCTATTTAGGGTCTCTCCTCTGGGCTATTTCTCAGATAACGAATGCAAGAGCTCACCAGAGTTCCTCTGCACTTCCCTCTTCGACTTCTGCCAAGGATCAACCGCTGACTGCTCCAGGACGCCTGCAAAACCGCAACAAAGTAGCATGACGACTACCAGCAACATTGTAGCGCCTCATCCTGCCGGCTTTCTCGACTGTTTACCCGTGGTGCATGCTCTGAGGACTGTCTGCCTCCACCCTGCACTGGAAGCCAAGAAGAAATTTCCAGTGGGTCGACGGAATCTTCCCCCTGCTAATACAGGCACCAAAAGACTGCATCACCAGTCCTCTGGGTCCCCTCTCATCCTGATGAGCGTGGTCTCTGGACCACAGGAGCTGGGTCCAAGTGTCTCCCACAGTCCAGTGGCCCTTCTGTCCAAATTTGGTGAAGGTAAGTCCTTACCTCCCCACGCCAGACAGCAAACCTGTGTACTGAGTGATTTGCAGCTGCTCCGGCTTCTGTGCACTTCTCCACAGATTCCTTTGTGCACAGCCTAGCCCGGGTCCCCTGCACTCCGTCCTGCAGTGCTCAACCCACTGAGTTGGACTCCGACATCGTGGGACCCTCCTTTTGTGACTCTGAGTTCACAGAACTTCCAAGTGCCTGCTCTGGTACTTCTGCGGGTGCTGCCTGCTTCTGTGGGGGCTCCCTGAGTTGCTGAACGCCCCCCCCTGTCTCCTCCTCCAAGGGGCGACATCCTGGTCCTTCCTGGTCCCCAGCAGCACCCAAAAACCTCTACCGCGACCCTTGCAGCTAGCAAGGTTTGTTTGCGGTATCTCTGCGTGGAAACACTTCTGCAACATCCAGCACGCCGTGAGACATCTTCCCTTTAAAGGAGAAGTTCCTAGTCCTATTCTTTGTTGCAGAATCTTCGACTTCTTCACCTGGAGGCAGCCCTTTTGCACCTTCATCCAGGGTTTCCTGGGCTCCTGCCCCCCCCGGACACTATCGTGACTCTTGGACTTGGTCCCCTCCTTTTCAGGTCCTCAGGTCCAGGAATCTGTCTTCAGTGTTTTGCTGGTGCTTGTGGTTCTTGCAGAATCCCCCTATCACGACTATTGTGTCTTTCTGGGGCAGTAGGGTAACTTTACTCCTACTTTCTAGGGTCTTTGGACGCCCTTACTGTTTTCTTACAGGCCCAGCGCCCTCTACAACTTCCCATAGGTCTGGGGTCCATTTGTGATTCGCATTCCACTTTTGGAGTATATGGTTTGTGTTGCCCCTAGACCTATGTTTGCCTATTGCATCCAATTGTGAATCTACATTATTTGCACTACTTTTCTTACTGTTACTTACCTGTTTTGGGTTTGTGTACATACAACTTGTGTATATTACTTACCTCCTAAGTGAGGGTATTCTCTGAGATACTTTTGGCATATTGTCACTAAAATAAAGTACCTTTATTTTGAGTAACTCTGAGTATTGTGTTTTCTTATGATATTGTGCTATATGATATGAGTGGTATAGTAGGAGCTTTGCATGTCTCCCAGTTCAGCATAAGCTGCTTTGCCATAGCTACCTTCTATCAGTCTAAGCTGCTAGAAACACTTCTATTCTACTAATAAGGGATAACTGGACCTGGCACAGGGTGTAAGTACCACAAGGTACCCGCTATAAGCCAGGCTAGCCTCCTACACCATCTTCCTGGTCTCTCTCCCTCCAGTAATGTGCTGCCCTCTTCCTGATCTTCCTGCTATTGCAGTCTTGCTGTCATTAGGAGGTTTTTTGCCTTTGGGCTTTTTCCTCCCACTGGGGCTCCTCCTGTAGGTACTATCTGCTATGTGCTAACTACTGTTGGCAGCATTGTGACTACCAGAAGGGGTCACCCTTATTGCTGGCACACAAAAACAGACAAAACTGCAGCTCTACAACCTACATGTCATCTAACTCTTCTACATTGATGTCAGTATTCTGACAGTTTGCAATGCCTTTAATCCAGGTCTGACTCTAAAGATATGACAAGCTTTCCCCTGGCAGTTCAAATTGATGAAGTCCAGACCATTCCAGCAACAGATGCAGAAGCTACAACAACTGCAAGACAAAAATCTGGCTCTTCACCAATCCCTGGTGGCTAGAGCATCTGATCTTCCAACTGTCTCCTCAGCAACTCCACTCTTCTCAGGAGATCCAAGTACGTGGAAGGAATTCCTGGATTCTTTTACAGTTTTCTTCACCTTCCATCCAACCTAATTGTGGCACAAAGTCGGTTACCTCATGTAGGAAGTTGGCTCTGTATGCACTATTTCAAAGTAAGAAATAGCATGCACAGAGTCCAAGGGTTCCCCTTAGAGGTAAGAAAGTGGCAAAAATAGATCATTCTAATGCTCTATTTTGTGGTAGTGTGGTCGAGCAGTAGGCTTTTCAGAGGGTAGTGTTAAGCATTTGTTGTACACACACAGGCAATAAATGAGGAACACACACTCAAAGACAATTCCAGGCCAATAGGTTTTTGTGTAGAAAAATAACTTTTCTTAGTTTATTTTAAGAACCACAGGTTCAAGATTTACAATCAATACTTCAAATGAAAGGTACTTCATTTAGGTATCATAGGAACTTTGAATCAGCAAAATAGCATGTACAGTTTTGGCAAAAATGGCAATAAGCTATTTTAAAACTAGACACACTGCAATTTTCAACAGTTCCTGGGGGACGTAAGTATTTGTTAGTTTTCCAGATAAGTAAACTACCTACAGGGTTCAAAGTTGGGTCCAAGGTAGCCCACCGTTGGGGGTTCAGGGCAACCCCAAAGTTACCACACCAGCAGCTCAGGGCCAGTCAGGTGCAGAGGTCAAAGTGGTGCCCAAAACACATAGGCATCAATGGAGAAGGGGGTGCCCCGGTTCCAGTCTGCCAGCAGGCAGGTACCCGCGACGTCGAAAGGCAGACCAGGGGGTTTTGTAGTGCACCGGGGGGGGAACACAAGTCAGCACAAAAAGTACACCCTCAGCGGCACAGGACGGCCGGGTGCAGAGTGAAAACAGGCGTTGGGTTTGCAATGGAGTTCAATGGGAGACCCGGGGGTCTCTTCAGCGAAGCAGGCAGGCAAGGGGGGGGGGGCTCCTCAGGGTAGCCACCACCTGGGAAAGGGAGAGGGCCACCTGGGGGTCGCTTCTGCACTGGAGGTCGGATCCTTCAGGTCCTGAGGGCTGCGAGTGCAGTGTCTTTACCAGGCGTCGGGTTCTTAGAAGCAGGCAGTCGCGGTCAGGGGGAGCCTCTGGATTCCCTCTGCAGGCGTCGCTGGGGGTGCTCAGGGGGGTCAACCCTGGCTACTCACAGGGTCGCAGTTGCCGGGGAGTCCTCCCTGTAGTGTTGTTTCTCTGCTGGTCGAGCCGGGGGCGTCGGGTGCAGAGTGGAAAGTCTCACGCTTCCGGCGGGAATCGTGCAGTCCTTTAAAAGTTGTTTCTTTGTTGCAAAGTTGTTTCTTCTTTGGAGCAGAGCCGCTGTCCTCTGGAGTTCTTGTTCCTTTTAGATGCAGGGTAGTCCTCTGAAGCTTCAGAGATCGCTGGACCCTGGAGGACGCGTCGCTGTTGCAGTTTTTCTTGAAGTGGGGAGACAGGCCGGTAGGGCTGGGGCCAAAGCAGTCGGTGTCTCCGTTTTCTCTGCAGGGTTTTCAGGTCAGCAGTCCTTCTTCGTCTTCAGGTTGCAGGAATCTGGTTTCCTAGGTTCTGGGGAGCCCCTAAATACTGAATTTAGGGGTGTGTTTAGGTCTGGGAGGGCAGTAGCCAATGGCTACAGTCCTTGGGGGTGGCTACACCCTCTTTGTGCCTCCTCCCTAAGGGGAGGGGGGCACATCCCTGTTCCTATTGGGGGTATCCTCCAAAATCAAGATGGAGGATTTCTAAAGGCAGGGATCACCTCAGCTCAGGACACCTTAGGGGCTGTCCTGACTAGTGGGTGACTCCTCCTTGTTTTTCTCATTATCTCCCCTGGACTTGCCGCCAAATGTGGGGGCTGTGTCCAGGGGGCGGGCATCTCCACTAGCTGGAGTGCCCTGGGGCATTGTAACACGAAGCCTGAGCCTTTGAGGCTCAGTGCTAGGTGTTACAGTTCCTGCAGGAGGGAGGTGTGAAGCACCTCCACCCAGAGCAGGCTTTTGTTTCTGTCCTCAGAAAGCACAAAGGCCCTCACCACATGGGGTCAAAAACTCGTCTCTCAGCAGCAGGCTGGCACAGACCAGTCAGTCCTGCACTGAACAATTGGGTAAAATACAGGGGGCATCTCTAAGATGCCCTCTGTGTGCATTTTTTAATAAATCCAACACTGGCATCAGTGTGGGTTTATTATTATGAGAAGTTTGATACCAAACTTCCCAGTATTCAGTGTAGCCATTATGGAGCTGTGGAGTTCGTTTTTGACAGACTCCCAGACCATATTTTCTTATGGCTACCCTGCACTTACAATGTCTAAGGTTTTGCTTAGACACTGTAGGGGCATAGTGCTAATGCACCTATGCCCTCACCTGTGGTATAGTGCACCCTGCCTTAGGGCTGTAAGGCCTGCTAGAGGGGTGACTTACCTATGCCACAGGCAGTGTGAGGTTGTCATGGCACCCTGAGGGGAGTGCCATGTCGACTTAGTCATTTTCTCCCCACCAGCACACACAAGCTGGCAAGCAGTGTGTCGGTGCTGAGTGAGGGGTCCCTAGGGTGGCATAAGACATGCTGCAGCCCTTAGAGACCTTCCCTGGCATTAGGGCCCTTGGTACCAGGGGTACCAGTTACAAGGGACTTACCTGGGTGCCAGGGTTGTGCTAATTGTGGAGAAAATGGTACATTTTTGGTGAAAGAACACTGGTGCTGGGGCCTGGTTAGCAGGGTCCCAGCACACTTCTCAGTCAAGTCAGCATCAGTATCAGGCAAAAAGTGGGGGGGTATTTGCAACACAACAGGGAGCCATTTCCTTACACAAGCCCCCCACACCAGCCCACAGGCCAGGAGACTCAGCCAAAGCTGAGAGAGTCTTCCTAGTCTGTCAGGCGAGGAAGAGTAGAGGAAATAGGCTGGTTTGTTGCAGGGCCTACTCTGCCTTACATCCTCCTGTTCAGGTCATTCCCTCTGGGGAACTGACCCACTTCCACAGTGATAGGACCTAGTCTGAATTGCCTCTTGTCTGTGCTTTTAATATCTTCACCCATTCTCTCTATTTTGGGGTTAGAGGTATCCACCTCTGCTAATCTTATCTTAGCCAGGGTCACCCCTAGCTTACCCAAAGAGGTTACCCAGAGCTGGAGTAACCCCACCATGATCCACAGGGTCAGGGGGCCTAACTTGCTATTTGGCATGGGGTCAGACCACCATGCCAAGGATAGTGCAGCCATAAAGGCTAACACCCAGCAGAGGCCACTGACAGCTGTCAGTGCCCAGAACCACACCTTTAGCTCTTCACCTGCAAGCGAAGGAGCTAAGTTACAGGCTTCTTTGGGTTCAGGGTGCCTGTCTGCTATGTTAGAGTGGGGGGTTACTACATCTTGTAGTAAACACCCTTATTCCACTCTTTCTTCTGTTAACTGAGGAGCCACCCACTCAGATTTAACAGTTGCCTGACTAGCCAGGAGTTCTTGTGGGTCAGGTTGGACTTTACCAGTGCCATTTTTGGGGTTCTCCCCTACTGGAGCAGAATCTCCTTGGCTTGCTGGAACCTTGGCTAAAGTTTGTCCACCCTTCCTACTCTGTTTTCCTTTCTTTTTCTTTTGGGGCCTACTTGCAGTGCCTGCAGGGGTAGCACCTCCAGAATCCTTGGGAGAGGACTGGCACTGGACCAGTCCCTCTCTTGGGCTCTGACTAACCTCTGGGTAGTCATTTCCAAGGAGACAATCATGGGGGAGGTCTTTACTGACTACCACCCTTCTCCAGCTAAAGGTCCCACCCACTTCTATGGGCACAAAAGCCACAGGCCTATCAGTGACCATGTCTGGGCTAACTTTTACTCTGGCAGTCTCACCTGGGATGTACTGGTTTGAGAACACCAGCCTGTCATGCACAATAGTGTGACTGGCACAAATGTCTCTCAGGGCAGTGGCTGGGATTCCATTCACCAGTAGGTGGTGGAAGTGTCTACTTCTCTCTGGAATCTCCAACTCACCCGTTGGGCCCTTTTTCCAGTTGAAGGCTATGAAGACCTCCTCATCTGAGGAGTCATCCCCAATGGCTACACTGGTAACCCCCGGGATTTTGCTAGGGGGTTTGTTTTTGGGACAAGAAGTGTCCTTGGTGTGGTGCCCAGTCTGTCTACAGTTTTGGCACCATGCCTTAGTGGCATCCCAGTTCTTACCCTGGTACCCACTTTTGTTTTGGGTTGTGTCTTGGGGCCCACCCACCTGGTCTGGTTTTTGGGGGCCTACAGAGGACTCTTTTTCTTTATTTCTAGTGTCACCCACTTTCTCCTGGTGAAGCTTTGTAACCCCTTTCTTTTGGTCACCCCCAGTGGAAGTTTTGGTTACCCTAGTCTTGACCCAGTGGTCTGCCTTTTTTCCCAATTCTTGGGGAGAAACTGGACCTAGGTCTACCAGATACCTTTGCAACTTTTCATTGAAGCAGTTACTTAAAATGTGTTCTTTCATAAACAAATTATAAAGCCCAGCATAGTCATGCACTTTATTTCCAGTTACCCAACCATCCAGTGTTTTCACTGAGTAGACTACAAAATCAACCCAGGTCTGGCTCGAGAATTTTTGACCCCCCTGAACCTAATCCTGCACTCCTCAGTGGAGAATCCAAAGCCCTCAATCAGGGTAGCCTTCATGAGGTCATAGGATTCTGCATCTTTACCAGAGAGTGTGAGGAGTCTATCCCTACACTTTCCAGTGAACATTTCCCAAAGGAGAGCTCCCCAGTGAGATCTGTTTACTTTTCTGGTTGTACAAGCCCTCTCAGAAGCTGTGAACCATTTGGTGATATCATCACCATCTTCATATTTTGTTACAATCCCTTTGCGGATTTTCCGCATGTCAGTAGTATCTCTGACCCTATTTAAGTTAAGTTGCTGCCACCATTGATGGGAGCTTAACCCATCTCTTTTCTTTCCCTTTCTATGGCTAGGAGCTGTTTCTCCAAAGCCAATCTTTTGGCCATCCTGGCTAACAGGAGGTCATCTTCATTGAGGCTGCCCTCAATGCTTTCAGAGTTGTTGGACTCTCCTGTGAGAGAAGCAACATCTCTGACTATTACTTGAGGAGTCAGGGTTGGAGAAACCCTGGTCTCCCTAACTAGGACTGGAGGGGGGATATTCTCCTCCACATCACTAGTTTTCCCCTCTGTAAGGGTATCTTCAGAGGGGTTGTCTCTAGCAAACTCTGCCAAGAGCTCCTGAAGCTGTACATTGGTAGGGTTTTCACCAGTTTTTATATTTTTGATTTTGCAGAGACCTTAACTCTGAAATCCAGAGATGCAGGGAAGGGGTGAGGTTGAGCTCTACCACCATCTCTTCTACAGCAGACATTATTTCTCTAAAAGTTGGGATACTTTTAAAGAATCTAAAACTATCTCCAGAACTTAATTCAAAATTTACAAAAAGTTTAAACTCTAAAAGAAATGCTAACAGGGACTAACACAAGGCCCTAGCAAAACTTTAAAACATTTAGAAAAATAGCTCAAATTTCAAAAATCAGTTTCTAATGACAATTTTGGGAATTTAGTTGTGTCATCAGGTATTGGCTGAGTAGTCCAGCAAATGCAAAGACTTAGACCCCACCGCTGATCCACCAATGTAGGAAGTTGGCTCTGTATACACCATTTCAAAGTAAGAAATAGCATGCACAGAGTCCAAGGGTTCCCCTTAGAGGTAAGATAGTGGCAAAAAGAGATAATTCTAATGCTCTATTTTGTGGTAGTGTGGTCGAGCAGTAGGCTTATCAGAGGGTAGTGTTAAGCACTTGTTGTACATACACAGGCAATAAATGAGGAACACACACTCAAAGACAATTCCAGGCCAATAGGTTTTTGTATAGAAAAATATATTTTCTTAGTTTATTTTAAGAACCACAGGTTCAAGATTTACAATCAATACTTCAAATGAAAGGTACTTCACTTAGGTATCATAGGAACTTTGAATCAGCAAAATAGCATGTACAGTTTTGGCAAAAATGGCAATAAGCTATTTTAAAACTAGACACAGTGCAATTTTCAACAGTTCCTGAGGGAGGTAAGTATTTGTTAGTTTTGAAGGTAAGTAAACCTCCTACAGGGTTCAAAGTTGGGTCCAAGGTAGCCCACCATTGGGGGTTCAGGGCAACCCCAAAGTTACCACACCTGCAGCTCAGGGCCGGTCAGGTGCAGAGGTCAAAGTGGAGCCCAAAACACATAGGCTTCAATGGAGAAGGGGGTGCCCCGATTCCAGTCTGCCAGCAGGTAGGTACCCGCAACTTCGGAGGGCAGACCAGGGGGGTTTTGTAGGGCACCGGGGGGGACACAAGTCAGCACAAAAAGTACACCCTCAGCAGCACGGGGGCAGCCGGGTGCAGAGTGCAAACAGGTGTCGGGTTTGCAATGGAGTTCAATGGGAGACCTGGGGGTCTCTTCAGCGAAGCAGGCAGGCAAGGGGGGGGGCTCCTCGGGGGTAGCCACCACATGGGTAAGGGAGAAGGCGACCTGGGGGTCGCTTCTGCACTGGAGGTCGGATCCTTCAGGTCCTGGGGGCTGCGGGTGCAGTGTCTTTACCAGGCGTCGGGTTCTTAGAAGCAGGCAGTCGCGGTCAGGGGGAGCCTCTGGATTTCCTCTGCAGGCGTTGCTAGGGGAGCTCAGGGGGGTCAACAATGGCTACTCACAGGGTCGCAGTCACCGGGGAGTCCTCCCAGTGGTGTTGTTTCTTTGCAGGTCGAGCCAGGGGCATCGGGTGCAGAGTGGAAAGTCTCACGCTTCCGGCGGGAAACGTGCAGTCATTTAAAAGTTGTTTCTTTGTTGCAAAGTTGTTTCTTTCTTCTTTGGAGCAGAGCCGCTGTCCTCTGGAGTTCTTGGTCCTTTTAGATGCAGGGTAGTCCTCTGAGGCTTCAGAGGTCGCTGGACCCTGGGGGACGCGTCGCTGTTGCAGTTTTTCTTGAAGTGGAGAGACAGGCCGGTAGGGCTGGGGCCAAAGCAGTTGGTGTCTCCGTCTTCTCTGCAGGGCTTTCAGGTCAGCAGTCCTTCTTCATCTTCAGGTTGCAGGAATCTGGTTTCCTAGGTTCTGGGGAGCCCCTAAATACTGAATTTAGTGGTGTGTTGAGGTCTGGGAGGGCAGTAGCCAATGGCTACTGTCCTTGAGGGTGGTTACACCATCTTTGTGCCACCTCCCTGAGGGGAGGGGGGCACATCGCTATTCCTATTGGGGGAATCCTCCAAAATCAAGATGGAGGATTTCTAAAGGCAGGGGTCACCTCAGCTCAGGACACCTTAGGGACTGTCCTGACTGGTGAGTGACTCCTCCTTGTTTTTCTCATTATCTCCCCTGGACTTGATGCCAAATGTGGGGGCTGTGTCCAGGGGGCAGGCATCTCCACTAGCTGGAGTGGCCTGGGGCATTGCAACACTAAGCCTGAGCCTTTGAGGCTCACTGCTAGGTGTTACAGTTCCTGCAGGGGGGAGGTGTGAAGCACCTCCACCCAGAGCAAGCTTTTGTTTCTGTCCTCAGAGAGCACAAAGGCCCTCACCACATGGGGTCAGAAACTCGTCTCTCAGCAGCAGGCTGGCACAGACCAGTCAGTCCTGCACGAACAATTGGGTAAAATACAGGGGGCATCTCTAAGATGCCCTCTGTGTGCATTTTTAAAAAAATCCAACACTGGCATCAGTGTGGGTTTATTATTCTGAGAAGTTTGATACCAAACTTCCCAGTATTCAGTGTAGCCATTATGGAGCTGTGGAGTTTGTTTTTGACAGACTCCCAGACCATATACCCTTATGGCTACCCTGCACTTACAATGACTAAGGTTTTACATAGACACTATAGGGGCATAGTGCTCATGCACCTATGCCCTCACCTGTGGTATAGTGCACCCTGCCTTAGGGCTGTAAGGCCTGGTAGAGGGGTGACTTACCTATGCCACAGGCAGTGTGAGGTTGGCATGGCACCCTGAGAGAAGTGCCATGTCGACTTAGTCATTTTCTCCCCACCAGCACACACAAGCTGGCAAGGGTTGTGTCTGTGCTGAGTAAGGGGTCCCTAGGGTGGCACAAGACATGCTGCAGCCCTTAGAGACCTTCCCTGGCATCAGGGCCCTTGGTACCAGGGGTACCAGTTACAAGGGACTTACCTGGGTGCCAGGGTTGTGCCAATTGTGGAGACAATGGTACATTTTAGGTGAAAGAACACTGGTGCTGGGGCCTGGTTAGCAGGGTCCCAGCACACTTCTCAGTCAAGTCAGCATCAGTATCAGGCAAAAAGTGGGGGGTAATTGCAACAGGGAGCCATTTCCTTACACCTCATCAGTGCCTTGTCGGACCAGCCCTAGCCTGGGTGACCCTCCTAGTAGCCACAGAAAATCCTTGTCTGTCAAATTACTCCGCCTTCCTGTCGACTTTCAAACAAATTTTTGAAAGACCAGTCATAGAATTATCTGGTGAAGGGGCTCCTTGCAATATGAAACAAGGAGGGAAAGATATATTGACCTACCTTACCCATTTTGTCCTGTCGGTGGCAGAAACTACACAGGTTGAACAAGCACTAGGTGCTCTTTTTCCCAGGGATCTTAAAAAGGAGAATAAGGAGTTGCTCCATTCTACCCGAGTGGGCAAGGTCTCTGCGCTGATGGACTAGCCCCTACATTTTGAGCATTGACTGCGGGAAGCTCGGTCTGAAAGACATAGAGCCAGGCCCGCCTCAGCCTTTGGCTGTACTAGACCATCGGTACATAAGGTAAATGCTTACTCTGAAGAATCTGCCATCTCTTCTCCTGAAGAACCAGTGCAAATATGCACGACTCGTAGACCACACACGGAGTCCGAAAGAGATCTCCAATGTAAACATGGGCTCTGTATGTGCTACAGATCTTTGGAGGTTCTAGTTTGAGTCTGTCTAGGGCATACCCGGAAGTTGTCAGAAAATGCAGGTTACTGTCCCTTATGAAGGGGGGAAAGGACAGGAAGACCTCAATTCTCTTTTATTAGAATGTACGGAAAATGCAAAGCTTTACTTTTTCTCCTGCGTATGTCCATGAAACTCCCAATAGGGGTGGGAAACGGATTTTGGCACTCCTAGGCAGTGGTGCCAGTGGATTGTATTTGAAGAAAGCATGGCTAAAGAGCAAAACATTCTCTATTCACGATACCTGAACAGGTACACGCTATTAATGGTGCACCCCTGGTTTTTCGACCAGTAAAGGAACTGAAGCACCCCTGACCCAGAATTTTGGAAATCATCACAAAACCAATTCCTTTGATCTTATCTCCTCTCCTAACCTCATAGTTATGCTAAGAATTCCCTGGCTGACACGACACAGTACATATATAAACTGGAAACCCGGACTAATTCTTTATCCTCCCAATTATGTCATAATTTCTGTTGTTCCACTGAGGATTAAGGGGCCCATGCAGAGCTAGTCAAACCTCCTAGAACTGACTCAAGTACAATAACGTCCCTACAGGTAGTGCCACACCTATATCAGGAGTTTGTAGATCTTTTTGAGAAGCCAAGGAAAATGAATTTGCCACTTCATCTGGAATGTGATTGCACCATTACCATTGAACGTGGTGCCACCATTCTACTTGATAGCATTTACTCCCTCTTCCAATCTGAGGAGGAAACTCTAAGGTTATATCTAGAGGAGAACTTGCAGAGTGGCCTTATTACTTGGTTCATATCCTCTGCTGGTGCTTCCATGTTCTTTGTTCCTGAAGTCAAATAAATTAAGACCTTGTATTGACTAAAGGGGATTAAACAAGATCACAGTGAATTATCGGTACCCGTTTCCTGTAATTAAAGACATTTTGGAAGCCATCAGGGGTTCAAAAGCCTTCTCCAAATTAGACTTGCACAGAGCATACCACCTGTTATACTCTAAGGAGGAAGATGAGTGGAAAACAGCCTTTAAAACACCACTTGCGCATTTTCAATACCATGTCATGCCTTTCAGTTTTAGCAATGCTCCAGCAGTCTTAAAACTTTTCATGGACCCTATGTTGGCAGACATGCTTAAAGAATGCATGGTGGTCTATGTTGATGACATTCTAGTGTTCTCCATTCATACATCATCAGCATGTCAGGCAGGTATTAGTTAGATTTCACCAGAATCAGCTGTTTGTAAGCTGGAAAGGTGTGAATTTGATCAACCTGAAATGGAATACCCAGTCTACCGGATCAACAGTACCGAATCTCCACCATTCTGGATTGCCCAACTATTCCTAAAGGAAAAACAACTCACTGTTTCCTTGGGTTTGATAACTTCTACATGCAGTTTATTGAATACATATCACAGTTAACCAGTGGAATTACACAAATCCTAAAGAAAGACATGCTTCATCATGGTTTTCACTGGAATGATCAAGCTGAGAAAACCTTTCTAGGCTCAAAAAAGGCCTTTACACAAGCCCAAATATTGTTTCATCCCGGATTCTACTAAAAGTTCATTGTGGAAACCAATGCCTTAGACCAAGCCATTGGAGCCGTCCTTCCATAACATCAGGAAAATGATGGTCTTAAGCAATCTTTCTTTTGTTGGTCCCATATCCTGTCTGACTGGGAAACAAAATATTCTGTCCTAGAAAGAGAGCTCTTGTCCATAAAAAAAAAGCCTGTACTGAGTGGATCCCAAGAACCCTTTGAAATCTGAACGGGTCATCACAATCTCCAGTGCCTCAGGAATATGCAGTGTAGAAATAGCTGTCAGTCCATTTGGGCTTACTTTTTAATCAGTATGACTTCTGTAGTACCTATATTCCTGGCACAAAGAATACTCTAGCAGATGCTCTATCATGCAGATATACTGAAATGCCATCACTCTTTGATCAGTACATCATTCTACCACAACAACTAGTAAGAACAGCTCAGTCATTTCTTGAGAAGATTCAAGCTGATTACTCTAAATAAGGATTAACTGCTAAAAGACAACATTTTCTGATCAAAGGAAGATCTCTACTCATTCCATCTAATGCACTCCACCTTGAGATTCTCAAGGTGTGTCACAACTCTCCAGTGGCTGGTCACAGGGGTGTCAAATCAACTCCAGAACTCATGTTGTGTACCTTTTGGTGTCCATCTATTTGTCTTGTCTTTGCTCAAAATAAGATATCCCATACTCGACTTTCAGGGCTACAAGCTGTGGCATACCATTTTCACCGACGTTATCACAGCTTTACTCCTCTCTGAAGGAAATAGTTTTATACTAGTTACTGTTAACTCTTTTTCCAAAGTGGCTCATAACACGGCTCTAAAGAAATTACCTTCTGCCAAAGAAATGGGGCAGAAATTTTAACAAGAACTCTTCTAGTTACATGAGTTGCATGGTTACCTGCAAATCCCTTCAAATTGAAGTGCCACTGACCTCTGGTTTCCACCCTCAAACCAATGGCCAGGCAGAATATGTAAATCAAGGTCTGGAACCATTTTTCCTTGTTTTTGTATCTCCATGCAAAATGATTGTTTTTTTTTATTTGCCCTTAGCTGAGTTCTCTCACAGCAATGCTGTTCATAGTGCTACTACATTTTCCCCATTTTTCTGTCTATATCATCTCCACCCTGAGATATTTTCCTTCAGCCCTTCCTAGTCCAGTAAAAGTCCCTGCTACTGCTGATTTCCTCTGGCAACTGCAGACCACCAAATGTAAGAGTCATTCTAACCTGGTCGACTCATAAACCAAGATGAAATCTTTTGCTGATCCCCATTTCTTCTGTTTGCCTACTTATACGATTGGGGACAAGGTATAGCTCACCTTTCTCATAATAAATTCAAACCCAGATTTTACAGTCCTTTGAAAATTGTTCAGATCTTTAACCATGTGGACTTTAGGGTACAATTGCCCTTACATTGGAAGATCAGTCCCTGTTAGAAATGGGGCCTCCAGTTGGCAGTCAGTTGCACCCTGTCCAAGTAGGGTTCCTCTCTCTAGTCAGGATAAGGGAGATACCCAGCTCAGATAACCCCTGCTCACTCCCTTGGTAGCTTGGCACAAGAGGTCAGTCTTATCCTTGAAGTCAGTAGCTCTGCCTGGGGCTATTACGGCATTGTGAACAACAAATCCAACAGTTCAGGCCGGCCACGGCGTCACAGGCCAGCTACTGTGTCAGGAAGCCCCACAAACAGTACCTTGGAAATGTAGGGCATCATCATCCTCACAATGAGATCCAGAGTGAGGTGGTCCAGGCGTTTGTTCCGGAGATTGGTGCAGGGTCGTCAGGCCCTTGAAGTCACATGTGTTGCAGATTGAACTCCGGGCTGATGACGAAGTCAGGAGTGCTGGCGTGGATCGCGTCAGGCTGTGGTGCGAAGTGGGACGATGTGACATGCGGTGCCCACAGGTCACGATGCAGGCAGCGGCTCAGTGACGGTATCCTGCGGTGTCAGTGAGACCAGAGCTGCGGTGTGAAGTGGGGCGGTACAACATGTCTCCAGGTCACGGTGCAGGCAGCGGTGTCGCCATTGCTGAAGCGCTGTTGTCGGTAGGTCCAAGGCGGAGGTGCAGCACAGGATGGTCTCTGTGTGGTGTCCATGGGTTGTGGTGCAAACAGGGGTGTCTGTTGACAACACTGGAGTCAATGGAGCTGGTGTCGGGGGACTGGGGCTGCGAGCGGGATGGTGTGTCATGTACCTCACGAGCGGTGTCCCCAGGCCACGGTGCAGGCAGCAGCGTCGGTGTCAGCATGGATCAGTGTCTGCAGGAATGCCAAGGCTGCAATGTGAGCAAGGCAATGCGGAGTATGGGGCCCACAGGTCACGGTGCAGGCAGCGGCGTCGTTGACAGGGTCGCTATGACTTTTCTTCTGTTGCAGCACCAAACACTGTTTGCAGTGCTGTAGCCAGATGAAGCTGAGGTCTTTGATATCCCTGGGACTTCCAATAGGAGGCAAGCTGTACTTCAAGCCCTTTGAGAAACTTCACAAGCAGGATACACAGCAAGGTTCAGTTTTTGTCCTCTTTATGGCAGAAGCAGCAACCGCGGACCAACCCAGCAAAGCACACACAGCAAAGGGGCAGTACTCCTCCTCCAGCTCTTCAGCTCTTCTTCTTGGCAGAGGTTCCTCTTGCGCCACATGTGTTCTGAAATTCTGGGGGTTTGGGTCCACTACTTATACCCCTTTCTGCTTTTTAAGTAGTCAAACTTCAAAATAAAGTCTCTGTTGTTCACGAGATCCTGCCTTGCCCAGGCCTGGCCCCAGACACACTCCAGGGGTTGGAGACTGCATTGTGTGTTGACAGGCACAGCCTTTTCAGGTGTAAGTGTCAGCTCCTCCCGCTCCACTCTAGCTCAGGAGACTCATCAGGATATGCAGGCTCCACCCCAGCTCCCATTGACTTACTGTCTAGAGGGAAATTCACAACAGCCCAACTGTCAGTGTGACCCAGACATGGAATAAACAAGCAGGCAGAGACACAGAATAGTCTAAGCAAGAAAATGACCAATTTTGTAAAAGTTGCATTTTCAAACTGGCAATCTAAAAATCAACTTTACCAAGAGATGTATTTTTAAATTGTGAGTTCAGAGCCACCTTACTCCATATCTTATCTGCTTCCAATGGGAAACTGCACTTAAAGTATATTTAAAGGCATTCCCCGTGATAACCTATGAGAGAGATAGGCCTTGCAACAGTGAAAACCGAATTTGGCAGTATTTCATTGTAAGGACATGTAAAGCTCATAAGTACATGTCCTACCTTTAACATACACAGCACCCTGCCCATGTGGCTACCTGGGGCCTACCTTAGGGGTGCCTTACATGTAGTAAAAGGGAAGGTTTGGGTCTAGCAACTGGATACACTTGGCAGGTCGAATTGGCAGTGCAAGACTGCCACACAGACACTGCAGTGGCAGGTCTGAGACATGTTTACAAGGCTACTCCTATGGGTGGCACAATCAGTGCTGCAGGCCCACTAGTAGCATTTGATTTACAGGCCCTGGCACCTCTAGTGCATTGTACTAGGGGCTTACTAGTAAATCAAATATGCCAATCATGGATAAGCCAATCTCCAAAACAACTTACATAGGGAGCACTTGCACTTTAGCACTGATCAGCAGTGGTAAAGTGTGCAGAGACAAGAAACCAGCCAAAGAAGAGTTCGGCATACCATAAAAACAGGCGGTCAGAAGGCAAAAAGATAGGGTAAACGCGGAAAAAGATGCCAGGTCTAACAATCCTGTATTCCATTCTTCCAAGTTAAAGCGTTACAGGGCAGATCCTTTTCAGCAACTCTTTTTCAGACCTCCTCCCATTCTGGTCATTGAGGTTCCTGAATTTGAAGTTCAGGAAATTTGTGATTCCTGCTTTTAAAAAAAAGAAATTTAAATTCCTGATTCATTGGAAGGGCTACCCTCCTAGTGAGCGATCCTGGGAGGATGCTTTCTTGGTTCATGCCCCTGTTTTGATTTGCCACCTTTTTCGCCACTTCATGGATAAACCTAGAGTTTTGGGAGGGGGCATACTGTTGTACTGCTGGCATCCAGCCAACATGGCTTCCAGAGGCTGCCTTGGGCAGGCATGGCGCCCAGCGGTGCGAGCTCTAGTCATGGCAGGGTAGAGCTGGTAGGCAGCCATGTTCCCTATTCAGACTTACCTGTAAGCGGCTGACCAAATGGTATAATATCGCACGCCATCATTCTTATCACTTAGGGGGCCTTGCAGAGAACTGGCCATCAGCTTTTATTCATTTTGTTTTATTCTACAAGAACATATCTTGCCTAAACTAAAATAATTGCCTTGCTTACCTTAATTACCAGAATCTCCCACACCTATACGGCGGCACCAGTTTTACTGATGACATTTCCTGTTTGCAAGGTATACAAGGGATCCAGTCCTTTCTTCTTTGCGTCACAAAGCTTCTATGTGTTAGGTCTGTTTCCTTGCTCCTGATTCCTGTCCAGCAGTTTTGTCAGTTTCTGGAGTATTTATTTTCCTTTGGCACTTCCAGTTCATTTTCCTAGTCTTCCTGCCTCCTGTGCTGTGTTGTCCTGCCCTAGTCTTATTGCTTCTCAAGTCTCACTGTCATTAGGATGTTTTTTGCCCTCTTGCTTTTCCCTCCATTTGGGGGTCCTTTCTGGATGCAGTATCTACTAGGCGCTACCTAGTGTCAGAGGCATTGTGGCTGCTAAACGGGGTCACTCTTATTTCTAGCAGGCAGGGACAGTCACAACTGGGCCCTCTGGTCTACTTATCTGGCATCAGTATTCTGACAGAAGCAGGAAGGCAGAAATTCAGTATCTGGAGAGACATCTGCCTTAGTAATGGAAGGAGTGGTCGTTGATGTAGTGTTTACTCCTTTGTCTGTATTTAGAGGGACTTGAATGGCTGGTAATATAGTGTAAGAAAACAAATCACAACGTGAGCTTTGATTTAATATCTGAGGTGTGAAAATTGGTGAAGGTTTGTCCTGTGCAGCATTGATTTTAACCTGGATATACAACTGGGTGTGGCTAAATACTCCCTGACCCTTAAATACTGGAACTCGTTTGTTGGGAGATTGACTACTTTGAACCGCCATATCCGTAGGGCCAGGGCAAATTATGTCCGAAGCTGCTTCTGTACTTTTTATGGAGAAAAAAGAAACCAGAGCACGCAGCCCCTCCATTAGGGCAGAGGAGCATTGCCCCCCTGCTGCCAGTGCCGCTGCAAAGGTGAAAAATAAAATGGTAATAAAATACATTTATTACCATTTTATTTTTCCCTTTCCCCAGCCGAGCTGTGTTTGGGGGCAGGCCACTGCTGCTCACTGGCAGTAGGGACTGGTATTCACTGCACCAGTCCATGCTGCACATGTCATTTTGGCCGGCTATCTTGCGACGGCCAGCCTGACATGCGCACTATAAACCTTTTCACCCAGCTGTGTAAGACAGCTAGGTGGAAAGCAGACACAGGCCCCCATTGCCTCCAGGAGCATCTAGGCAGCCTGCTCCAGCCAATCCTGACACTGCTCTCATGATGCTGAACATTATCAGCAGCATGAAAGCAGTGTCTGGATTGGTGTGGAGAATTCCATTGCTGCAGTCTGAGCACCAAAGGACCGTTGGAGGCGAGCCAGCTGAGGGAAGTGCATTTTTATTTCTCATTTTTATTAAGCCAGTCATGTTCCACCAAATGTTGTGGGTACCAGCCGCCACTGTATTTAAGTGGAAAGTGAAAGAGCCTTGCTAGCTGAGGGAAGCTTTTTCCCTGTTAGGGCTGTTCAACTTCTTGTGACAATCTTTGAATGTCAAACCAGCCTTGACGTTCTGGCTCGAGTCATAATCAGGGAAAGCTGTGTTCGGGGGGTAACAAGAATCAGGGAAAGCTGGAAATGACCAACGACCCCCGTAAAGTAACAGGTAGTGCTAAAACAATTTAGCAATCTCAATTATTTATTCCTGTTCCCCATCATCTTTTCTCACTTAGTTCAGCGACCACCGCCTCTATCCTCAGCTAAGAAATGCCTATTTAATGCCCACTCTATCTATCCTATTCTTCTGATGACTCAGGGCACTTAGCTGTTTACAGATGTTTTGAATACTTATTCACCAGACCAATTGTATCCAAGTGAATGTCCAGGTCATGGAAAGCAAACTCAAGAAGTTCCAGTTCAGGGCCGAAGTATGCTCTGTGTGCCAGTTATGCCCAACACTACATTTTAATTTTTCCTCTCTTGTAAGTGGCTAAACCTAGCTGCGGCTACTGCTGCAGTAAAACACTGCAACAAACCACCCTGCCTCACATTCACCCCCACCCCTAGCCCCCCAGTGAAAGCAAACTCGGTGAGGGTGGGAGAATCAGGAAATCTTAGGGAAACGTGCAGTTGGTTGGAGGTGTTAGAGCTGGGCTGGAGCTGGGAGATGGACAAAGTCTTCCCAAAGCCTCCAAAAGTTAGCGTCCTAATGCAAAATGCATTGGGGGTTCGAGGGTGCCAAAAGTTTCCAAAGACCAAAGTCCATTCAACAATCAATGGCAAAACGCAGATGAGCGATCAGAGTCTCAACAGAGTCTCGGTGGAATCTCAGAGTCTGCTGCATTCATTGCATCTTGAGGAGCGTTTCCCAAACAGTGGGTCACCACCCAGTGGTGGGTCGCAAACTAATTTCTGGTGGGTCGCGGAAGTTCAAGCAATAACTAAAGATTCCTTTAAACTCTGTATTTACATTTTCATATTTGCTGCACTTCAAAGACCAATATCTAATGTCAAACTATGTCTTCTGCCAAAACGCTGCTTATGTTTTCTTAACATGGGCGTTGATGTTTACAAATTCGTCTCACTTTGCAGTCAGAGAAAGAAAAATAAAGTGAATAATGTCAATCTTGCTGGGGTATAGGGAGTGTGAAAGGAAAGGATGTAGGATGACATTTTTGTAACACAACAAAATGTAAATACCTGTAAATGAAATGTACACACCTCATGCCCATTAAAGCTAAGCAGGTCATAAAAGTTTGTCATTCTAAAAATTGGGCAATGGTTCTACAACGTTTGGGAAGCACTGGTCTAAAGCACTAGTGGGCGGACCGACGCATAGTATGGGAGTGGGGAGGAGGGCTTCCTATGGCAGAGGTGAGTTCTGATTAGGGTAGCAGATACGATTGCTGGATCCTTACATTCTGTTTACAAACCATTGATATATGGCATTGCAGTTTAGAAAGAACAGGGGGACACTTCTTTCAGCTCCCTCCTCTGTTCCAATTCACAAGGATTTCCAAAGCTGACACTGAGAGTAGAAAAGATTTTCCTCACTAACCATATGCCTTGGCATATTGCAATTTCTAGTTCTACTGTTGGAAAGCCTGTGATGTTGCAATTCTCAGGCTTTGCAACGCCAAAACCAATTTCTACATTCGACCCCTAGTGTTTTGTTTCTAAAGAAACGTCAGAGCACCAATTGTGACTGTTAACACTTTTCAACCCTCCAGCCAAAAAAGCTGATACTCTTTCCAGTTTCCTAATCCATCTTTGCTAGTGAACAACCGTTCAAAATGAGACATTCTACCTGTGCTGCTGTGTCCACATATAGGTAGCACCAAGTATTCCCATCAATGCTTAAAACTCATTGGATGACTGTATGTTACTGTATTGTACCTGGTCCCCGTTTACTGATAACAAAGTCCCAAATTCAAATATTGCACACAGTGCTGGATCCAACATCGATCCCTGAATTCTGTGCTACAGCCTAGACTTTCCATTACTGAGTTGCAATTCCCATTGCAGAGTTTTGGCTACCTTTTGTCTGCAAGTCTGCTTATGCTACACTGTTGCTCTAAGTACCAGCGGAGGTCCTGTGCTGATATATTCTCAGAAAGTAGTGCCCGCATTTACCTGGGGCATTGACCATGCAAGTGAGAAGATCCTTCCTCACTCGTCTCATGTCCAGTTAAAGGAAGCTCCTCTTTTGGGGATTAGTGATTGTAGACCAAGTGGCTGAAAAGGTTTCATGAACATCGGCCTCCATTGTCTTCCCTAAAGTGTGCAGTCTCAAGCTATTTTGATAATAATATGGGCAGAGGAAACGCTCGTCTTCAGTTATTCACAAGGACCCTCTCCCATGGCTAGTAACTGAGAATGCTGAAGGGTGGCCCTTACCTGCCCCTCCATTAAAATATACATCTAAATATTGATAGATCTACAAGTGCACTGCTATGGAGCATGAGAATCAGGTTTTTGTTAGTGTGAGCCTGCAAGTGTGAAGCCACAGATGTACCCTAAACCAGTGAAAGCCTGTTTTGTCCTTCAAAGTCAAATTCTAAGAATGCTGCAGTCCAGGTTTTTTCTCTGCTTCGCAAAGTGACTGTGGAGTGCACATTAATTCAGTTTGTCTCTTGGAGCCGGGGAGGTAGTACAACACCAGACAAATACAGATGCTACAGGATATCATATTTACATGGTGTAGTATTACCTCCCACACCTTGCAATGAACATGGTTATTCTATATTAGAACATTGGAATGTTGGCATGTCCATTGAAGACAATGGACTGCTGCAGGCTTTTACAGGCCGGTAAAAAGCCCGCAGCCCCAACATTCCAATGTTCGCTTTGTTCACAGCAACAGCTGTGAACAAAGCCTCAAGGAGCCCGAGGGGATTTAAATCCCCTCGGGCTCCGTGAACATTTTTTTTTTTTGATAGAACATTCTGCCGAGTGTGGCAGAATGTTCTAATAGCCTTAGAACCCGCCGTAGCGGGCTCTACCGGCTATTAAAGTCCCTCTCCCTTGTTAAATGCCCTCGCCTTCGGCTCGGGCATTTAACGCGGGGAGCCGGTTAATAGCCGGTTAATAGCCGGTAGAGCCCGCTACGGCGGGTTCTAAGGCTATATTCCATACTGCAGAAATATGAATATCACCATATGTCAATGCTTTCATTTCAACATGTTTTTCCTCATGAAATTTGTAAAAGTTCCAATTTTACACATTGTTTGCAGCACCAATGTATTTGTGCCTAAATCACGACTACTAGGATGTTCAGAATAATGACCTTGTTGCCACTTCAACACCCTAGCAAAGATCAGGATGTAAGGGCCAGCTGACATCTACTTTCAAAATGTTGTGATTCTACACTAAGGGCCTGATTACAACTTTGGAGGAGGGTGTTAATCCGTCCCAAATGTGACGGGTATTCTGCCCACAGTGTTACGAGTTCCATAGGATATAATGGACTCGTAATACGGCGGGTGGTATATCCGTCACATTCGGGATAGATTAACACCCTCCTCCAAAGTTGTAATCAGGCCCTAAATCTGAAGTTTTGCTCCATTAGGGCCTTTTCTTAAAATAGTTCTTTACTTTGCTCTCTTAGACTAATGCTTAGGTGGGAGTAAAATTCTAAGGGGCAAATTTAAGAAAATTGGCACTGCAAATAGTGCAGTGCCACTTTCCTTGAGCCCCTCAGCGTCCCCCTACCGCCACCATGTGTGTGTCGTATTTAAAAAACGGCACACCATGGTGCAGGGTAGGGGGCAATAGCGTCATTTGTTTACACTATTGACGTACTCTTCAGAAGTAGTGCCAAAATGTTGGCACTACTCCTGCAGAGTACATAGGGCCCCTTTATAGATAATGGTATGCCCCCTTTTAACGCCTGCTCTTAGCAGGCATTAAAAGTGCTGAAAAAAATGGCGCAAGGAAATTTCTAAGATTTCCTTGTACCATTTTTTCAGCCCCCCTAATGGGGAAACACCCCTTGCTTATGCCTGGCGCAGACATAATGTGGCGCATGCGGTTACAAAGTGACGCAATGCATGCATTGTACCACTTTATAAATATGGCGCATAGAAAATGCCACTTTACCGCCACCTTAACATTAAAAAAAATGACGCTACGGCGGCACTAAGGTGTCGCTAGGAGCTGTTTTTGAATTCGCAGTGTAGTCCCAACAGTACTACTATAAAGCAGAGGAAGTGGCATTTTGCGTTTTTGTTTACATAAATGTACGTGTAATTAATAGATTTACATGTAATAACTTTCCAGTAGAACATTTTTACTCTAAAACTTTTTTTTTTATTTCTCGTTCCCCTACTGGGAAGGTTACTAGATGGCTAGAACTACCCAGGCAATCTGTTCCTCTTGTCGCATTGTGTTTGAATCTCAGCTAATCCTTCAGTTTCTCGTCTATTCTACATTAATTTAAGTGCTGGCACACATCTCCTCCGCTTTGCAGCCCTTGAAAGCCAGATCCAGCTGAGGATACACACTGGAAAACTTGGCCAGTAGAGAAGCTCTGTTTTTTGTCACATCTCGCAGACAGAAAATGAAAATTGGGCCAAACGCGCTCCCTCCTGCATCATTAATTTCTCAAACCTAGCAGCTCCTGTGCTCCTCAGATCAGCCGGCAAGGGATGGGATGGGAGCGCTGTTACTAGAGTAATTCCCGCCCTTGCTCAGCATCCTCCCTGAAGGCTTTCTTCTCAGACTCCCCGGTGGGAATTGTGTGCCCCCGGCCCACTTGACATTTATCTTGGGAGCTGGGCAAACCACCAGCTCTTTGACATTGGCTCACTGTACTAGTGCGTTTTGTTTCAAAATGTTACAAAGAGCAGTATAATCTGACACAAAGTACACACAGCTGGGGTTTTAAAAGGTGCAGCCAGGGTGGTTCACTAATTGACCCAATACCTGAACAAAAAAGAGAAGCAGGTTCTCACATTCGTTGATTGTGTCCATGCATGAGCGTTTAAGTCCTGATTCGGAGCTGAGAGTTGAATTCTGATCCTTGAGCAATAGGAGTATGCACAGGGTTTGGAATTCCAATTTTTGGCATAATTTTGCACCCCGTTGTATCTCCTGATTTTGGCAGTTGAAACCTAGGGAGAAAAAGCCAGACAAAGGGCAAAACCTTTAATTAGGTCCAATGAAACCTCACCCTGGGTGGTGGTATTTAATGTGTGCAGTAAATACCTTAGCTTTGCCAGCTCCCTCATAATCTGGGCCTGATGCCCTAATTTAGAGTTGGATCTACCAGTGGAATTCCTTGAAAATATTTGCAGTATCCAAGCAATTGTTTCTTATTTTGTGCTAAACCACTTTGGCAACCAAGCGCTGGATTAACTGTGAGAATATGATCTTGTGCGTGGTTGAAATAGCTACGGTAGTATGGTGGAGTACGTTCCACCCAAGGATTATTCTCTTAAATTAGCGTGTCATTTAGAACTCACTTGCTGAGGAGCTTGGAGTGCCTTCGTGTTCCGGATTTTCCTCTGTTGCCATACATGCTGGCTAAGGGCACCTACAGCCACCTATCACCCACCTATCACCCTTCCCAGCCTATGTGAAATTCCTCCTCCTAATCTTTGTTCCAGGAATTAAGATGTCAAAGTCATAAAAGAATTGCAAATTATGGCTCAATAACCGTGTCAACACTGACAGCCTGGGAGGCCTTTCACTAATAATGTAATGCCTGGCAGCTGTTATGTTATGGTGGACCATTCTGCATTTTTTGGTTTCCGAAAACAACCCCCCAGATGGGTAATTTTCATTTATTTCTTTTATTTGAAGTTTCAGCTATTAAGGTGCTTTGCATAGAACCAAACATTTCACAGTAGAATGTCAAGGAATACCAAGAAACAAGGGGAAAGAAGAAAGGCTGGGTGGGTGGAAAGGGTTGTAGGGTAGAACAAGGTGAAGTCAACAACATTAACAAATTAAACAGCTGCATTTGCACCATGTAGTCTGTTCAGGTGTGACCGTAAACAAATGTGTGCTTGTGTCTAACAGGAGGGATGCCAACCCCCCTTCTCCAGGGCCTATTTCGCACCTGGACAGACAGGAAGTTTAGTATTCAGAGAGGTGTGTCCTTCTAAGGTGAACTGCCTGATGTGGACACAACATTTAGAAATCTGCCATCTTGGTATTGGCAGATTTAGGAACAGTGGGACAGCGTTATGCCAACTTTCCACGGGAAGTGGTTATATAGGGTGTCTATTGGCCCCAGGGGTAAGTAACCCATTGGCTACTACCCTACATTCCCCCGAAATGCCCCTAAATACATTATTTAGCAGAGCTCCTGGTACCAGGAAAACAGATTTCTGCTGACCTATGAAGAAGAAGGACCCCAAAGAGCCGCAAAAGCAAAGCCAGAGAACAAAGTACCTTACTTGGCCCTAGCCCTGCTGGCCTGTCTGCTGTTCCTGCCAATTTGTGCCAAAGTCGACTTGCCCTACAAGCTGCTGTGCCTCCAAAAGACTGGGAGGCTTGCCTGACTTCAACAAAGACACAGGAACTCCTATGGAGCAGTGGAGCTGTTTCCCTGCAACTTGTAGGCACCCCAAGACAACTGTGAGGACCACAGGAAACCCGACACCGGAAAGCACCACTGCACCTGTGCCGCCTGTCCTGAGTTGATGTGGGCCAAAGGTGTCAGCATGGTCCCCCAGCCCTCTAGAGACAAAGTCCACCTTGGAATTAGCCACTGTGACCCACTCTGGACTCACAGATGTGGCCTACAGTCTCTGCTCGCAGGCCTCCTCAACCGCGAGTGCTCCCTTGGAGAAAACTCAAAGCCTCAGGATGCCTCTGCACCCATTGCCCCTGGCACGTGGAGAAGAGGATTGAAAGTGTCCCTTCATCCCTGGACATCTCAAGATTGGAACCCACTTGTTGGTTCCCCACGACTGGATCACCAGTCCTCACCGGATGCATCTTTTCACCCGGACCAATCCCCATTGACTAAGATTGGGCACCGATGCCATATTACACCTCTGCACCCGTCCACCCCAGTGCCGGCCAATGTGACCAGTTGGTGTGGTTGTGACCCTTGCCCAATACTTAACTTAAGTCCAGGGGATTGGTCCCGTAAGTCGCTGTACTATACCTGAGGGTAGTACTTGTTTTGCTCTCCATAGGATAGCATTGCAGCTTTTCAGAAATTTCACTGTTGACTTTTCAAAACTGTAAAGATTATTTTCTTGCAAAAAGTACCTACCTTATCATATTGATTCTGCTGCCAAAACATTTAGAAAGATGCTTTTTTTGTAAATTGGTGAGGATCTCCTTCTTGAGTTGTGTGTCTCATTTATTGACTGTTTTCATATTTTCAAATGTCTAACACTCCTCTCTGATAAGCCTTAGGCTGCTCGACCACACTACCCCCGAAAGAGCACCTGGTATTGCTAGAGCAAGCCCCTGGCCACTAGCAAGGGAACCCCTGAACTCTTTGCACAATATATCTCCTTTTGGTATATCATATAAAGAGCCAGCTTTCTACATTGGTGGTGCAACTGTGGTGGACAAGATTTGACATTTGCAGTACCACTCAGTTAATGAGTGATTGTATGAAGGAATCCAAAATTGTCTTTAGTTAGGAAACATTTTCCAAGCTTTCTATCTTTTTAAATTGTTTAAAATTAGCTGTAGGTGCTTGTGTTAAGTCCCCCAGTCCAAACCTTTTAGAATGTAAAATACTTTAGTTAAGTTAAGACTTTTTAGTAATTCACCTAGATTTTTAAGTTTCTAGTAAGGTCCCAACCTCGTTATAACCATGACTGAGGCAGCAGGTTTATCTCAGGAGCTCAACAAACACCTCAAAGTTACTCTAGGCCGTCTGCCATGCATGGAAACTTGCCAGGGGCGCTAAGCCCACAAAAGCCCATCTGCTGCAGCTGCTTGCAGAAAATGATAGAGCCATGGCTAGTAAAGGAGCTCCTCAGGAGAACGAGGAAGGCGGTGGAAGAGGATGATGAATCCCTCCACAACTCCACTGACAGTAATACCACTGGAGGCACTTCTGAAGCTGAAATCCATAAACTAGCTAAGAGGATAGAGTTAGAGTATAGACTCTTATCTATAGAAAAAGAAAGAGCTGAGATGGGCCTAGCACCCATATCTTATGGCAGCAACATTTTAAATAGGGAAAAAAAGAAGCTTTTGACCCTCATTTCCAGAAAGGGATTGTCCCCAAATATTCAGAGGATGATGATATCACCAAACTGTTCACAGCCTTTGAGAGGGCTTGTACCATGAGGAATCCCAACCATGAGTATTGGGGCTCTCTACTCTGGGAACTGTTCTCAGGAGAATGTAGGGATAGATTCCTGACACTCAATGGAGCAGATGCTGAGCCCTATAACTGCATGAAGGATGCCCAGATTAAGAGCTTTGGACTCACAACTGAGGAATACAGGATCAGGTTCAGGGAAACTAGAAAAACCTCTAGTAAATCCTGGGTAGATTTTGTTGAATTCTCAGTTCAAATACTGGGTGGCTGGTTAAAATGGAACCTGGTGCTTACTATAATGGGCTTTATAAATGTATTATGAAAGAGCATCTGTTACGTAACTGTGTTTCTGAAAGATTGCATCAGTACCTAGTAGATTTCTCCCCAAGAATTGGGAAAGAAGGCAGCCCACTGGGTTAAGACCAGGGTATCCAAGACAACTCAGAAAAAGAAAGGGGTTGCTAATCCCCCCCAAGGGACAGATGGTTATAATTCTAAAGATAAAAACAAAGAGTCTTCTAAAGGCCCCCAAAAACCTGTTCAGAAGCATGGGCCCTGTGACAAATCAGGGTAAGAGTTTTGACCATAAGAAGACTTTGTGCTTCAATTGCAAAGCCAATGGGCACCAAATTGGAGACCCTACCTGTCCGAAAAAGAATCCCCTAGTGCAACTGCAGCGGCTGCTGCAGCTATAAGATTCCATATGGGATCCCAGGTGGGCCCTGACTTTGTCACAGAGTTCACAGAAACAATTTTAGTCTCAGAAGGAGGGGTGGATGTAGCTGCTCTGGCTGTCTGGCCAAGTAATCTGGAGAAATACAGACAACAACCTCATATAAATGGGATCGGAGTTGAAGCACTGAGAGATACAGTTGCAAGTGTCACCATGGTCCCTGGAAAAACTGATATACCCAGAACAGTATCTAATTGGTGAAACTTTTACAGTCATAAATGCTGATAACCACGCTAAGGTCCATCCAATGGCAATGGTGTCCTTAGAGTGGGGAGGGGTTACTGGCCAGTAGAAGGTGATGGCATCCTCTGCAATTCCTGTAGCCTGTCTGCTAGGAAATGATATGGAGTCATCAGCATGGGTATACCTGATTGTGTGTGTGTGTGTGAAAACCAGAGCACAATGCAAAGTCAAGGGTGAAAAAAGGTGCTGGAGCCTCGAATTATGGCCCAACCCCAAGCTTAGGTGCCCTCTCCTCAGGGAGAAGACCTGTCAGCCCTTGCGGGAAATGAGCCTCAGGAACTTGGGCCTTACACTGCACAGCTCCTGGGCTAGGAGGCACCTCTAAGGAAGAGCTGTGCCAGGAACAGAGGACCTGTCCTATTTTTGGGAGCCTGCACAGCAAGCTGCTGACCAGGAAAACAGAGATGTCTGTAGCGCCACAGAACCTATTGGAAGGAAGAACTCCTGTATATTGAGGCCAGAGACCTCAAACCTGGTGCCACTAGGAGAGTGGTAGTGTCTCAGATATATAGAAAGTTCATGCTCACTTTGGCCCATGACATCCCCTTAGCTGAGCATCTTGGCCAGACCAAAACGTGAAGTAGGTTGGTACCTCACTTCTACTGGCCAGGCATGTCCTAGAAGGTGAAGGAGTTCTGTAACTCATGTGTCACCTGTCAAGCCAGTGGCAAGACGGGTGGCCACCCAAAGGCCCCTTTAATTACACTTTCAGTGGTTGGGTGACCCTTTGAAAGGGTAGGGTTGACGTTGTTGGCCCTCTAGACTCTTCCACAGCATCAAGGAACAGATTTCTACTGGTGGTAGTGGATCATGCCACCAGGAACCCAGAAGCTATATCCCTGAGGACTACTGCATTTGGTAGGGCCCTACTGAGTATCTTTAATAGAGTGGGCTTCCCTAAGTACATGGTAACAGACAAAGGCAGCAACTTTATGTCTGCATATCTCAAGGTCACGTGGAATTAATGTGGAATGCCATAAGTTCACTACCCCTTTTTACCGACAAGGAAATGGTTTAGTTGAGAGATTCAACAAAACCGTGAAAGGCATGATTGCAGGTCTCTCTGAAATACTCAGAAGGTAATGGGATATCCTGTTACCATGCTTGCTTTTCGCCTATAGAGAAGTACTGCAGAAGGGAGTAGGTTTTTCCCCATTTGAACTTCTGTTTGGTCATCCTGTAAGGGGACCACTGTGTCTAGTGATGGAAGGCTGGGAGAGACCTCACACAAAGCCCAAGCAAGACATTGTGGACTATGTGCTTGGCCGACCTTCAAGGATGGCTGAGTACATGGAAAAACCATCCAAAAACCTTGAGGCCAGCTAAGAGCTCCAGAAGCTCTGGTATGACCAAAGGGCTGCCATGGTGGAGTTCCAACCAGGGCAGAAGGTGTGGGTACTTGAGCCTGTGACTCCCAGGGCACTCCAGGACAAATAGAGTGGCCCTTACCCCATTTTTGAAAGGAAGAGTGAGGTCACCTATCTGGTTGACCTAGGCGCATCCAGGAACCTTCACAGGGTCATCCATGTGAACCACCTAAAGTTTCCATGACAGGGCTGATGTGGCATGCTGATGGTCAGTGATGAGGATCAGGAAGAAGAAAGTGAACCTCTTCCTGACCTCCTCTCCCACAGCCCCAAAGGTGGGTCAGTTGATGCAGTGGTCTTCTCAGGCACCCTCACTGCCCTGCAGCAAGCTGACTGCAGACAAGTCCTACAGCAGTGTGCTGAGCTCTTTTTCCTCACCCCTGGTCAGACTAACTGGTGCGTCCATGATGTTGATACCTGTAACCACATGCCTGTCAAAAGCAAAATATACAGAATATCTGATCAAGTGAAGGATAGCATCAGAGCTGAAGTAAGCAAGATGCTGGATTTAGGGGTAATTGAGCCCTCTGATAGCCCCTGGGCCAGCCCAGTGTTCTTGGTCTGCAAACCTCATTCCAAGGGAGGTAAACCAGAGCTGAGGTTTTGTGTGGACTATAGAGGTCTTACTGCTGTCACCAAGACAGATGCACACCCTATTCGAAGAGCAGACAAACTGATTGACAGGATAGGGGCAGCCAAGTTTCTCAGTACTTTTGATTTGACATCAGGGTACTGGCAGATTGGTCTGACCACTGGAGCAAAAGAAAAATCAGGATTCTTGACCCCAGATGGACATTACCAGTTCACTGTTATGCCATTTGGTTTAAAGAGTGTCCCTGTCACCTTCCAAAGGTTGGTGAATAAAGTCCTTGCTGTGTGTGAAGCCTTTAGAGCCACATGTCTTGGTGATATTGCTTTCTTTAGCTGTACTTACTTGCCAGGACCACTTGATCCACCTTGGTAAGGTTTTGAAGCTCTATAAAATGCAGGGCTCACTATCACAATTCTGAACTGGGAAGCTCCAACCACCCAGACCCAAGTCAGGGCATTCCTTGGCTCCTCTGGGTACCATAGAAGGTTTGTGAAGGGCTATGGTACCATTGTGACACTACCCACAGAACTGACCTCCAAAAAGATGCCAAAGAAAGTAAACTGGACAGTGAGCTGTCAGAAGGCTTTTGGCACTCTGAAAAAAGCAATGTGCTCAGCACCCATTCTGAAAGCTCCAGATTATTCTAAGCAGTTCATAGTCCAGACTGATGCCTCTGAATATGGAATAGGAGTGGTCTGATCCAGCTCTGGCCTCTAATTCTAAATTTCAGGGTCCAATGATTTTTTTCTGCTCTGTCCCAAACGGTAAGGAGACAATTAAGCAAATTGGTCAAATTAATTACAGTGTAACTCGATGGTCACACATTCAAATCCAGAGACCAACTCACAGATCAAAGAGTTTTATTTAGAGTCACAGTCAAACTTACATATATGAGCCTCAAAATCATAGTATAAATTTACAGAATAACCAAAGGTGAATCAAAACGTGGTACGATATGAAATTTAACTAACATGTAAAGTACCACTAATTCAATAGCGATAATTCAGAAAATAAGGAAAAACAATTGATGCATAGAGTTTGAATCCAAGTTTTCCTGCCTATCCATTTATTCTAAAATCCTAACTATGCTACTATTCTACAGCACAACAGAACTTCTGGAGAAGTTTCCATCAACAGTGCTATGGCGGAATGAAGCCACATAGCAATTAGAGTTCTAGAGAAGTATGTAATTAGGTCCCCTCTCAGCTAAGGGCAGAGGGAATCTCAATTTCACCGGTAACTAAACCACACTTAAATCCTTTTTCGTCCAAGGATGATCTCATAGGCAAATACCTTCCTTAGTTCAAAAACAGAACCCCAAATTATAGTTTGCTTATTTGGAACTTCGGCCTTCTTGGTTTTTGGCGTCGACCTTGGTACACACTCATGCTTTAGAATTTCACAAGAGTTACAGCTTTCCGCTCAGGATACTCCTCACATCCTCGATATGCACTCCACTGGACTTTTTTTATCATCTCAAACAATAAGCTCCCTATTAACTCGATCTCAGATCCTAACACCTGCAACTTTAGAAAAACATTCAAGAGCAACCTGCACATTGAAGGTTAAAACACAGAAAAATGTATGGGCCTTCACTCTGGCCAAACTAATTAAACATGAATACACATTCCAGTGAAATAAATTCTATACGTCTTTTATGTCAAACATATAAAGATTATCAAGAATATGATTTCTAAAATATGATAACATAAACATTCTTTCATACGATGATAAAATAGGGCATACATGAAAAATTGTATACTTCTGTGCACTTGACTCGTATATTTCAACATGCACCACGATGAAGAAACATTACTTTGTGTTCAGCGGAAAAAGAACCACTCTTCCATTTCATGATTAAAGAGGCATAATGGCACAGCCAGGTTACGCTGCCTCAACCCTCCTTCTGATGACTTTTATATTCATCATAAATCCCTTTCAGTCTTGAATGAGACTCCCTAAGACCTGCTTGTTTTAAACAGTTTTCGCCTTGACTCCTCCAAATGCTTCAAATCATCATAATCTACACTGACTGTCTTCAAATTCAACTTCAGACTTTTTTCTCCTCTGACCTCTCAGGACCTTTCTTCTCTGAAAGACCTTGTATACAATCAACAAAACTATTCCCACTATTGAAATGATCAACAATGGTCTCAACACAAAACCTACAATTCCACTTCCCAAATTCCCAAACCACCTGTCTATAGCAGAAAATCAATTTCCAATTGCTTTCCATGCAGAGTTGCTTCCAACTTCTTCAAATCCTTCGCCAACCCTAAAATATTCCGGGCATACTTTTCCAAATCCTTACTTTTATCCAGAATAAAGGTACAACAATGTTGAACCTACCGCATCCAACAGACTCTGCCCTCTTTTGCAAGCAACAAATCTAGCGCAAGCCGATTTTGGAAAACCATTGATCTTATCAGAACCATCTCAGTATTTACAAACAACAACAAATTTGCTGTGTTAGTAGCCAGTTCATTCCCTATTGCTGACAGCTTTCTAATCTTCAGATCATTCAAATCACTACCACTGATTAAATCAATGCACCAAAAACGTCTCCCACTAATTCTGCAGCACTAGCTCCTCATTTAGTTCAAGATGTTCTACATGATAGAGTTTTGGAAATACTAGATAACATGTACCATGCCATCCTTTCGGCAACTTAAAATATGCATACTTTCCACAAATAAAATACACTCTGGGAATCACTGGATCCTTTCTATCCAAAAATAATTCACTCTTTCTTGTTACGTCAGAAACATGTTCACACTCGCTCTTCCCTATAAGCAATGGATCTATATAGCTCTGATCAATGTGTATGCACAATTTCCCTTTATGTTGCCACTCGAAAGTTAAAACTGGCAAATTCCCTTGCACTTGGGACCATATTTATTCTTTTTTTGCACCACATTTGCGTAATTTTTTTATGCAAAAGTGGCGCAAACTTACAAAATCTAATTAAATTTTGTACGTTTGCGCTGCTTTTGCGTCAAAAAGTGATGCAAATTCGGCACAACCAAAGGATAAATATAAGCCCTGTTGTTCTATTTCTTCCTTCTTCCATCTGTTGTGTTGAAAGATCTTTATATCTGTTTTGGATTTAGGTTCTAATTTCCTCCTTTGATCTTCTACTAAATTTAAAAATGTATTTTCTATTTCATTCACGGAACAGATCAAATTGTGTCTATGTGCATATGCAGTGTCTATAAGATTTAATGACACAAAATATATTCCTGCAGTCTCCGCACCTTTAAAATATGGATTCTTATTCAGGTGCTTAAACAGAGGAAGCTCTGGCAACACTAATCATAATTTGAAAAATAATATTGCAAACATTCCTCATTGTGTAATATACTTAAAAGCTAATTACAAGAAATACCATGTGACAGTGGGATGTGATGCTATGTGATGCCTTCTGACATGGAAACAGGTAACTGTGTGCAGACATACAGTCGCTTGAATTCATGGTATTTATATACTCATACAACAGCTTAAAGTATACGTTATTTGAGCAATCTCCTCTGGATTTGTCTAGGTGTAATACTCTATCATCAAAAATGTAAACACTATTATCATTAGGACTAAGAGTTTTTGGGGAAATACTGGGAGGTAACTTCTTCTCCTCAGTGTGTGTAGAGGGACACACACCTATTAGCAACAATACTAATACTACAAGGGAAATAAGCAGAAAAGCACCTATTAGCTATCAACTTTTATTTTCCTTGTTTAGCTCCATCACATGTTTCAAAACAGATTTATTATCAAAGTAAAAGCTGCAGCAGCAAAATATATCTTCATTGATTTCACAAATGCGAGCAGCAACAGAGTTCAAAGCTCATTGAGCAACAGCGTATAAATCTTAATGAGACCTCCCTAGCCCTACTCTGTGTTCTTCTAAATGGCAATGCTCTTTCTTCTTTTACTGGGGCTTAGGAAACCTTCCAAATTCTCTATCCCAATCAACAAAAATGTATCTAACATCTACACAAACCAAATCTGTTGAGGGCAGCGAAAATTCAAAATACAATGCAACCACGATGTTCAGTTCATGGAGGTTCAGCTGAACCAGTAAATTCACTTCAACATTCCCAGAACTCTTTATCTGTGACTGGGTCATTTGCAAAGTAGGTCCATTCCGGCTAAGAATACCTCCGACTAGGCGCTCTTGTTCTTTTTGATCTACTCAGTGCCACACCTTTGTTGTCACTATCACTCAGATCAGAGCATTCTTCTTCTTCGGTAATCGTTGGTGGCACAAGTTCTTTGGCCAGTCTCACTTTCCCTCTTTCTTTCTTTCTGGACAAACGGTCTACAGCTTATACTCACTTTCTTCCACCACTTCTTTGGGGGTCTCATTCTGAGTCTGACTCATTCACCACAGGGCAAGATTTGCCTCGACCCAAAGGGAAAAAATACACACTACACCCAAACATATCTCAATCCACTGCACACCAACATCTCAATAAAATCTATTTGTATCCTAATAAAAGGTCCTCCTGATCTTCCTATATGACTCAGTGTAACTGCAATTATTTTTGCCCACATTGTTCTGCTGACACACAACAAATCTATGACTCAATGCTTCAGCCATCAATCTGAATTTAGGATTTAACAAATTCTATCTAAACAATCTCACCATGGCATCCCTACCAATATGACCTGGACCATAGAAATGTCTAGCCATAGGAGGTAAAAGACTATTTGGTAACACTGGTCGTTCATCCATTGAAACCCAAATGTCATCATCCCTCTTAACACAACCTGCTCTGACCCATCTATGTTGTTCTTCCTCAGACACTTCCTCCTGAAATCTCTTTACCTCATCCCAGGTATCAACAAGAGGTTAAAGTTAGTCTCATACATTCCTTCATTTGTGAATTCACCTTTGAATGTGCAAATATTATGTGTGAGCAGTAAGTACTGCTGTTTTGTTCACCCCCACCTTAACCAACTTTTTATCTACTTTGTTAGTATTCTGTTTAATATTTACTGTTTATGAATATTGTGTTACATCTCTGTAGTTTGATACATGTATGCATGCATACACAGTGCTGGAATTGAAAATTATTTACAGAGTCTGACAGTTAACTTGTACATTTATTTAAAAATAAATCTGCTGCAAAGAAATGTACAAATATGACAGTAAATCTGTTCTAGCTTACTTAACTGGTCACAAAGAGGCTTCATTTTAAAATGCAGAGTTACAGGGTTAAGACACCTGCTGCAGAGATCACTGGTGTTGGTGAAGTTGGGAAATCAAATTTTCCCAATATCAGGTGTCACAGGCAGGGTCCCAGCTCACTAGCCCAGAAGTGCATCATGTGCAGTCCTCTCTGTGGTGCAACCTCTTTGTGCGCAATCCATGACCAGCAGGACAAGACTTCTTTGGTCCTGTCTTCTTCTCCAAACCTGAACTGCGGGTCAGGGTGCCAGGGATGCCCATTTTATCACAGACACATGCCTGGAGGGAGCCACACAGTCACTAGCCAATGGGCTACTGGGTCTCTGCCTTCCCAGTCACAAAGTTGCTGTGATGTGTGGCACCTGGCTATCCCAGAGTGCCCTATTCTTGCCACTTCCAAGATGGCACAACCCTTTCTTGGTCATGAGGTTCAAAGCGGCCCACCGTCAGGTGTGGCTACCAGTGGGCTACAGACCCAATGGGAAAACTGGTTCTAACACTGGTTTCCCCCTCTTGGCCCTGTCACCTAGATGTCAGCAAGAAATAAAAGGCATCCTGCTCAGGAGTGTTTTTGTCGGTGGCCCTTTGAAGCTCACCTTTGGGACCAACACCCTTTGCAGCCTTCCTGGGGGAGGAGGTCACAGCTCGTTCCTGGGCTAATGTTCACACATTTCCCCAGGCAGTCAGAAACACGTCTATGTGTGAATGGCCTCTGTGAAGCCACTGTACTAGCTGTAGTGCAGGATAGCAACTTTCTAAAAGTAACTCAAAATTAATAGTGACATTAAACCTAATCTGACCATCGGATCGGGTTTAATTTTCCCATTAATTTGATACATTACTTGGCCTGGTTAGGTGGTCCCATTCAGAAGTTAGACACGTTTAAGTGTAAACCATTTAACCCTGTGTTATCCCATGGGACTAATAATCTTCCCAGCAAAACAACAACTTGGAAGTGTTGCTAGAAAGACATATTGAAACACATGTCTCGCATAAGAATATATTGTTCTGTGCGATAGTACTTGGTAGGCCTACTATAGGACAGTCTGACATTTAGACTTTAGGGAAGTGGTCCCTTTGCCATTAGGGGTAATGGCAAAGTCAAGTTAGCAGTGTTGCACACTGCTGTTTCATTCTGCAGTGGCAGGTTGAGGTGTCTTTAATGTTTGTACCCGCAGGATGGCACAGACAGTACTGCACCTCTGTGTGGACACTCTGCCTTACATGTCCTGGGTACCTGGGTCCCATACACTATGGACTTATAAGCAAAGCAGTGCTTGTCAATGGGGGATAGTTAAAACCCTGGCCCGGAGGTCTGGTTAGCAGGCCTCAGTGCACTCTCAAAGTAAAAAAACCATCACCATTAGTCCCAAAACGTGGTGGTGAATATGCAAAAAGATGCATTTCCTTACAAGAGATTTCATTGACTGTTAATTAAAGATTTTGGAGTTTAGAGATCCTCAAAGAATTAAAGGTAGCAAGAGAGCTGAGCTCTGGTTTCTGGGAAGAATGAGAATTTTAGAAGGGGCTGGTTTCGAATTGGCAGAGGAATTGCACATCAGGCAGTAGCCTGATGAAACCTAGTGCACCCTGACCTCTTCTCCAAAATGGCTCTATGGGGGAGGGATTCTATTAAGAGACACAAAGGAAAGACAGACTTGTGAGCACACAGGACAAAATCAATCCCATGGATTTTTTAAAGAGACTGGTGTTTCCAACCAAGGGAATCTTCAAAAACCTCTAGTAAAATGAATCAAACAAGTGTTAATTCTGGAATCCTTCCAATCTTTTTCATTTTACATTTTCTAGTTCCAAGTAAGATTTTAATGATGTTATGTGCTAGTACTGAATTTGAGATTCTGTGGGTGCCAAGCTTGTGGTGCCTATGTTAAGCTTTAATGAAAATGCACACTTTAATATTGTTTTATTTTGAGATTGTTTTACTTCAGCTTGTGGTAGATATAAAAACAACATCTTTTTGGTTTACAACCTGAGGCACAACAGCTTATCTTCCCTGGGAAAAGGGCCAAAGAGGGCGTGTCAATAGGTGACTTACTCAACCAGTCCCTAGGGGGAAAAACAGCTTTAAACCAGATTTCCTGATTTCAGTCACAAAATAGTTTTGCCCAACTAAGTCTTAGAAGGATCTAGTCCCAGGTACCTCTTTACTCCATTACCACAAATTCTGTAACAAAATCAATGTTATCACAGTGTCACTACCAGATCAGGTGGAATCGAGATCCATTCATCGCTCACAGGCCTATGGTCAAGATCTGACATTGACTAGTATGTCAAGAATTTATGGTGGTACCTAATAATGAATTATTAGGGGTATGTTTGCATTTACAGAAAAAACAGATATTGTAATCTGTAAAACTTGAAAGCAGGCCAGAAACGGAACCTGTCTAAAGGAACTTGATGAGCCAGATTGTTTAATCATACTGCTAACCACTAGTACAGCCTGTTATTTTTTCAACTGCATGTGTCACACTCAATGACAGACCACAATTTTTCAAACTTCAGATAGCTTGCTAAAGTAGTGTAGTCAGTGGAAGCCAAAGCAGCATCCAAACAGAAGAATAATACACATTCTATATTAGGTGCAAGCTGTTTATCTGTTAGTTTCTCCCTTCCTCCAGACAGATTGAATTTGCACCCATTCCCGGCCCATGCGCCCGTCGAAATTTATTTTACACTTCTATGCAATAGTCAGAATCCCCAAACACTTACCAGCCTATTAGCCCTTTTCTCAAAACGTTCCCTTGTTGCAGCACCCATGCCCAGTTACCTCCTGGGGTCAACCCCAAAGTTGTAGTGGGGTATGGCCTAGTAGCGCACTGCTCCACTGTTTCATTCACCCCCACTGTACCCACATTGTTACCCACTTTATTATTATTCTGTTTACTATTTACTATTAACGAATATTGGCCCAGACTTACGAAGGCCTTGCGCCTCCATTAGCCACATCAGCATAATTTGTTATGATGCTATTGTGGCCCAACGAGGCCAAATTTGCAGCAATATATTTACAAAGTGGTGCAAAGCATACATTGTGTCACTTTGTAACCCTTTGCACCATATTATGCCTGTGCCATGCATAATGTATGAAAGGAGGGCATTCCCCCGTTTGTGGGACCACGAAAATGGTGCAGTGGGATCTAAGAGATTCTACTGCATCATTTTTAGCTGCTCTTTTTAACCTCTGCACAGAGCAGGGTTTAAAAGGGGGCATACCATTGTTTTCAATTGGCCTCTATGTACTCTGCAGGATTAGCGGCAAACAACATTTTGGAGCTAATCCTGCACAGTACATTAATAGCGTAAGAAATGTTAACTCTATTGCCTTTACCCTCCGCCACGGTGTACCGTAGATTAAATACAGTGCACACATGGTGGCAGTAGGGTGCGCTGAGGGGTGCAAGGAAAGTGGCACTGCATTCGATGCAGTACCACTTTTATTAAATTCGGGCCATTGTGTTTTATCTCTCTAGTTTGATACATGTATGCATTTATTCACAGTTCTGGAGTTCGAAATAATGTACTCTGGGAACCCATACATTGGGTTCAAGGTGTGGCAAAGGAAAGAGGGTAAAGTCACAAGGGGTAGAGCTTGAAAAGGAGAGTCTGACATTTAACTTGAACATCTATTTAACAATAAATGTGCTGCAAAGAAATTAACAAATGTGATAGTAAATCTGTTCTAGCTTACTTAACTGGTCACAAAGAGGCTGTATTTTAAAATGCAGTTTTAGCATTTACTTCAGAGATTATTGAGCGCCCAGCTATTTTGAGGGATTTATAATAGCATGAGATAACTGTAGCAGTTAACACACTTCTGGGAGAGTTTTGTGTTTTGTCCAGTACCAGTTTTTACTCAATAAGTAGCATAGCGGGTTAATGCACCTCCTGCAAAGCATATCGTGTAACAATCACATCACAGATTTGTATTTTATTTAGATAGGGAAGTGGGCTACAGCTCCTGACACTGAGATCAGCTTGTTACTTCAGTTCATAATATAGGTCAGTGATTTATTTACCGACAACAAAGAGCTCCCTGCAAACTGTTTAGATTGGGTTTAGATCTTTATTGTTTAATTTCTCAATCTTTTGTTATTCTAACAGTGCAAAAAGCCTTCCCATGGGAAATAATAAAGTCTTGTTAGCACACAGACCACAATCACCACATTATGTTTTATATCCCTACTTTGTTTCTCCCAACCATTCACTATTAACATATAGGTGGTTATTACAACCCTGGCGGTCGGTGTTAAAGCGGCGGTAAAACCGCCAACAGGCCGGTGGTACAAAAAAATGGAATCACGACCGTGGCGGAAACCGCTAACATAGACAGCCACTTTAACACTCCGACCGCAAAGGTAGTACAAACAAACACCGTGGCGGTAACCGCCAACAGACAGGCGGAGGACAATGTACCGCCCACACTATTACAACCCACCAATCCGCCACCTTTTCCGAGGCGGATTCACCGCGAACAAAAACACAGCGGAAACAGGACTTCGAAGGGAAAACGCTCACCTCTACACACCTCACGAGGAACCAAGACGCCATGGAACCGGAACTTCAGATACTCCTAGCCTTTATCTTCCTGCTCCTCTACCAGGAGCACGAACGCCGGCGGCGAAGACCACGGTGAGTACTGCACCTACGACACAGGCGAGGGGGAAAGGAAAAAACAGTGACACACACACACAGAACGCAACACCCCCACCCCCACCATCACCCACTACAACACACACACTAATTCATATTGATACATTACAGTTACACCCCACAACCCCCCCTGGAAGAATGCAAGGACAAAAGGAAATGAGTCGAATAATTGTGATATATTCAATTACATAAATCAAAAATATTTACAAATATATACATTTATACTATATACAATTATATACACCAATAACACAAGTCCAAGGGATTCCACTGTCATAATCTGTGGGTCACTGGGCCCAAAAGGCATGGGCAAGGCCCACACTCAATACCCGAACAAGACGGAGAGAACACTGCAGGGGCATCGGATAGAAATAAAACAGGCACCTCAGGGGGAAGGGAAGGGGGGGGCAACTCAGCCGGTTGAGTGCATGACGCCAGATCCACGAGGGGGCTCCATGCCCACTGTTCAATCCTGGGCAGTGCAAAGCCACAGTCTCACAAGCCTCTACAGTGGGTGGTTTGCCCACTGTTCAATCCTGGGGAGTGCAAAGCCACAGTCTCTCAAGTCTCTACAGTGGGTGGTTTGCCCACTGTTCAATCCTGGGGAGTGCAAAGCCACAGTCTCTCAAGTCTCTACAGTGGGTGGTTTGCCCACTGTTCAATCCTGGGGAGTGCAAAGCCACAGTCTCTCAAGTGGATAACAGTCTCCACTGGTTCTGGAGGGGACTTTGTGCCCAGAGTGCTTCATCCTGCCAAGGACTGAGGTAGTGGATGCCTTTCTCCACAGGTTCTGGAGGGGGCTTTGTGCCCAGAGTGCTTCATCCTGCCAAGGACTCAGGTAGTGGATGCCTTTCACTACAGGTTCTGGAGGGGGCATTGTGCCCAGAGTGCTTCATCCTGCCAAGGAGTGAGGTAGTGGATGGGATACTCCACTGGTTCTGGAGGGAGATTTGTGCCCAGAGTGCTTCATCCTGCCAAGGACTGAGGTAGTGGATGTGATACTCCACTGGTTCTGGAGGGGGATTTGTGCCCCGAGTGCTTCATCCTGCCAAGGACTGAGGTAGTGGATGCCTTTCTCCACAGGTTCTAGAGGGGGCTTTGTGCCCAGAGTGCATCTTCCTGCCAAGGATTGAGGTAGTGGATGTAACTCTCCACTGGTTCTGGAGGGGGCTTGGTGCCCAGAGTGCTTCATCCTGCCCTTGGCGGCCTCAGTAGCGTCAGAATCATTGGCGCTCAGTGGCCTGCGGTGCTGCTGGCGGCGGTGTCCTGGGCAGCGGTTCTGCTGGTGGCGGTCTTGTCCTGGCCTGCGGTGCTGCTGGTGGCGGTGTCCTGGGCAGCGGTTCTGCTGGTGGCGGTCTTGTCCTGGACTGCGGTGCTGCTGGCGGTCCTGTCTTGGGCAGCGGGGCTGCTGCTGGCGGTCTTCTCCTGGGCAGCGATGCTGCTGGCGGTCCTGTCTTGGACAGCGAGGCTGCTGCTGGCGGTCCTGTCTTGGGCAGCGGGGCTGTTGCTGGCGGTCTTCTCCTGGGCAGCGGTGCTGCTGGCAGTCTTGTCCGCCGTGCTGATCTTCCCAGACTTCCCGGTTTGAATGTGCCCCTTCCCCACCTTGGATGGTGTCGCAGCTGTCTCCACACTCCCAACTGTACCCCTGGGAGCGGCTATGGTGGCTGATTTCTTTCCCCTCTCCTGCCGGGCACTGGCCAACTTTTTATGCTTGACAGGTGGGGGACTGTACGTGCTCTGGCTCCTTGTCACACTGGCTGCCCTGCTGCCTGGTGCACTCCATAATCCGGTGACTACTGGTACCACTGGTCCCGCCGATGTTGTGGCTGAGGTGCTAGGTTGGGACCTGGAGAGTCAGGCCCTAGGAGACTGAAGGGGTGGGGGAGGTGTGGGAAAGAGGTCAAGGCTGGCCAGGAAAAGTTTCTTAGGAACACTGGGACGGGTAGCTGGAGGGGATTTGCGAGTGGAGGAAGAGGTTGTGGTTGTAGGAGGTGTACGTTTGCTGACTTTGGGTGAAGGTGCATGGGCTGGAGGCTGTCGTGAGGTGGATGGCTGTTGGGTGGGTGTGTGGCTGCGTTTGTGTACCTTGGGAGGTGGCCTCACAGACACACTGGGAGAGGACACAGGGGATGTGTGAATGGTGGTGGGGGTGGTGACTGCACGTGAGCGGGGTGGGGTGGTGGGTGTGCTGGTGATGGACGTAGCGGCTGAGGATGTAGTGCATGCAGGTGTGAGTGGAGACGAGACAGGGAGGGAGGAGGGAGATGAGGAGGAGGAGGACACAGTGGAGGCAGTGGATGTTGGTGTGTCTGCATGGGTCTGATGCTTGCGTGAGTGCCTGTGGGATGTGTGGTGCTTATGTTTGCCGCAACTTCCGTTGTGTGTTGAGGTGTGTGCATGCTGGTCTGATGGTGTGCTTGGGATAGGCTGAGGTACAGGGGTGTGGGTCTGGGTGGAGGAAGCCGGAGGGGGGAGGCTAGAGATAGGGACAATGGCTGCCATCAGTGCGGAGGCCAGAGTCTGAAAAGCTCGCTGAAGGGCTGCCTGACCAGAGTGAATGCCCTCCAGGTATGCATTGGTTTGTTGCACCTGCCTCTCTACATCCTGGATTGTATTCAAAATGGTAGACTGCCCAACAGTGAGTGACCTGAAGAGGTCAATGGCCTTCTCACTGAGGGCAGCAGGGATGACTGGGGCAGGGCCTGAGATGCTTGGGGCGAAGGTGATGCCCACCCTCCTGGGTGAGCTGGCACGGGGCAAACGCTGAGGGGCTGCTGGGAGGGCGCTGCTGGTAGGGGAGTGGCAGCTGTACCTGTAGATGCGGGGGGCACAGATGGGGCCGCCACTACAAGGGAGCTCCCATCAGAGGAGGAGTCCATATCGCTGGTGTCAGCTCCTGTACCCACCGTGGAGCTCCCCTCGCCCTCCGTCCCACTGGTGACTTCAGACTCTGTTGTGTCGCCCTCCAGGGCCATGTGGGATGCAGCTCCCTCCTGCTCTGGTGCCAATGCTCTTCCACCTGATGATGCTAATGCACACAAGAACAGGGAGACCACAAAAAGGGGGTGGGACAAAAGAAAGACATGTTCAGTGCATGCAATACCGCTACCGTTGGCGGACACGACAAACACAGAAGCCCCTGCACTACGCCGCACACTTGGAGTCCACTATTCAATCCCTGGGACATGGCTTGCAAGGCTGTGGCCGATTTCTGCACACATGGATGTCACAGGAGCCTGACTAGGTGTAGTTGGCACTGTATACAGGTGGGGTTAGGTGCCACAGGGCCTGCCTGAAGAAGGGACCTTAACTACTAAACTTGCCCTGGCCTAGGGGAACCCACAGCCCACCTCCCCCACCCAGACACCTCCAATGCACGCTGAATCAGCAGAATGAGAGTGTACTCACCCGCTTGTTGCTGCTGTGATGCCCTCAAGCGCCCATCCAACTCCGGGTACGCCACCGCAAGGATCCTGAACATCAGGGGGGTCATGGTGCGACGGGCACCCCTCCCAGGTAGGGAGGCCACCTCCAGCTGGGCCTCAGCCATCTTCTTGCTCCATCAGCGAATGTCTTCCCATCTTTTCCGGCAGTGGGTGCTCCGTCTGTGGTAGACCCCCAGGGTCCGGACTTCCTTGGCGATGGCACGCCAAATGTCCTTCTTCTAGTGGGCGCTGACCTACAGGAATTGTACAGGGGAATAAGAGAAGTAATTAGCAACTGCACCGTCACAGTCATTGGCCCGCATCCCTGCCCTTGCCATGACGCACATGCACTCACCGTCGTTTCATGCACGCCTCACTCTCACCCCCCTATCTTTCATCCACCCCACTCCACACAGGCATTGCCCATACAGCATGCTCACAGTGTACTTACCTGTTTGTCTGGAGGACCGTAGAGTAGCGTGTACTGGGGGAGGACCCCATCCAAGAGTTTCTCCAACTCCTCCGTGCTGAAGGCAGGGGCCCTTTCCCCAGACATACGAGCCATTGTCTCTTCCAGACTGAGGTCACAGCAGCACTTGCAGTGTAGGTCCTCTCCTGTTGAAGATCAGGTATCGAGTGATTGAAATTGAACAGAGAGAAAATGTCGGTCACGTCTGTGGTGGTACGTACCGTCACCGCCGGCATACATCGTCATTGGCTCCTGGGACCCATAGGGTCCAAGGTTAACCAATGCAGAATTGCACTGCGGTCTTCGACCACCTACCGCGACGGTGTACAACACCAGCGCAGTTACCTCATATCCCATTGTCCCACCTTACAGGTCAGGCAGCCGCCATTTCAGGGGGCCACATGGCATTATTTTGGACTGCGTCACACATACCTAGCCCTTGCCTAAACACTCATTCAGGCAAATTTCGATTTATGAATATTTTCAGAGTAAGTTGACTCTCTGCTTGCTGTTCTCCTCCATAGGCACCGTCCGCTGGGTCATGTGAGGAGATGGCGGCATCCTCCGGTGTACAGACCGCTGGTGGACCTGTTGACAATGGAGGAGCGACATGTGATCATCACCTACAGGCTTGATCGTGCCACAATCCTAGAACTGTGTGCCCAGTTGGAGCCAGACCTGATGTCAGCTATCCGCCATCCCAGAGGAATCCCCCCTCAAGTGCAGGTGCTGTCAGTACTCCTTTTCCTAGCAAGTGGGTCTTTTCAAACAACAGGGGCCATAGCATCAGGGATGTCCCAGCCTATGTTTTCCAACGTGTTGTCCAGAGTGTTGTCTGCCCTGCTGAAACACATGCGGAGCTACATCGTTTTCCCTCAGGTGGAGGAATTGCCTACAGTGAAAGGTGATTTATATGCCCTGGGACATATCCCCAACATCATAGGTGCCATTGATGGGACACCAGTGTCCTTGTTCCCCCCAAGCAGGAGTGAACAGGTGTACAGAAACCGGAAGAGTTACCATTCCATGAATGTGCAGATGGTGTGTTTGGCAGACCAGTACATCTCCCATGATAATGCAAAATTCCCTGGCTCAGTGCATGACGCTTACATCCTGCGGAATAGCAGCATCCCTTATGTGATGGGGCAACTCCAGAGGCACTGGGTGTGGCTATTAGGTGAGCACATGGACCCAATACAATGGGAATAGTTGTCTGGGTCTGTGGATGTACCTATGAGTTAGTGTGTGTCTAACAGTTGTCCCTCGCCATTTGAAGGTGACTCTGTTTACTCCAAACTGTCATGGCTACTGACCCCAGTGAGGAATCCCAGGACAAGGGCAGAGGAATGCTACAGTGAGGCCCATGGGCAGACTAGGAGGATTATAGAGCGGACCTTCGGCCTCCTGAAGGCCAGGTTCCAGTGCCTCCACATGACAGGTGGTTCTATATTCTACTCACCAAAGAAGGTATGCCAGATCATCGTGGCCTGCTGTATGCTTCACAACTTGGCTTTGCGACGACAGGTGCCATTTCTGCAGGAGGATGGTCCAGATGGAGGTGTTGTGGCAGCTGTGGAGCCTGTGGACAGTGAAGATGAGGAAGCAGAAGAAGAGGACATCGACAACAGGAACACAGTGATCCTGCAATACTTCCAGTGAGACACAGGTAAGAAGACAACACTGCCTGCTACATCTAATTTGAATCTGCTACTTCTCTACTGTCTGTCATTTTCACCCAGTGTATGGTCACTGAGTTGTCACTTTCCCTTACGATTTCACAGATTCGGGTCCCACTGTGTGACATCTGCTTTGTTTCCTCATTGACTAGAGCTATGTGACATAGGCATGTTGACATTACATTTGAAAGAGCACTTTGCCATTGTAATTGCTAATACACTATTTCAAAATCACAGACAGGCTCCAGATTGTTTTGTGCTTTAAGGGTGTTTATTTAAGTGCTCAATATTGGAGGGGGTTGTAAAATGGTGAGGGGTGATGGTGGAGGAATGTCCATGGCAGAGTACAGTCTATTAGTCTCACAGGTGCATTGTCCAAAGGGGCATAGCAAGTGGAGCTGGGACAGTTTAAGGATGGACAGGGTGACAAGGTGGGACAAAAGGATGACAATCAGTGCGGTCTCATTTCTAGGCGGGGGTCTTGGAGTTGTTCTCTGTTTTTGTCCTGGATCTCAGGGACCGTTTGCGGGGTGGTTCTCCCTCTGCAGGGGGTGGGGTGCTGGTGTGGTGGTCCTGTGGCCGGCAGAGGTGGTGGGCAGGTCTTCATCCAGGCTAGTGTCAGGGGCCCCTTGTTGTGCCACAGTGTCCCTCCTGGTGTTGACGAGTTCCTTCAGCACCCCTACAATGGGGCACAGGGTGGAATTGATGGATTTGAGTTCCTCCCTGAAGCCCAAATACTGTTCCTCCTGCAGCCGCTGGGTCTCCTGAGACTTGGCCAGTACCGTTGCCATCGTCTCCTGGGAATGGTGGTAGGCTCCCATGATGTTGGAGAGGGCCTCGTGGAAAGTGGGTTCCCTGGGCCTGTCCTCCCCCTGTCGCACAGCAGCCATCCCAGTTCCCCTGTGTTCCTGGGCCTCTGCCCCCTGAACTGTGTGCCCACTGCCACTGCCCCCAGGTCCCTGTTGTTGTTGGGGTGGTGGGTTAGCCTGGGTTCCCTGTAGTGGTGGACACACTGCTGATTGATGTATCCTGGGGACAGAGGTATGGGCCCACTGGGTGGGTGCTGTGCTGGTGTTTCCAGAGGGGGAAAGCTCTGTAGTGGCTTGTGCCAGTGTGAGGGGAACCGACTGTCCCGAGGTCCCCGATGGGCCGGGCTGGTCGTCTAGATCCAGTTGGACAGAGCTGCTGTCATCACTGTGGGCATCTTCTGTGGGTGGAGTGGACATGTCTGGACCCTCCTGTCCGGTGACGTTGGGTAGGGGTCATGCAGGGGTGTAAAAGCATGATTATTGCATCTGTGTGTGCCATGGTGTGCAACGGGGTGGGTGACCGTGTACCCCAGTGCTTGCATTCCTGTGTAGGACCTTGTGTGATGATGGTTTAGGAGGGTGTATGTGTATGCGTAGTGGCCATGCTTTGGTGATGGGTGTCCATGCTTTGGTGTTGAATGCAGGGCTTGGGTTTGGGATGTGTGGTTTGTGATATTGGGACATGTGTAAGGAGTTGGAGTGATGGGGTGAGGGCGAGGGTGGGGGTATGTGATGACATGCAAGTAGGGTAGGGGATGTAATAGTTAAGATTTGACTTACCAGAGTCCATTCCTCCAGCTACTCCTGCGAGGCCCTTAGGATGCAGTATAGCCAAGACTTGCTCCTCCCATGTTGTTAGTTGTGGGGGAGGAGGTGGGGGTCCGCTGCCAGTCCTCTGTACGGCGATGTGGTGTCTTGAGACCATGGAACGCACCTTCCCCTGTAGGTTGTTCCACCTCTTCCTGATGTCATCCCTAGTTCTTGGATGGTGTCCCACTGCGTTGACCCTGTCCACGATTCTGCGCCATAGGTATGAATGTGTGCTGCACCTGTGATCCGAATAGCTGTGGCTCTACCCGGATGATTTCCTCCACCATGACCCTGAGCTCCTCCTCAGAGAACCTGGGGTGTCTTTGCGGAATTCCACATCCGCGGCGGTGTGTTGACGGTCTTCTGCACGGTGGTATGCGGCTTTTACCGCCAATGTCATAATGACCCTTAGAATGTCTACAGGTACAGGTGAGATGTGATTCCTACCCCTTACAACACTCATTGTCTTATATAAAATTTTCTGTACTTTGATGTACACACTTGTATGATTGATAATGCCTATAAAAGAATTAAATAAAAAAGTATTAGGTTCTTTTTAATTCATTATTGGTGTAAATACTCATACACACAGATCCACCTTGCATTCATACAGTCCATGTTTATCTCTTATATATGAGACTGAACACAGTAAAAAAAAACTGTGTTCAAGTCATTGTTTCTTTAAAGAACTGGTGAAGTAATAAACTGTGTAACTTTGCTTCCTTCCATTGCATTGGTATCTAGGTGTTAGGCTCCAGATGGCTCCCAGCCAATGTGATACTTGAACAAAAGAATGACTGAAGGCCCTTTAAATCAGACCTTTGTTTTGGGACCCGCTGAAAGTGAAAATAAGAATACCCCCTCGCGGACTGCAAGTTGCTACTCCACACGGAATGCAGACTGCTGAATTATGTGCCATGTTGGAAAATGTCACCAGGGTAAATTCAGCATGTTTCCCAGGGTCAGCCAGAAATAGCTGCCAGAACCTAGTTGCATCGGGATCTCCATACTTTCCAGCACTATGGATACCTATACGCATGACCCTCTAGTTCTATGAAAGGGAATATGGCTGATTTCTTAATGAAAACGATCAAACTGACTACTTGATCAAAAGTATTCTGGCCGTAAGAGTTATGTAAATGTAATATAAACTTGACGTCCTAATTTGCTACAAATTATATTATTTATTTTGAACGCGAATTAGTAAAAGGATTATACTATATAAAGAATTAAAAAAGTGAATGAAAAAATAAATAAAAAAGGAAAATTAAAACTGAATTGAGGAGGGATGCTGGCCAATCATAGCATCAACATGCTCCTTCAAGCTGTCTATGTGTTAGGACTTCTGCATATAAATTTCAACAAGGACATATAAGCATCATTTTGTTGCTGCTCTAGAAGTTGAGGAGAGGATGGCACCAGCTTGCTTAGAGACCAGCCAGCAGTAAGACTGGTGGAAAGCTCGATTTATTGACAGCCCTTCTTCATTTTTTGCCATGTGTCCATCACACTTTCAAAATTCCAGTGTTTCGTGGTCAGGGGGCGCTGCGGCTTCTTTTTCACTGGCTGTGATCTTGCAAACACCTCTCCTTTTGGCTAAACAATTTTCCACTTTATTATTTCTAATTAAGAGGTCCACAACTTCTTCCAAAATAAATCGTCAATACTTATTAAATCCTCATGCTCCTTGTTGAGGACATCTCATACATATTAAAGCATGTTCAGTTACAGGTAAACAATTTACAAAACATTGTACATTTTTCATCAATATAGAGTTCACTTACTCTCCTAAAATGGTTCCTTTCAAAGGCACATTAATTTATATTCATGCATAGACCGCTTGTGTTCATCAAATGTTATTAAAAACATCTGTAAGGAATCTTCAATAAACTGTTAAAAAAACTAAATATTAACACTACTGATACAGATCAAATTTTATTAATACATTTGCGGCATAGAAGTTAGCATATGGCACCTTAAAAACCTTCATTTAAAAAGCTTACAGAGAAATTAACATGAAATATAAAAATGTGCACGTTTGAAAGATGGCGGACATTGTGAACTCCATTTGTAATTGACATTGTGTTTTGCTATGAAAGATGTTGTGCATTTATATTTGAGTGAGCTACTGACATGAATTAATATTAAAAGTATTGTTCTTAGAAGAATATTAGAAATTAAATGTATTATGAGTATTAAACAAACATTAATTATTCATACTTATACTGATTTAAGTGAATTTATTAACATGAGTTACATGTGTGCATAGAAATAAATGCATGTTTAAACTGTTTTGAATGTTACATATAATGTTTGCAATTAAATCATTTGCTTTGCATATTTAATTTAAAGTGTAAGATGCACAATAGGATTTATATGTGTTAATCGTATTATTATGTATTCAGGCTTTCTTAGCTAGACTAGGCCTGAAGATTTGTTTTTGCAGCAGTAAAGGAAAAGTACTGATTCATTCTGTTTCCCTTAACCTGAATTAGTTCCCAGTTTGCTGATGTGTTGGTAAATGTCCTATTGTATTAAAGACAGAGAACATCTCTTGATAAATAACAAATGTAACAGTATTTGTACTAGCTGTCGAACAAGACAGGAAGTTTTGTTAAACTTACATGAGAATTGTTAGACTCATCCTGTGAGCTGTGGGAAAGAATTGTAAAGTTGCAATGGACGAATAAGTAATACATTTTAGAACAACTGTATGAATTAATCCAGATGACTTTGCATCTTCCCTGAGAAAATCTGGAATAGTTGCAAACTTGGGGGCATATTTATACTCTGTTTGCGCCGGATTTGCGTCGTTTTTTTTACGCAAATCTGACGCAAAGCTAACTCCATATTTATACTCTGGCGTTAGACCCGTCTAGCGCCAAAGATCTTGGAGTTTGTGTCATTTTTTAGCGTGGACACCTACCTTGCGTTAATTATATGCAAGGTAGGCGTTCCCTTCTAAAAAATGACTCTAAGGCATGTGCGCCTTATTTAAACTCCCGTGCAAAAATGACGCACGGGAGTGGGCGGGCCTTAAAAAATGACGTCCAGCCGCTTTTGCGTAATTTTTTAACGCCTGGTCAGGGCAGGCGTTAAGGGACCTGTGGGCTCGGAAGGAGCCCAGAGGTGCCCTCCCATGCCCCCTGCCACCCTTGCCCACCCCAGGAGGACGCCCAAGCATGGAGTGACCCATCCCAGGGAACTTAAGGTAAGTTCAGGTAAGTATTTTTTTTGTTTTCTTTTTTGTGGCATAGGGGGGCCTGATTTGTGCCCCCCTACATGCCACTATGCCCAATGACCATGCCCAGGGGACATAAGTCCCCTGGGCATGGCCATTGGGCAAGGGGGCATGACTCCTGTCTTTGCTAAGACAGGAGTCATTTCAATGGGGGTTGGGCGTAAAAAAAAATGGCGCAAATCGGGTTGAGGCCAAAATTTTGCCTCAGACCTGACTTGCCCCATTTTTTGACGCCCAAGCTCCATTTTCCCCTACGCCGGCGCTGCCTGGTGTGAGTAATTTTTTTTGACGCACACCAGTCAGCTGCACCAGCTAACGTCATTCAATAAATAAGGCACCCGCATGGCGCTTTGGAATGGCGTTACCCGGCGTTAAAATTTTTGACGCACAACTGCGTTGGCGCAGTTGTGCATCAAAAAGTATAAATATGGCCCTTGATGTCGTCAATGGTTTTCTATTGGATATTGATTAATTCACGCAAGATGAGCCCTCACAGTCAACCAATCAGAACTCAATGGACATTTCTAGTTAGGCAGAAACTTCTGAAACTTGTAGTGAGTCTGTGTCAATTTTCCTTGGGTACTCGTGCTGTCACATCCTGTTCCTCTTCATGTCTTCTGCCAACATTTTAGCCTTATATGATGAGTTTTCCTTTGGTCCTATTATTTCATTTATGTATGCAGTTCCGTACTAATATGCCCAATAAATTCTGAACTGCTGATCTGCCCTATGTGCAGCACATGTTCTGCACTGATGCTGCTGTCTACTGATGCTAAGAAGCTGTGAACACTCTTTCCAATGAATCTTTCCTGTCTGCTGTACCATGAGGAGAGGTATAATCTATAATGTGATTTCCTGTTTCCTTTTCAGCGTAGATGATTACACTAGTGTATTTATATAGTGAGTTACCCTAGTTAGATGATTTTCCAAATTATGTTTGTCTCTTCTTTTGTTTTACCTACATGTGTTAGACCGTCCCCACACATTCAAGTCTAAATAAATATTAGGGATAAGTATGGCAGAGCCCTGAAAACTGATTATTATTAATTGAATTTTGATAATTTACTGATGTCACCATTATCTGCTTTGAAATTTGATTTTGATGTGCATATTGTAGTTTTGTTAATTTGTGTTATTCTCTTGGAGTGCTTAACAGTATTGAGGTTTAGTTGGATTAATCTCGTTAGACGATTTGGTCAGACTATGGATTTCATGTATGTTTATAACTTCGTTTTTTGCACCATTTATTTACATTAACATTATAGTTGTAATAAAGCTTTGAAACTTTATTCAGTTTTGAGTTTGATTTTTTTCAAATCGGTCATAGTGTTTAAATTTGTTTCTGTTTCCCTTGTTATTGATGTGTGTTAAATGAATCCAATTACCACACTCCTCACTGAGTCCAAAGATCCGGTTGAGTTCTAGTGTAGGTGTGATAAGTTATGGTGTCCCACCAGAGCTCGTGCGGTTTCTGAACCTGAGGTCAGAAGACGACCTCTGCGAGCACTCTAGCACTACTATATTTTAATACATAAATACATTTCTATTATTTTTACATATGTTCCAAACTCTTATACAAGCACAATATTGTACTAGTCTGAGCTTTCTAGTATTTGCATCCTGCAGACCCGACATGTTGTGTGACACTTGTTTTACGCCATCTTTTATACCATTAATTGTACAGCTTTTTTCACATTCACTTTAGAGAAATTACTTAGTCAATATTCTATTGATTGCAAATCTTACATTTGCAACCACAGTTCATCAGCCACATGACTTTGCAAAGCAGGATTTCACCTTAATTTAAAACCATTAGGAATACGCTGTCTAGAATATCAATCCGAAGCATTTCTTTCTGTAGTAGGTTGCATTTAGGGAGCCTCCAAATGCTAAAGACTTTACCTAATCTACAAATTCAAGCCACATCTGACTTAATGTGTGTCCTCTTTCACAAAAATCATCGTTAGCATAAGAAGTTGCTCACCATGATTTATGACAAAAATAGAAAGTACACCCATTTTTGTGCCACAATTTCAAAGAAAATGTAATTGGCAGGATATGTAACCCACTTAAACAGTGGTGGGGTGGGGAAGAACGTTGCTATTTGCTTCAGTCTTTCACCATTCTAGTGGATGCTCACTGGCTTTCCCTTCTGATCCTTGTCAGATGTTTTTTCTGAGGCACAAACATTATCCACCACTTCCAATAGGCTTTTCAAAGATACTACTACCAATAGCTTCCTTTAATCTGTTTGTCCTGCTCAGCTCAACCTTTTTATATATTTCTACCACTTTTTCCTGCACTCAATTTTTATGCCCATTGCCACATTTTTGTAAAGAACTACAGGTAAACTAGCAGAGCAAACTTAAATGTCAGATGAGATTGCAAGCCTGCAGGATTAGTGCAGTCTTCTTCTGTGCCTGTGAATGGTGACATAGAAACATACCTACAGTGAAGTTTGGGAAATCTGTGGGAATTTACAAAATTGCTAAATTCTGCAAGTAATTTTCAAAATGTGCAACAAACTGATAAATTGGCACAGGTGTGGACTATGGCTGTCAGACATGAAGCAAGATTTCACACTCCATGACACATTCCATTATTTGTCAAATTTGGAATCACCCAGAGGAAATGGTTGTTGCAGTCCTAATCATTCTGATTGCATCCTCTATGGCACTGTTCTGCACCACTGTAGAGCACTCTTCAGCTGACACCACTCACACTAGAGCAGAAAGGTGAGGGCTGTACTATGCAGATGCTCTCAGTTTTTACCACCGATAAACACATAACTCAAGTGTGAAACAACTACACTTGACATTTCTAATATTACAGGGTCTGAGTATGAAACACATTACACCTGGTTTCTCGTCTAGTGGCATAATAAATAATGAGTCGGATCTTGGATGCAGTAGTACTGCACCCATTAGTAGTGGGTATGGCAATACCACACCATATTGCAATTGTTTTGTGAAAAGTGCATCATTAGATAACTATTAAAAAGACAGGCAGTATATAATATTGAGAGACGTATGGCTCAAGAAGACAGAGCTTGCTGAGAGGAGTACATCAATCCTGTACTTATCAGCCCCGCAAGTTCCTTATTTGAAGACATTGTAGCCAGAAGCCCGGCATCTTGGTCTTGCTTTTTTGCTATTTTGAAATTCTGAATCCAAATCCACCCTCAGCAACTAGGTGTCATCTGAAGCTGCAGACCTCAACATATTCACAACGCAGCCTCTTGAAGACTCCTAATTAATATAGATGGTGCTTGAGGATCTAATGGGGGAGGCTGTAAAGAAGGCACTTAGGCTCAAAGAGTACCTCCTCAAGAAGTCAAGTGCATAAGTATGGGTGAAATATGGAAATAAATCACTGACAAGGTCAATACGATGTTGTTGCATTTATCAACTGTAGATGAACCCGCACCAGAACTCACTTGCCAACTTATAGCAGGAAACTTCATAGGCTTACCTATGTTTTGCCGAATACATAGGGATGTTTATTAACAATGTATACTGTCATCATAAATGGACCAGTTTAATTACATTGAAAATGTTAACATCTGCCTCAGTTTGTACACTACGGATACCGAAAAGTGCAGTAAGTGACTCATCAAACTGGAGAAAACCTGGTCAATTGTGATTGGGTGATGATGCAACTATTGCCAAAGAATTCAATGCATGAGCATCTAGAATCAAATTTACACAAAATTGTGGTGGTAGGCACACATCATCTGCAGAAAGTAGAGACAGGAGACAAATAATATATTGATTCCTTGGGAGGATTCATGTTGAACAACTATCACATCCAAGAGAGACGGAAATGTTCAGTGAAAGCATATAATTAAATGGTGACACCAGCTATTTAAGAGGAGTATAGTTAGCTTAATCAACAGTCCATATTCTGAGCCACCTCTATAGAGCCTATTTCAAATCTGAATGATACAGATTATATATGAAGCCTTCTTCATGCCCTGGCTCTGGCATGCTATAACTAGACAACAGGCCATTTGTTACGTCGCATGGGTCGTGTACCAGCCTGGGTGGTTTTGGATTCCCTGAGTCACCTAGAGCAGTGGTTCCCAAAGTGTGGTCCGTGGACCCCTGGGGGTCCGCAAAGCCTCCTGAGGGCTCCATGACTGCTTAGAAAATTAACTAATATTAACAGATTAATAAAGTGTCTATCAATAATGTGCCTAGTGTACAATTGTAAATTTTAAAACAAACCTGTAAATGTCAAGAAATTTGGAATTGGAGGCTAAAAATTAAATTAGTATCCTCAAATTGATTTGTGGGAGCAGTGCAGGCACATCAAACAGAATAAAGTATAGACTATGTGCAGCTTCAAGTGAATTTAGAAAAGTTCCAACCTTCCTATTAAAATTACATTTTTTTGTATTTGCTAGCAAATGAAATAAAATGTATTAGCATTTGTGTATGTGTTTGATGGAATGTTTGTTTCTATATTTTTTGTGTTTTGTTTTGCAGTTCAAATCATCAACAATGTTTAGGTGTGTGTCCCCGGCTTCTAGTAATGACTAAGTGGGGGTGCTCGGATTTCAATAATGATTCAGTAGAGGTCCCTAGGTTCCAGTAATGATAAAGTGAGGGTCCACAGAAGTCAAAATGTTGGGAACCACTGAACTAGGATCGAGAGCTAAGAAAAATTTACAATTTTTACACAAGGGGGAAATGTTGCATTGTGATTTTCCCTACATTGGTCTGCAGACTACATCTAAAACATCAATTTGAACAGACTAATTTAATGTACTGACTCAGTATCCATGTATCTGTGCAAGCTCACCAAATATTTCACCTTACATGTATATGTGATGAGCTATTTACTTCCGGGTTTCACACTCTTAGTACTCTCCAGTTGTAACTGTAATGTAATCCAAGATTAAACCATCCTTAAAAGAATTTCAGAACTTTACAGTTATTATTTGATACGTGTATGGGTAGACCTATAGAAGTCCCATGACACATTGTGTATGTTCCATTTGTATCACGTGTGAGACAAGTGTGCCCAGGTGTGTGTACTTACACATTCTTTAATGGCACAGTGGATTACTGTCTTGTGTGACATACTGCCTATGCTGTGAGAGAGTAGGTTCTGATATACTCACCTTGTAGCTATGTCTTGAGAAGGAAGTTTTTCTCCCTGGTGTATGCTATTGTGTTGTTCCTCATGTCAATTGAGACATGAGTGTATCCAGGAAAGTGGGTGAAGAGTGTGTAGGCACCAGGTCTGCCTCACACACCATCTCATCTGCTCTTTGATAGCATTTAGAATTTTACTGTTTCTGTAGAATTTCTTATTGGACCTGGGAGTTACAGGTGGCATCTATGTGCAGTTTATCATCCCAATCATGCCAGAAGACGGCTTAGTCCCAAAATTTGACAGCATTCATCATCTAGGGAGTACTGATAAAAACAATGTTTTGGGGGGCCAAAAAATGTTACCTGACTCAACATCTTAGAGAAAGTTGTGGCGACATGGTGTGTAGATGTCTATTTGGCCTGGAATCAGCCAGTGGCAAATTAATGCGGTGTAGGCAGTAATTTAAAAAAGGGACATGGATGGAATGATAGGATCCCCACTGGCTTACACGAGGTGTAGACTGGTGTCCATGTCTAACCAACATATAGTGAAAATGTAGTCTTGGGACATTCTGAAGGGTTAAGGCATTTTCTAATAAGCCCAGGCCTTAGTAGAACTTAAATGGCGACAGTTCCCTTTGGTGCAGGGCTACATCCACATGTTGCAGGTGCATCTAATTTTCAATGTTGCGTTAACAATTGTGCATCACGTCACCTGAAGTAATGGTTGATTTGGGTTTGCTGCTTAGCACTGGTCGCTAGTGAGGGTGGACATTTATGGTTCATTTGAATATCTGGAGTCATGTGTGAGTTCTGGTGTTCCTGTAGTGCGATAGTGGGCAATGGTGTTTGCCCAGTGTGACATAAATGTTTCAAGTTTTGTTATGAAAATCATTGATCTTATCTGCACTGATGTTATGTGACATGATGATCTTATAACTATATGTTGACTTGTGCAGATTTTTTAGATTGACATTAATTGCCACCTGCTCTAAGGTGGAAGATAACAGTGGTGGTATTGACACATCTGCTGCATGTCACTGCTACTTGTAATGCTGCATTTACTCACCAGTAATAGCATTACTCTGAGTCTTTCTATGGATTTGTTTGAGCACTCTGTATCTGGATCATCTTCCAGTTTGACTGAAGCATGCCTGGCCTTATGTTTGGAAGACAAGTCTTTAGCGACTGCAACATAATTCATCGCCTGGACCTCAACAGCCGACAGGGAAACAAACACCCCAGCTAGGGCACCAACAGTCCTTGCTAACACATCCTGCCTGTAATCACTCTCCTCCTCTGAATCAGGAGGCTGGGACCTTCTCCTCTTAGCATCTCACTTCTCCATTGTAAGTGTTAACGCGTGCCTCTATGTTATTTTATATACATTAGGACTTGTTTTAGGCCGATGAATCTTTTGACCCAGTGGTGAGACACCGTAGAACGAGATAACTGATCAATATGTCAAGCAATATGTCAATGACGTTATCAACATATATCACCACAATATATTTTACTTTAGACATTGGTTAAACTACCGACGCAACCATGACCTTTCAGTCATAAATAACCACACCTTTATAGGAGTTTTGTGCATTTTATTCCCTATAGGTTACAATCTAATAGCAAGAATATTAATCTCAAAACCATGAAGCGAAGAACATAGTCACGATACGGCAACTGTGATAAGATTTTGACAACGCAAAGATCACAAACATAAGACACCACTATATGAGATACATAGATCAGAATGCATAGGACATCATTTACGCCTTAGTTCAACATAGCACAATGTCAGTCACGTCTGTTGGCGTCAGTCAACGTGAATACCTAGTCTAACCACTAATTGGCATCAGCATGTTGGGCTTCATGCAAAACAATTTAGAACACCAATTTGGAAAACATCTAACTAGGGTTTCTAACCAAAAATACACAGCAGTTGGTACCTAGAAAGGAAAAGCATTTAGACAAATTACGGTAGCAATTGTCATAGTTACCCTCCTCGGAATGAGTCAGCATACAGGATCAGTCTTCGTCTTCAGGACATCAGTTAGAGCACCAACAATCTAATTCATCTAAGGACAGGGGACACTTTCCTCATAAGGAGGGGAAGTGTAATGGGGCAGTCTATGGATGAGGATGGTTTTGTCTAAGTCTCAAATCACCAAATAGAGTGACAGAGTTTCTGGATGCAATCAATATCATTCCCTACCTAATGCTCTCGAGTCTCCTGTGTCATGGGTTTTTATCCCTTTTTCATAATACATTCCCCCAAAATTCTATTGGATAGTCACTACACCCCACTATCTTCAACCTATCAAATGATACCTTAAGTAATGCATTTGTCATTCCATGATAAATTTTAACACTTTGATTGGTCTTCATAATTGACGTCTTCGTAGGTGGTCATTCGGGGTTACTTCATTTCTAGCACGTTCTTCAGGTCAAAAGTTCCTTTGTCCATGGTCGAATGTCCTTGAAAGTTTCCAATTTTGTTGCAAAACGTATAAAATCTATTGCAGAGAGGGCTAATATGTGGATGAGAAAATCTAGCAATGTTACATAAAACGAACAAAAGAACAATTGCTGGGTCATGGCCTTTTGCGAGTCAGCACACTGAAGAAACAGAAAAATATGCTTTAATATGAGAGCTGCACGACCAAGTTTTCAACTCACGCTAACTTTAAACTCATGGATTCAAATAAACGTAATCCTCGTAGGTGTTAACATTTTCAATTAATCATAATGCAAGCAATTATTTCTTATAATTAACATTAGTATATGAGTACAATAGTAACATCATACTTATAATTGCGTTAAGAATACATCCAAGTGAGTAATATCTTGTAATCGCTTTTGTATGCAGCATTGTTAGGTATAAGCATTTCACGTCTAATATGTAATATTTGAATTACGCTCTCTCAGTCCCTCCTCTGATGACGCTCGTCATCACACAAATTTCTCTTTGATCTTAATTTTTCACCTTGCACATAATACGCATTTCAACATCTTGCCCTTTATGTGAGCTTTCCCATATTTCATTGAACATTTTCTTTCTTTCACTTTCTTCATTTCTTCTGGCTCTTTTGGTCCAATTTCTTTTTACCTTGTCATTAATTTTACATGCCCCCCATAGTCCTAATAGACAAATCAAAACAATCAGTAAACCCATGAGAATTTTTACAAGTACCCCATTCCAAATGTTGGTAAACCAGCTTCCGACTCGGGCAATTCCCTTTACAAATTTCTCCCAAACTCCAAATTCTTTTAGTTCTTTCAAATCTGTACTATCTCTAGTAAGGTTAGTAAGCATGCTTCTGATTTTCTTACTGTTATCTGGGATAAATGAGCAACAATGACGCTCATTAAGCATTTTGCAGACACCTCCACTCTTTGCTAAAAGAATGTCTAAAGCAAGCCGATTTTGAAGAGTCATAGCTCTTTCTGCAGCAAGTTCAGTATCCATCAGGAGTATAGCTCCTGTAAAATTTGTCAACATGTTATCCACAATAGTAGACAACTTTTGAATTTTCATAGAATTCAAGATAACCCCTACTGATGGGATTATAGCTCCAAATATATCACCAATGACAGCCGCCACTGATTCTCGTTTTTGTCTAGAATGTTGCAATTCGGACGTTTTAGGTATTTGTTTTAAGTCATCAATCTGGTATATTTTTGGGAATACTATCCCCAAATAACATGTCCCATACCATCCCTTAGGGAGACGGTAATATGCATTTAGCCCACAGATATAATAGATTCCAGGGATCGGTGGATCTTGTCCATTTAACATAAAGGTCCATTTACTCTGAAACAAAAACACATGTCTACATTCACTCGTACCCACAAACAGATTATCTTGATCAGATTTTGGCTTATATACACAGAGCCTACCTACGTGTAATGCATCTATAGCTAATTTGCCTTGCGTTTTGATTGCAGTATAAGCATAATCATTTGCATAAGTACGTTTTTCTAATCCTTTTTCTAACCTTTCTTTTAACACTTTGTGTCTATCATCTGTGTGATCTAAAAAGCTCTTTTCTACAGGCGACAGTAAAATTGTTGCGATATGCATAAGCAGTTCCAAATGTAAGTGTTGGCTCAAAGAATCCTCTAACTATTTTTATATCATACTCTTTTGCTAATCTATTTAAGAATTCAATCACAGGCACAAAAGAAAACACAACATCCAAAGTTGAATAAAAGTATTGCACATGCTCTTGATTACAGAATCTTGTTAATAGCAAGCTGCAACTAATTCCATAAGTAAGAGGGAGACTATGATAGGTAACTCCCTCCTGCACAGATGAAGGAATTTTAGTACATACATAACAATCTTTTGCATCCATGGTTTCCACATACTCATTTAATAAGCGATAGAAGACATTAGTAGATAGTTCTCCCTTTGCATTAGTCCCTTCATGCATATGTCTTGCATCTTGCTCAAATCTCTCCCACAGTGTTAGTTTAGTAGTAGTCTCAGGTTATGAGGTTGCGTTATTAGTTTCTTTCTCTCTCCATGGCATTCCCACAATCACTCCCACAATCATTGCTGCACATACAACACCTGTTATAAGGCCTAACCAACCACACACCTTACTCCCTTTGCTACCATTTCTATTGTAAGCCAGGTTTGTATAGAATCAATATAGCAGATCAACAATCAACTTGATGATAAACTCTTTGTGTATATTACAGCGTCTTCACTCACTCTGAGGACCCCTTTTTGTCGATTCCGGTTAGCAGCTTGTCGTAATCAGGTTTCTTTAAAAGTCAAATTCGGTTTTGGTGTCACCTCCAGTAGTTTCTAAAGTTTCTCTTTCTTTCTAGTTTTCAATTTAGCAAAAAGATTTTCTTGAACTCATTCAAGTGCGTAGTATTGGCCTGGTACTTCTGGATCAAAACAAAATGCTAAGAACTCTTGTTGCCATTCAGAGGTTGTAGCATATGCCCATTCGGGACCTGTATATCTTCTGTTTGCAATTCTTTTTCTTTTTAATCTTCGTTCACCTTGTTGTTCTCCCTCACTCAGATCATCTGCTTGTGAGGTATCACTTTCTTCTATTATTGTGTCATTCGATACCTCTCTTATTTTAGGATGCGACTTGTCTGGCCAATTATCGCCTCTATGTGTCTTGGTTCGATGTTTTCCTTCAGGACGTTGGACAGCACCCTCCTCTTGTGATATGGTGTTTTCTCTTGACGGACCTGCAACTGGTTCGGGAAACTCTGACACGTTTGTGTTTACGGTTTCTCCTTCTCTCTCTTCTTCCGGTTCTAAGTTGGATTCGGGCTCTAACCTGTATTCGTCTACTTCTGGGAGAACCTCTCCTTGACTTAATCCTCCTGCTACCTCTACTGAGATAGGCACTCTGTCACCTCTCTCGAACTCATTGACTGTTTGAGGGACAAGGCTGTTCTCAGTGGGCCCTCCAGTAGTCTCGGTTCCTTCTTGACTGTTCTCTGGCCCTGAGACCTCTCCCTCCAAAGTTACTGTGCCGGAAACTTCAAGTTCCTCTTCAACAGGACACGTTACCTTTTTCGTGTGACTTGCATGTATCCAGTTGGGAATCCCGGCACACTTCACAGCAGTAGTAGTCATCAATATCACTTGATATGGCCCTTTCCAACGTGGTTCTAGACACAATTTTCTCACATGCTTCTTGACAACCACCCAATCACCGGCTTGTAGAGAGTGGCCTGGATCGCCAATCGGCGGCAACGTGTTAGCTTCCACCTGGTGAGAAAAAGAGCGAATCACATCAGCCAAACCTTTGCAGTAATCCAACACCATATCATCCGTAATATTCACTAGTGAATTTGCAGGCACTGCTGGTAATCTCATAGCTCTGCCCATGAGGATTTCATGGGGGGACAGTCCTGTTTTCTTATCTGGTGTGTTTCTCATTGACATCAGCACTAAAGGTAAGGCATCTGGCCACTTCATATTAGTTGCTGCGCACATTTTTGCCATTCGTGATTTCAAAGTACCATTCATTTGCTCTACTAGTCCTGATGCTTCAGGGCGATAGCTACAATGCAGCTTTTGTTCAATGTTGAGTGCGGCACACAGGAGTTTAATCACCTCATTGTCGAAGTGTCTCCCCCTATCTGATTCTGATTCTGAAACCGGAAACCCGAATCTTGGTATCAGCTCCCTGAGTAGTAGTTTTGCAACTGTAACACTGTAATTCCTACGTGTGGGATATGCCTCAATCCAATGACTGAAAACACACACAATCACCAACACGTACTTCAATCCTCCACAAACAGGCATTTCGATAAAATCCATTTGCATTTTGTTGAATGGACCTCCAGCTCTCCCAATGTGTCTCAAAGTTACCACAGTTCCTTTTCCAGCATTCATCTGTTGACAGATGACGCACCTGTGGCAAGTGATTTCTGCGGCATTTCTGAATTTTGAATTGAACCAATCAATCTTAAAGGACCTGATCATGGCATTTCTTCCCAGATGTGCCTGGCCATGATAGAGCAGGGCAAACTGTGATAAAAGACTATTTGGCAGAACCAATTTTCCCTTATCTGAAACCCATAGATCATCAGCTCTTTGTACACATTGCATTCTTTGCCAGGAGCGTTTCTCTTCCTTGCTAGCACGACCTTGTAATGTTTTCAGTTCGTCTAAGGTATCAACCACTCGTAATGCTAGATTTAAACTTGTGTCATTTTCAGTTTGTGGTAACAATTCCCATTGCTCCTTAAACGATATACAGTTTAGTGCACAAAATCTTGCGACTTGATTTGCATAGCCGTTTCCCATAGACACAAAGGGGGTCATTACGACCTCGGTGGTCTTTTCAAAAGACCGCCGAGGCCGAGGGAAACAGAATACCGCCATTGCCATCGGGACTTCTGTCTCCCTATTATGACATTTCCGCTGGGCCAGCGGACAGTAACAGTGTTACCGTCCGCTGGCCCAGCGGAAATGTCACATCAACATTGCTGCCGGCTCGTAATAGAGCCGGCGGCAAGGCTGATGTGCAGCGGGTGCAGTAGCACCCATCGCGCATTTCACTGCCCGAAATTCGGGCAGTGACATGTGCGACGGGGCTATGCCTGGGGGCCCCTGCACAAGTGCATGGGCAGTGCAGGGGCCCCCAGGGGCACCCCAAGTCCCCTTACCGCCAGCCTGTCCATGGCAGTGTGTACCGCCATGGACAGGCCGGCGGTCGGGGACTAAAAATCCCCAGGGCAGCGGTGCTTGCACTGCTGCCCTGGGGATTATGAACGCCAGGTGGAATCCTGGCGGGAAAGTGGAGGGGCCGGCGGTATGGCCGTGGCAATTCCGCCACGGTCATAATTGCTGGCGGAACACCGCCAGCCTGTTGACGGTGTTACCGCCAACATACCGCCGGCCGCCAGGGTCGTAATGACCCCCAAAATCTTGTGATCTGGTGTGAGCACTGCACTTCACCACGGCAACTTCGAGAGGTAACTGAATCGCGTGTAACAAATCTCTTATCTGTTCACCGTTTTTTACAGGGGAACCAGAGGAAGTCATGAAACCCCTCTGTGACCAGAGTTGGCCAAAATTATGCACAATTCCAAATCCATATCTGCTGTCAGTATAGATAGTGACTTTCTAATTTACAGCTGGGTGGCATGCTTTTGTAAGAGCAATCAATTCTGCCACTTGCGCAGAAAACACTTTTTCGAGCCAGGAGGCTTCGACAATGCCAGTTATAGTACATACTGCATAACCAGCTCTCAGTGTTCCTGCAGAATCTCTTAGACAGGACCCATCAACAAACATAATGCAGTCATTTTCTTTCAATTGGGTGTCCTGCATATCTGGACGAGGTTTGGTATACAGTTCAGTCACTTCAAGACAATCATGTTCAAATTCTTCACCATCTTTAATTTCTGTATTTTCATTTGGAAGCAAAGTTGCCGGGTTCAGTACAGTGCATCTTTTAAGAGTGACATTAGGCGACCCCAGTATGGTTGTCTCATACCTAGTGAGACGTGCATTTGTCATGTGTTGAGTCTTAGTTCGTGTCAACAGAATTTCAACTGAATGTGGGACCATTACTGTCAGAGGGTATCCCATGACTATGCCTTCACATTGTAAAAGGCACTGACCAACTGCTGCAACTGCACGCAAACAACCCAGTAAGGCTGCGGCGACAGGGTCCAAGGTAGCTGAAAAGTATGCTACAGGGCGATTTGCATCTCCGTGGACCTGTGTCAAGACAGACAAAGAACAAGCATCACATTCATGACAAAACAACAGAAAAGGTTTTTCGTAGTCTGGCATTCCCAATGCTGGTGCCCTGCACATGCATTCTCTTAATTCCAAAAATGACTCAAGTTCTTCTTTTGATAAGGTTATAGTATATGGCTCATCTTTGATTTCCTTTCCTGTCAGTTTTATTAATGGCTTTGAAATGATTGAGAAGTTGGGTATCCACTGACGACAGTAGCCCACCATTCCCAAAAACATCCTGACATCTCTTTTTGTTGTTGGGGGATTCATTTGCAAAACAGCTGTTATTCTTTCCTTTGATATTCTTCTGGACCCTTTCAAATGTCCCAAGTATTTCACTTCCTTCTGACAATATTGTAACTTTCTGGGTGACACCTTGTGTCCATTCTTTCCCAGGTGATTTAGTAATGCAATAGTATCGTATTTACAACTGTCTCTGGTTTTAGACGCAATTAGCAGATCATCGATGTACTGCACAAGAGTTGAATTAGAAGGCAGCACAAGAGGTTCCAAATCCTTTTTCAATATCTGGTTGAATGGATGGTGACTCAGAAAACCCTTGAGGAATTCTGCACCAACTGTATACCTTATCCAGGAATTTGAAACTGAACAAAAATTGACTGTCCTCATGTAGTGGTATTGAAAAGAAGGCTTGTGATAGGTCTACTACGGTAAACCATTCAGCATCACAGGGAACTTGGAACATTATTACTGCTGGTTTAGGTACCACAGGGCAGCATTTTATCACAATTTCATTTATTTTCCTCAAATCCTGCTCAATTCCAACTTCTTTAAACCCATTATGGGAGAGTTACACGGACTGCTCAAGACTTCTTTCAGGACTCCCTGTCTGAGAAAATCTGCAATTATTTGTGACACCTCAATGAGGACGTCTTGGGTCATGTGATATTGTGACACTTGTGGGAACACTGCATTCGGCTTGATCTAAACTCTGACTGGTTCTACTCCTTTTATCAACCCTACTTCTTTCCCAGTCAAATCCCACACTTTCTCTGTCACTGTTTCTTGCAATTCGACAGGCAGGTCAATCAAAGTATGCATTGGGAATAAGGTAATTAATGGATAATCTTCATTTGTCCCTGCTTCTTCCTCTATTAACTGACTTTCATCTCCTTCATCGTCGCTATTTGTCTGTACTTCAATTCCATCGTTGGAACAGGTAATTGAACATTTTGTCTTACAGAGTAAGTCCCTTCCCAATAGGGATACTGGACTTGAATCACATACTACAAATCTATGTAGCCCTTGGAAGTTGATGATTTCAACTTGTACTGGATCTGTAATCGGGTTAGTCAGGTACTGATTTGCCACTCCAACCACCCGTATAGTACGCCCTGAGAGAGGTAATCTTGGAACTTCTGCACTTCTAACTGTGGAGCGCGTAGCTCCTGTGTCAACCAGGAATGAAACCTTATAGCCCATCACCTTCCCTTCTACATATGGGCCTCTCTGATCTACCTCTAGGGATGCTGCAAGCCTGCACTCCTCACTGTCTGAGCTATCATCTGACCAATCCTCATTCATGCCATTTTCACCTCGTAATGGGAATTGTTGCACAGTATTGTTTTGATTTGTTACCTGACCTGTGACCTGCTGAGGAAGCATCACCTGTTGCTGTCCCATCGGAGCCATTGGTAATTGCATTTGCTGTCTAGGCACCATAGGAATCTGCTGCTACACTGGTTGCATTGGTATTGTTTGGAAACGTGGCATTTGTATCTGCTGCATGGGCTGTACCCCTTGCATTTGTACCTGATTATTCTGAAAATTCGGGTTTTGATGTCTTATTTTTGGGCCTCGTGAATTTGCCAACATTAGTGCCCTGCTGAAATGCACCATCCTGCATCATATTTGGGCATTCCCGATTTCAGTGCCCCACGCCCCCGCACGTGTGACATGGTGACAAATCAAATGATTCTTAATCATTTGGCTAACCTCTGGTCTCAACCCTTCGACGAATCTAAACACAAGGTGATTCATGTCCTTCGGTTCGATAGTCTCAGTACCACTGTAATGTTTAAACGCTTTTAACAATCTCTCGTAATAAGCATGTATTGACTCTTTAACCTCTTGAGAGGTCCGGTCGATTTTCTGCCAATCGGTCACCTTCGGCGGCACCTTTTGTTTCAAGAACTCAATTACTTTATGATAATATTTCATCACCTCTTCTGAAGGTGCTCCAGTCACCTTATCTCTTGCTGGCTCCTTCGTCGGCAATCTACCCCTCTCTTGCACTCGAGCCACAAATCAGGCGGAACAATGATCTCAAACAAAGTATTCAAGTCTTCCCAGAGACACTTTGCAAGTTTCACGAACCTGTCCGTTTGTTGATACCACTCAATCGGCTTCTCTCTTAATCTAGGATAATTGTTCATAATAGATAAAATATCTCCTCTAGACCACGGCACATGTACTAAAACACCGCCAGCTGTCTCTCTCATAGGCAATATTTTCACTGATTCCAGATCAGGCGAGGTGTTGGCTTGATTAGATCCTGGACTATCACCCTTTCCCTTATCCCTTTTCTTTGCCCATCGGCCTTCCCATTTTTCTAGTGCACCCCAAATTTGTGCACTCTGCAACAGTTCTCTCAGATGTGCCTTCATGTCTGTAGATCTCATGTGTTCAAAATCTTTTGAGTCAAAATCTAGTCTGTAACTCCTTTTCAAATAACCACACCTTTATAGGAGTTTTGTGAATTTTATTCCCTATTGGCTGCAATCTAATAGCAAGAGTATTAATCTCAAAACCATGAAGCGAAGAACATAGTCACGATACGGCAACTGTGATAAGATTTTGACAACGCAAAGATCACAAACATAAGACACCACTATATGAGCTACATAGATCAGAATGCATAGGACATCATTTACGCCTTAGTTCAACATAGCACAATGTCAGTCATGTCTGTTGGCGTCAGTCAAAGTGAATACCTAGTCTAACCGCTAATTGGCATCAGCATGTTGGGCTTCATGCAAAACAATTTAGAACACCAATTTGGAAAACATCTAACTAGGGTTTCTAACCAAAAATACACAGCAGTTGGTACCTAGAAAGGAAAAGCTTTTAGACAAATTACGGTAGCAATAGTCATAGTTACCCTCCTCGGAATGAGTCAGCATACAGGATCAGTCTTCGTCTTCAGGACATCAGTTAGAGCGCCAACAATCTAATTCATCATTTGAAAATAACGCTTTGGCACTTCTGTGTGTGTTGCATTGTGCAGCACACACAGAAGTGCCAAAACACCATTAGTGTTTGTTTATGTGCTGTGAGGGACACCTTCCTGCACATACACAATCACACCCCTCAACACGAACATCCCTGCACGATGGTGCAAGGATGCCTGCATTTGCACTGGCAGCTAAATTTTGCACCAGCACAGGGGGAAACACAAGGGTGCGCCGTATTCCCTTAAATACTGCGCATCCCTGTATTTTGAAAGTGAGGCAGCGCTGCAAATTTTGGCACAGCACCGCTCCACTTTTCTTTAAATCTGGCCTATAGTACATTACACATTTTCAAGGTTAGTAGGTTACACATTTTCAAGAACAAGAACAGCAGAACTAGAACAGTGATATTACAAACAAGAACCTTAAAACATAACTATAAAACAAAAGCCATGAGAACACTCAAAGAGACAAAGCGTGGTTGGAGGGTTTATTATTTTGGAGTCCCCACTAACTTAGTGTGGGGACCAAGAGAGGATGTAGCCAGAGAGAGCATGTTGTTATGAACGTTTTTCTGGTGGTACCATTGTCTTAGGGCCACCACAGGCTGAGTTTTGAGCAAAAATGTTATGTAAAAGTAATGCCATGCAAAGCATTATGGGGTGAATTTCCCGAGTGCAGTGAATATTGTACAATCGGCTCTCCTACTGTGCCTGGAGAGCCGCTTTTGCTTTGAGGATTTCTGTTTTACATAAAGCATTTACCAATTTCAAGTGTTTTAAAGGGAGAGCCACAAGAAGTGACTTTGATTAAGTAACTCTAAACAATGTGACCAATGCTCCAATACTGATGATCGAGTTCACGCTGTTGTGTCTGTTCACGCTGTGAGCGCCATGACCACCATGCAGAACGAAGGAGAGAGACAAAAGAAAAAAAATTGTTTGCCCTCGCTGAAGTATATCGGCAATCATGCAACTATCCACGTAAAGGGGGCAGTCTGCTTGGCGGTAACAGAACCACCCCAGGGTGGGACATACGTAAAGCAATTATCAATGACATCAAGGAATTTTTTAAAAGCAAGCCCACGAACGAATGAAAGTGATGGGCATGAGGTGGGTATTGTTAAAAATTCACAATACTTACAACAGGTTAAAGCGCTTGCGTGCTCGACCTAGAAAGGATCAGGAAGTAAGGAAGGGAGGGTAAGGGATTTTATACACTGGGAATGGATTTGTTAATGGAGGCACAGGGGCCTCACAATTTGATTCATCACAGCAAGTGGGACAAGGAGGTAATGGCAGTCAAGTTATTTTTCGTATGCAACATTACCACCTGTATGTATTTTCTCAAGGCGTAAAACTGCAGTTGGAAATACAGATTTTGGTGGGTGGGAGTTCGCCATGCAATAAACTAAATGTGGAAAATCTTGGAATCTAGTTGCACACCTCATTATGGGGCCAAAATGTGCCCCATAGGGCCGGATCAGGCTGCGCAATTGACTCAGTAAAAGCCTTTGCCCACAAGTGTAACCTTCCCACAGTTCTTCAGTGGACAATGGTTTGGAGGGGATGTTAAACACCGTAAGAGGCCTCACTTTTCCCGACCCCCATTGTTAGGGTTGCATACATCCTAGTACACACACTTTCATAGTATCTAAAGCACACTTTGCAATGATCAAAGTCGGACCCCCTCACAGGAAAATGTAGTTCCATGTACAAAGTCGTAGATATACAGCTATGTTACACACTACCTACATGCTGGTAGCTGATAGTGGCTTAGTGTTGTATATATGGTATAGAAGTGACATTTTGTATATTTCCTTGAAAGTAATCAAGAGGAACCTGAAGTGTGTTTTTTTATGGGCAGAAATGTCACCAAAGGAGTGATGCTAGGATGACATGAGCGTGCAGGTGGCTTGTGGATAATTTTATGGATCATTTTCCGTGCTTTCTACTATTCAGTCTTACAAACAGAAACACGTTACAAATATGTAACAGTTGTCTCACGATTTAAAACTATTTAATGCCAATGTTATCTCTTCTTGAAATCCCAATACGCTGCATCTTCAGTTCTTATCCACAAAAATCATTAGCTCCAGAAAACGTCTTGAGGTAAGTGTGAAACTGAAAGTGTGCCATAGATCAACGTCCCAGTGTTATTTTAGCTACTCTAGAAACTGTAAAGAACATACATTACATTAAGCAGGTACATCATGCGACTTTTTAGTACGAGGGTATATCTTGCATCCAGATTACATGTGGGTGACTGTCCAAACCTTTTTTACATGAAAATTACACATACTTCAAGTGGAAACAAGGATTGGCAAAGCCAAAAGGTCTGGTGTTGGCAGCAAGGCTGTTGGCTTTGCCCATGCTTGTTTTGTTTTATCGTGTTTTTGTAAAACGTTATTGGTTGGCGATCGACGGGCTTCCGCTAATATAAACGAAATAACGGTTTAAAAGCAAACAATGCGTTTTTGGTTTCAAAAACGTTCTATTTCTCTGGCTAAAAAGTTTTGGTATGTGTCGCAACATCTGAACAACTTACACAGGTCATATATTGAGAAAGGATGCCTGTTTAAAGCACTTTGCTATTGCCATCGGATTATGAATGTTTAAGATTTCAGTTAACACCATCTGACTCAGCTCAGAATTTCTGGTAGAAATTCTTTACTCACAAATAAAAACATTTTTTTTAAAATGTAAAATTTAAGTTGAATATACTCGAGTCTTGTCCAATTGGAAAAACACACACTCAAACACACAAACGTCAACATCAACGCACCACTCATACATACATATTTGCCCGAGCAAAACCGTTATCTGTAACACAAGTTGCAAAGGTTATGCACACATTTGCACCAGTGTAACGTTTACCTACATCCAGCCCAAGTAGCTGAAAAATATTCCCAAGATTTCATATTTCACTTGGCCTGGGAACCTGGAGTACTAACAGACGACCCTGACCCGAGGAGGAAATAGAATTATCTTCTATTTGCACACAGCAGCGCGCGGCCTGACTGTAATGTGTGGAGGTGGACAAATGATGAAGCCTTTCAGTTGAGATTAGACGTGTAGTGGGGTCAGGCTGCTTCTATGTGGTACACCTGTTCCGTCCCCGCCCCCTCGGTCGGCGCAGTGGATTCCTGAGACAGGCTGTGGGAACAGATGCTCTCCGTGGGCAGGACCCTTCTTGCCCTGCCAAGTTCCAGCGGGAGGTGCCAGCCAGTTACATACCAAGAGATACAAACATACTGCACAGATGTGCCAAAGTCACAGTGCCCCAATGCTGGCCAAGTCCGGGTCACCGGGAGGTAGAACAGTCGTTAATACACGCTTTGACCTGGGGAAGATATTCATTTCCTTTGATGATTTAGGTCTGAGTGGGAACAGAGGACTGTGTGGTTGGACCGAAAGCACACACCATAAATCACTCCGTCAGCCTCACGTCAACTGCTCTAAACCGGAATCAAATGGAGCGGTCACTCCTCCGAATGCTAAAAGTGCCTGGCTGGAAGTACAGAAGGGTGCAGCTGAGTGGGACGTGTGTGTCTGTGTGTACGTTTGTTTCTAGGGTTACCCTGTCTATTAACTGCGCCACTGTAACGGGTCAGACTGGTCAGCAGGCGAGGGAAAGTAAATGTAGTTAATGGTGCGTTGAGCACTTCCGTGGTGTCTGTGGCACTTGGCATGTACCATGGTGTCTTTCTATGTTCATCGTTTCCGTTAAATTGTATCACCCGTATCACTTAAATTCTATCCATTTTCCTTCTGAATGAACGGGAAAAGGTTGTGAATCAAATACACATAAAATGTGGCTAACCATCGCGTGTGTGTTCCCAGATGCATGGGTGTATATTGTACTCCCAATTAGAGCAAGCGTGCATACAGGAAGTGTGTAACATTGCAATCCATGGGTAGTGTATGTATGTGTGCGTGTGAGCTCGCAACTGGAGCGACTGTGTGTAGAGGGAGTGTGGAACGGCACTATATTGGTGTATGGATCCATATATGTTCACAATTGGAGCAACTGTGTGTAAAGGAAGTGAGTAATATAGCAGTGTATGGGTGTATGGATACTTGTGTGCTCACAATATGAGCAAGCATGTGTATAGGAAGTGTGTAACGGTGTATGTATGTTTGTATGCTCACAAAGGGAGTACGCATGTATTCACTAGAAACAGGTAAACCCCATGTATAGCATCACACTTCTGAACTTTGATCCTGCTTGCTGTTCGGCACTGGAACGCTCGCCCCTGACGTGAGATCCAAAACTTGCCTGAAGTTATTCAACAATAACCGGAAATCCCTCTCCGTGAACCAGGAGGTATGATTGTAAAGAAAGTTTGGCCTACATGGACCGCTCTATCTCCAACGTCTTGTGGATGATTCACAATCAGAAACATCTCTCATCACCTCTGTGGTTAATGCAACCATTTCTTATCAGTTCTTGTGTGTCTCATTGTTTTCTATCGCACTTAAAGCATCCATTTCTTACCAGTTCTTATATATCTAACTGTTTTCTATTGCACTGCTTTTCCTGATAAGATCCACTATCTGGGAAAATTAATACGAATATAAACCGTGAAGCAGGAATGTTTAAAGAGGACAGGGCCTGCAAATGTATATGCTCACTACTGTTGAGTATTGTTCCAAAAAGAATTGGGCACTGTAAGAAACTGGGTCTCTAGTTGGCAGAGGTATACACCTTTGTCCAAATAAGGCCCACAATCCTAGTTAGTGTAAGTCAAAACACAACCCAAATTGTCCTGTGCTCACCCTCTGGAGGCTTGGCACAGAGCAGGCAGGCTTAACTCAGAAGGCAATGTGTAAAGTATTTGTGCAATAACTCAAACAGTAACACAGTGAAAACACCACAAAAATACACCACACAGGTTTAGAAAAATAGATAATATTTATCTGAATAAAATAAGGTCAAAACAATGAAAATCCAATGTACACAAGCAAAGTAATGACTTTTTAAAGATTAAATCCCACTAAAATGCTTAGAAACCCAATAGCTCCTACTGGGGCTACCACAGCGTTGTTGACTGAGTCATTCCCAACAACCCGATGCCACAGACACCAGTCACGGAGTTGCACAGACCCCCAGGCACATTACGTCTGGAAATGAAGAAATAAAGACGTTGCACTAAGTCATGGTGGTGATGCATTGCTGGAGCCGTTGCGGCGTCAGTCCCTGCGGCATCCGGGGAGGTAAGGTGTCGGTTCTGCAGTGCAAGGAAGGGGGAGGTGAGGGGTTGGTTCCCGCCCGTTCAGGAGGAGCTGGTGCGGTGTCTGTGGCGAGGCATCGGTTCCTTGTGACCTGGTTGGATCGATGGATCCAATTGGTCAAGACGCGATTTGCTGACTTTACAGTGTTGCAATCACTCTGCGGGACATCAGCGGCATCACAGCATAGTCAGATTTGCATTGCAGGTCTCGGTCATTGCGAGCAACGAGGATCACAGAGCAGGCAGCGGAGTGGCATCAGGAAGTGGAGTCTGTGCTGGAGTCGCTGAAGTCGGCATGGAATCACTGAAGTTGGAAAACTAGCTATAAGCTAGTAGGTGAAGTCTTTGTTGGCCCTAAGACTTCAGAACAGGAAGCAAGCTCAATTCAAGCCATTGGAGAGCACTTTTGGGGAAGGCAGAGTGCTTCCAGCAAAATCAGAAGTCAGCAGGCAGCAGGGCAACAAGCAGGGCAGCAGTCCTTCTCAGCAAAGCAACCCAGATGAGTCCTTTGGGCAGCCAGGCAGTTCCTCTGACAAAGTTCATGAGTAGATTCAGAAGTGTCCAGGTGCACCAAGGACTCATCTGGACTGCTTTGCTGAGAAGGACACTGGTGATCAGGGGTGAGGATAGGACTTGTGTTTGTGCTGTGCCATACAACAGCTTTGTGTACACTACCCACCCACAGTTAAAGGTCAGTTTAATTTGCTTTTTTTCTGCAAATTTCCCTGTTGTGCATTTGTTTCCTAAATCCTATACATTATGTCTTTGACTGGGTCCACAAGTGGAGCTGGGGAATTGGTCCTGGCTAAACTGGAGGATTACACAGTCTCCCAGCTGAAGGGCTTTTGCAAGGATATGGAGGTACCTGCCTGTGGAGCTTCCAAGAAGGAAGAATTTCAAAAGACGCTGAGGGCCTGGGCAGAGTCCCGCATCCAAGAGAATGATGAGCTGGGGGAGCCTGAGAAGGGCTCTTCCGATGAGCTGCCAACAGCAGCAAGGGATGGCACCCCTGGATTTGTTCCTCTTGCAAGACCAGGAAGCAGTGTCTCTAGTCATGGCCTAACCGCAGAGGAAAGGAGAGAGGAGAGGGAATTCAGGCTGCAGTTTGCAAGGTTAGAAACGGAGGCAGGGAAGAAGAAATCTGAGAGAGCCTTGGAAGAAAAGAAATTACTTCTGGCTCATGAACTGAGTTTAAATGAGCTTGACCTCAAAGCTAGGCAGTCTGAGTCCAGCAGTGATTGTGGCAGCATATGTACAGTACCCGAGGGAGACAAGGAGACTTGTATACCCAAGGATTTGGTGCCCAGTTATACGGTGGGAAATGGCATTGACAAGTGGCTTTCTGATTATGAAGTTGCACTGAGGGCACATGAGGTTCCTGAAGAGCACTGAGGGACGGGTCTGTGGAAACTCATGCCTACACTTGGGAAGGACACACCTCTGACATTAGAGGCTCGGGATGGAACAAGTACACTCCAATGAAAACCATTTTGATTGCCAAATTTGGTGTGACCCCTGAGAAGTATCGCCAAAGATTCAAGGACAGTAGCAAGCTCTCCAAACAATCCTGGCTAGACTTAATTGATTACTCCAGTAAGGCACTGAATGGCTGGGTGCGGGTAAGCAAAGTCAGTGATTATGTTGGGTTGTGCAATTTAATCCTGAGACAGCACATGCTCAGTATTTGTTTTGTTGAGTTGTACCAGCACCTAGTTGACAGTAAGCTGACTGATCCCAGGAAGCTTGCTGAGGAGACAGACCTCTGGGCTAGCACTAGAGTGTCCAAAAAGGTGTCTGGGGAGACACCCACAAAGGTGGTCAAGGTTCCCAACAGAAGAAAGAGAGGGGAGAAAAACTTAAAAATAAGGAGTTTTCTAAAGGTCTCCAGACTGATTCCCAAGTGAATAGTGATAACCAGTCCCAGTCTGAGCTTAAGAAGAAAGGGTTCTTTGATCACAATACAGGGAGGTGGTTCCCCAATGTGCATAGTGCTCCAAGTATGGACACTATAAGGGTGACTCCAAACATCCAAAGAGGTCACAGCCCCTACTGGTGAGCAGACACCTGGGATAGCTAGTGTAGCGCTCGGGGAGGTGGTAGTCCCATATAACTTTGGGGAACAGATAAAGGTGACCCTAGTGTCCCTGCGAGATGCAGATATGGTGCCAAAAGCCCACATGCCTGAGAATACTTCTAAGTACAGGCAGTGGGTCACCATTAATGGGCAACGGGTGGAGGCTCTGCGTGACACAGGAGCCAGTATGACTACTGTCAAGGATCAGCTGGTGTCAGTAGGGCAGTAGACCACCAAGTCATAGTCGCTGACAATCACAAGAGCCATCTAACAGCAGCTCTGATTCTCTTTGGGTGGAGCGGGGTCTCTGAAAGTAGTTGTGAGTCCTGCCATGCCTGTAGATTGTCCGTTAGGCAATAACCTAGAGCACTCTACCTTGAGGGATGTAGAGCTCAGGTCTCACTTGGAGATAATGGGATTGCCTGAGTGGGTCTTTATGACCACACAGTCCATGGCTGCTCAGGCGGGGAGTCAAGGACATCTGGAGCCTGGAAGAATGTCCCAGACATTTCCAATAAGAGGGGCACAGGGTGTGTGAAACCGGTCTCAGAAGTTCCCACAGTGGAGGTTGATGGGGCCCCTGAAGATAGGGGCCCCCGAGCCAACCGGGGAAGACATTGCGGCTCTAGGAGACCTACCTGGGCTTGCTGGCTGGCAAGTTGAGAGTGGGCCCACCAGGGAGGAATTCTGCAAAGCACATAAAGAGTGTCCCACTCTTGAGGGCTTCAGGCAACTGGCCTCAGCTCATGCAGCAGGTGAAACCTCTTGGGGTCACCTAATGCACTGGGAGAATGATCTCCTATATAGTAAGCCTAAGGCTTCGTGTACTAGGGCAGCACATGTGCTGATGGACCTCCAGTGTTAATGGGCCTTCCTAATGGTTTGGCTCATGACATACCTCTGGCAGGACATTTAGGGCAAGACAAGACCTTTGCCAGGCTTGTCACCCACTTTTATTGGCCCGGAATGAAGACAGCCTCAGATACATTCCGCAGGTCCTGTCCCACTGGTCAGGCCAGTGGGAAGTCAGGGAAAAAGCTGAAGGCTCCCCTGATCCCACTTCCTGTCATTGGTACCTCCTTTGAAAGGGTGGGCATCATCATTGGTCCATTGGATCCCAAGACAGCCCTGGGCAACAGGTTCTTCCTGGTCTTGGTGGACCATGCCACACGCTACCCAGAGGTGATCCCTCTAAGGATGGTGACTGCACCTGTGGTGACCAGAACTTTGATGGGAATCTTTACCCTGTGGGGTTCCCCAAAGAGATAGCACCTGACAGAGGAACTAACTTCATATCTGCATACATGAAGTCCATGTGGGGTGTTTGTGGTGTGACTTACAAGTTCACCACACCCTATCACCCTCAATCCAATGGTCCAGTTGTGAGGTTCAACAAGACCTTGAAGGGCATGATTGCAGGCCTACCTGAGGCCATGAGGCGTAAGTGAGATGTCCTCTTGCCATGCCTTCTCTTTGCTTACAGAGAAATTCCCCAGAAAGGCGTAGGGTTCAGACCTTCTGAGCTTCTCTATGGCTACCATGTCAGGGGGCCCCTAAGCATTGTCAGGGAGAGGTGGGAGAAAGCTCCCAGGAAACTCCCTGGGTTATGGTCAGCTACATGTTGTTCCTTTGCAACCAGATGCACTGCTTTTGGAAAAAGGCCAAAAGCAACTTGAGACCAGTCAAGAGGTGATGGAACGCTGGTATGACCAGAAGGCCACTCTGGTGGAGTTTCAACCTGGGAAAAAAGTATGGGCCATTGAACCAGTACGGCCTAGAGATCTCCGGGACTGCTGGACTGACCCATACAAAGTAAAAGAGCGTAAAGGGAAGGCCACTTATTTGGTGACCCTCCAGACCCCAGCAACCCCCTAAGGGTACTTCTATGTAAACAGACTAAAGCCTCACTTTGAGAGGTTGTAGTGAAATAAGTGTTTTTGACCACTGACTTTGTGTTGCAACACTTTGTACCTGGACTAGTTGTCTAGTGTTCACCAGTTGCAGACTACATTTTATATTCAGTTTAGCTGCCTATTGACTTTATCGTAGCATTAGACACTGCCATGTTAAATGTGTTAGTATTATTCCACATTGTAAACTGGGCTTGTTTTCGTATTCTTTCTCACCGAAGAGCCAGGACATATTATCACCGAGCAGCTAGTACATAATATGAAGGAGGTAGGCAGTCAGCACGATAAGAATATACCAGACTGATGTTTTTTAGTGCAAGCAGGGAACGGTTTCGGCTTGAGAGAGACAATTTGTCAAGTTTGAATATTTATTTTTTATGGGAAGGGTTTTTCCAGAAAGCCCTTCTCTGGTTCTTTAAGATATAAAAGGATGACCCTGGTCAGTAGCGGTGGAATTTCGAGACTTCGGTCAGGATTAGATGTCAAGTGCCTGACATCTGTCCCATAAGGGTGGAGATCTCTTTCTCGCAGTTGAACGGGGTCATCTTCTTGCTGGCATGAGAAAGATGAAGAGCTTTGCAGGCCCTACGGTGATTAATTTTTACTTCATTATTTGCTTTGCAATTATAATATAATGTAACTATATATATTTGCTGTGTACATTGCAGTGGAGAATCATTTTGGTATATTTTCCTTTCATTGCTGTGACTATTTTTAAATGTGTGCTTTCAATCTACTAAGCTCCTTTTTCGTGGTGAAATAATAATAAATGTCTTCTTTGAATTGAGAAGTGCATTCCAAATATTTTTGTCAGCTCAGTCATTAGTGAAAGCAAAACAGAGGTCTGAAGTCAGTATGCTCCTTGCGACAGATGAGGGTGTGGAGGAGGAGATGGAACCTCTCCCTGACATTCTCTCTGCACAAGAAAGTGATGGGTCAGTGGAGGGTGTCAACCTCTCTGACTTCCTGACCCTAGACCAGCGAGGTGACTGATACCAGTTACTGATTTTCCTCCCTGCTTTTCCTCACCTCTGGACTCACACATCTGTGCGTCCATGATATTGACACGGGAGACAGTCCCCCTGTAAAGAACAATATTTACAGGTTGTCAGACATGGTGAAGGCCAGCATCAAGGAGGAAGTTGCCAAGATGCTAGCTTGAGGAGTGATTAAAACTTCTAGCAGTCCATGGGCCAGCCCAGTGGTATTGTTACTAAAGGCTGCCCCACCGGGCACCAAACCAGAAGTTCGGTTTTGTGTAGACTACCAAGGTCTAAGTTCCATCACGAAGCCTAATGTGCACCCCATCTTTAGAGCTGACGGATAATTGACAGGCTTAATTAACATCAGAGTACTGGCAGATCATATTGACTGAGGGGGGCAAAAGAGGGGTAATCATTCTCAGCTCCTGAAGGACATTATCAATTCCGGGTAATGCCCTTTGGCTTGAAGAATGCCCCTGCTACCTTCTAATGGTTGGTTAACAGAGCCCTGGCAGGAAAGGAGTCCTTCTGTGCCACCGACTCAGATGACATTGCCATCTACAGTGCCAGTTGGGAGGAACAGCTGCTTCACCTTCAATAGGTGCTCCAGGCCCTGCAATAGGCAGGACTGACAATGAAGGCCAGTAAGCGCCAGATTGGGCAGGGTTCCATGGTGTATTTGGTACACCTGGTAGGTGGTGGCAAGGTGCAGCCCCTCCAGACCAAGATTGAGACAATCATGGTCTGGCAACCACCTAAATCCAAACTGAAGTGAGAGCCTTCCTTGGCCTCACTGGTTACTTCTGATGATGTGGTAAGGGATATGACACCATTGTAACCTGTTAACTGAGCTGACTTCTAAAAAGCAGCCCAGGTTGGTGATCTGGACAACGGCTAGTCAGAAAGCCTTTTATTTCCTCAAGGAAGCCATGTGCACAGCACCTCTGCTCAGAGCTCCTGATTACTCCAAGGAATTCATAGTGCAGACGGGCGCTTCAGAGCATGCCATAGGGGCAGTCTTAGCAAAGCTGAATGAGGAGGGACTAGACCAACCGGTAGCCTTCATTAGCAGGAGGTTACTTCCACAGGAACAGAGGTGGCGTGCCATTGAAAAAGAAGCATTTGCTGTGGTCTGTGCACTGAAGAAGCTGGGACCATACCTGTTTGGGACTTACTTTCAAGTTCAGAGAGACCACAGGCCCCTCAGATGGCTCATACAGATGAGGGGTGAAAATCCTAAGCTCTTGAAGTGGGCCTCCTCCCTACAGGGAATCAACTTCATGGTGGAGCATCGCCCGGAAACTGACCACACCACTGCTGATGGTCTCTCCAGATTCTTTCGCCTTAGTGATGAGAGCTCCTAAGAGGTTATGTAGCTCTCCCCACCTTCAGCTGGGTGGGACACGTAGTAGACCGGACAGCCTTAGGGTGGTCATCCCCCAACTTTTTGCCTGCCTGCCTGCTTCCCTCAATTTTTCTGACCCTTTTATTGTTGAAAGGACTCTGCCGTCACCAAAAGTGCTCCCCAAGGCCTGGGATTGAGCTTGCCTCCTGTTCTGAAGTCTCAGGGCCAACAAAGACTTCACCTACCAGCTTCTAGCTAGTATTGCGACTTCAGCGACTCCAGGACCGACATCAGCAACTCCAGCACAGACACTGCAACCCGATGCCACTGAACTGCCGGCTTCATGGTCCTCATGGACCACGGCCTGCAACACTAGTCTGACATCACTGCAATAAAGCTGATGTCCCACAGCGTGATCACGACACAGTGAAGTCAACACATCGCATCTAGACCCACTGGATCCACGGTCACAAGGAACCAATGCCTCCCCGCTGGCACCCACCAGCTCCTCTGCAATCGGATGGAACCAACGCCTCGCCTCCCCCTGCCTCGCAGTTCGGAACTGAAGCCTTACCTCCCTGGACTTCGTAAGGGACTGACACCACACCGGCACTAGCGACGCATCACCTCCATGACTCCGTGCAACATTTTTGTTTCTTTGCTTCCAAAGGTACTGTGCCTGGAGGTCTGTACGACTCCGTGTCCAGTGCCTGTGGCGTTAGATTATTGGGAACGACTCCGTCAGCGACACCGTGATAGCCCCAGTTGGAGCTATTGGGTTTCTAAGCGCTTTAGTGGGATTTAAGCTCTAAAAATTCAGTACTTTGCTTGTGTACATTGTATTTTTATTGTTTAGACCTTATTTTATTCAGATAAATATTATCTATTTTGCTGGACCTGTGTGGTGTATTTTTGTGGTGTTCTCACTGTGTTACTATATGAGTTATTGCACAAATACTTTACACATTGTCTTCTAAATTAAGCCTGCCTGCTCTGTGTTAAGCTACCAGAGCGTGAGCACAGGATAATTTGGGTTGTGTTGTGACTTACCCTGACTAGGATTGTGGTCCCTGTTTGGACAAGGGTGTATAACTCTACCAACTACAGACCCAATTTCTAACATGCCCGATATCATAAAACCACTTAATGTATGCCTTCAAGATTTGTGGGACTGACATGTGTATAACGGTCTTGCCTACTATTTACCTAGCAAAAGTTGATTTTGATGTCTGTAATGTGTTTTGCTTCTTTCTCACTGCCCTGGCTGAGTTCTGGGGGTATTAATCATTCCTCCCTGTTTTATGTTATCCAGGTATCCTGGTGCAAGGCAGGTGTGTCTAGTGTATAGGCACACCTAGGTCTTGGTGGGACTACTCTAAAAACCATATGTTCAACATCTTGCAGCATTCAGGAAGTGAGGAGAAGGCTCCTTTGTGTAGAGGCAGGTTGTTCCAGGCTCCATGCATCCTTCCATTACCCAAATAGAGGAGAGAATCACACTGACTTCACACCAGCCTGTGCTGCCACATAATGGCCCATATTTATACTTTTTGACGCAAAACTGCGCTAACACAGTTTTGCGCCAAAAAAATTAGCGCCGGCTAACGCCATTCTGAAGCGCCATGCGGGCGCCGTATTTATTGAATGGCGTTAGCTGGCGTTAGCCGACCGGCGCTGCCAGGTGTGTGTGAAAAAAAACGACGTACACCAGGCAGCGCTGGCGTAGGGAAAAATGGCGTTTGGGCGTCCCAAAATGGGGCAAGTCAGGCTGAGGCAAAAAAATCGTCTTAACCCGATTTGCGCCATTTTTTTGGGGCGCCCAGACGCCATTAACATGACTCCTGTCTTAGCAAAGACAGGAGTCATGCACCCTTGCCCAATGGCCATGCCCAGGTGACTTCTGTCCCCTGGGCATGGTCATTGGGCATAGTGGCATGTAGGGGGCACAAATCAGGCCCCCCTATGCCACAAAAAAATTTTACAAAAAATACTTACCACAACTTACCTTTTCTTCCCTGGGATGGGTCCCTCCATCCTTGGGTGTCATCCTGGGGTGGGCAAGGGTGGCAGGGGGTGTCCCTGGGGGCAGGGGAGGGCACCTCTGGGCTCATTCTGAGCCCACAGGTCCCTTAACGCCTGCCCTGACCCAGGCGTTAAAAAGAGACGCAAATGCGGGTTTTTTTGCCCCGCCCACTCCCGGGCGTGATTTTTGCCTGGGAGTATAAATACCACGCACATGCCTGGGAGTCATTTTTTAAGACGGGAACGCCTACCTTGCATCTCATTAACGCAAGGAAGGTGTTCACGCAAAAAAATGACGCTAACTCCATGAACTTTGCCGCTAGACGCGTCTAACGCCAAAGTATAAATATGGAGTTAGTTTTGCGTCGAATTTGCGTCGAAATAAACGATGCAAATTCGGCGCAAACGGAGTATAAATATGCCCCAATGTACCTTGAACCTGGGCAGGGAGCCTGACAATAACCTAGCAGCTGCTGTGTGAAGTGAGCCATCTCCCTCTGGAGCCCAGTCATGATATCGCTTTGCTCTGTCACTGCCCACAAGGGGAATTAAGTCCAAAGGGAACTAATGTACCTGGCAATATTTACAGGGGTGCCAGCATCTGTTAAACATTGTGATAAACCAGTATCCATCAGATATGTCTCCTTGTTTGTTTTATTAGGTACAGTTACACTTGTGGTACATAAGAATGTCAATGTGAGTAGTACATTTTACGTGCTAGGCAGGGCTTAGATTTTGCCAGTGGCTGCAGGTGATGCTCACCAGCGCTCATTTTTGTGGACTAGGACTTCATTTTCATCATCAGACTTTAATCAGCAAGAGACACAAAAGGCAGACGGGCAAACAGTTACGGGGGCGAAAGTATGGATGCTAGAGGACCTGCTAAGGTCAGGTAGTTAGAGGACCTGTAGGGCGCTGGAAGAAGGAGACCTAAAGTGGAATCAAGACCCGGCAGTCCTTGGTATTCACTAACACTGCCGACAGTGGGTCCACATATAGACTTTGGGCTTTTTTATTTTATACATATATATATATATATATATTTTTTTTTTTGCAAATTACGCACCATTTCTGAGTATACCAGGCAGGTTGTTATTCACCGGCTGGAGCCGTGGCTGCACTCAACATAGACTGTCTGCTTTAAATAGGCCCCATGCTTCCCTCAATGATTGGTTCATTATCTGTTCCCGACTTCCCAGGTGCCTCTGCGTGGAAGATCTTCCGCTGTATCCGTGCCCAAGCTGGATTGGAAGTGAGAGAAAACGCTGGCTCCGCGCTCGTTCAGCCAGCGCTTCTGCCTGGTGATAAGCCCTTTGCCTTTACTGTCTCTCAGCCTGGGATTTGTTGTGTTCGCTGCCTTGACCACGGCCCGCCTGCGCATCCCCGCATGAAACCCCTCCGCGCTGCCTAGCTTCGCCGAGGGAGGCGCTGCTGCCAAGCCTCCTGAAAGAAGGGGCCTTCTTTGGTGGGCAGAGGCACTGCAGCTGCTGGCGCTGTCCAGCGCGCTCCTGTCTACACACTGAGCTGCCAAGCTGTGTTAACTCCTTGTGACTTTATTTACCAGGTCTCTGACGCTGGACTCATCCTGCTGGCTATACTGCTTTCTCCAACATTATCTTGTGATCCGCATACCTCTGATCGAAAAGAGAGCTCTAGTCACAACGGCGAGTTTGTGGTGTCCCCGTTCTTAAGTAATTAGTTGTAAAGAATACTTAATATGTAAAAAGAATAAGTGCTAGGGCCCGAAGTTAGTGCTTAGGGGAGTGCAGAGTGGCAGTGCTGGGATGCTGAGCACCCAAGGCTGACTAGTGTCGATTTCACACCATGCCTTGTTCGTCCCCTTCCTACTCTTTCTGTCTCTTTATCTCATGTTTTGAAGGCTCTTTTCCATCCCCACTTTCTTCCTTTAACATTGTATTCCTATCTCTCTCTCCCTCCTTCTTTCTCACTTTTCTTCTTTTCATTCTCTTCTTTGTGTCAAAGTCGGATGATGAAAAACAAGTTCCGGTCCCCAGAAATGAGCGTCAGCTACCATCACCACCAACCATCAGTCAGGTTAAGCACTGTGTTTCCAAAGTGCCATGGTTTCAAACACCTTACAGGTAACGCCAACCTCTTTGAACTCGTGGCAATTGGTAAATCAAGGCCCCATCAACCAAATATTAACTAACAACCTCTCCGTTGCCTCCTTCACTGTGCCAGTACACTGTTTTTAAAAAACTGCACATTTTCCTGAGTTCTGGTGTTGTCTCATGCCAAGTTTAAGAGACTGGATTGCTTACTGTGATTTAAGAGACTGAATTACCGGACACCCTGCCTGGGCCACTGAGAAGCAGAGGCCTGCTTGGAAAGGATAGACATGAGTACAGTTGAACAAGTGAAAAGAAGAGCATTTGGGAGGGATTCCCCTGAAAGGTTGATATAGATCTTGCAGTTCAAACCTGGATCTGAAACAACATCCCTGTATTCTTGTGAACTGCACATACCCTTCTTCAATTTCAAAGAGTGGAAGACACACATCCTTGAACAACCCTAGGGGACCGTTTGACAAAGTCATTTTGTGGCATTTAAAATAATATCCTGTGGAACTCTTTTATGTGCTTTTGTGAATTGGCCCAAAAACATCTGAAATAGGACTAAAGGGGGAATATTAATTTGCAGTTAGTTCAAATAAACCAAACTCTGCCATCTTTGCACAATTAGTAGCAAGAAAGTAGACATTCCATGGACTATTCACAAAGGCATTTAAGAGTACAAAAAAGAGTACCCCTTTAGGGCTACTTACTTGACTTGTAAATGCTTTTTGTGAATAGGCCCCCACATCTCAAGACCGTGAACAGTCCACCTTCCTTCTCAGAACCCCTTCACTTTGATCATATCTTTGCTTTCACCCTTTATAGTGCTCTGCGTACTTTTCTCTAGGTTTGCATTATACAAAAGCACATGCAAACATAGATATTTCAAAACCTGTTGAAGAAGCCTGGCTTCCTGAATTTTTTTTTGCTGTCACCCCCACACAAACATGTTTCATCAGCAATTTTTTTACATTTCTTTCAGTTTTATCCTCTCTGTTTTTTTCTGTACTTTTTATTATCTAGACTTTTTGTGGCATATAAATACATAGCAAAGATGTTTTGAAAGCACATGGTCATCTCAAAAGATTTTCTCTTGCTAACTCACCAATATTCTGATAAAGAGAAGTGGAATTTCTTGGCTGTTAAGAAGTTAACTAGATAGAACCAAAGGGTCCTTTGTGAGTCGAACCACTCTAAGGGCCTCAATTGCAAGATTCTGACGCATTAGCTCTGATGCAACAGATTTCTTGTGCTGCCCTGCGTCCCCCTAAAATCATCATGGATGCAGTGTATTTACAATACAGTGCTCCATGGCGCACATTTCCACAGATGCCTCAGAAATTCTGACGCATCTGTGGCATTAGTCATGCATTGCTGGACTATCATTGAAAAAATGATGCTACTCCAGAAATGGGAGGAGGTCCCCATTGACAAAAGCTCTGCATCAGGTTAACACCTGCTCTGAGCAGGCGTTCAAATTTGAGAGAGTGAAGATGCAGAACGATGCAGTAAAATCTTGTAAATTTCACTTTGCCAGTTCTGCATGGCTTTTAATGAGGGAACGTCTACCTTGCATACATTGTACCTGGTGCATATATAATGGGATAGAAGTCTTTACAAACTGGTGCAATGGTCCCATTGCACCAGTCTGTAAATGTGGCACACTGTAGGTGACTGCTTAGCGCCACCGCCGCATAAAAAAAAATGATGCAACGGTGGTGCTAGGGGCTTGTAAATCAACCCCAAAATGTGCTGTTCTGAAGGAAGGAAGTTGATCATATGTAGGGCACTGAACTTCTACATAATTATAGATTTACTGCACTTGCCTTACAATCCACCACATGCATCAAATTTACTGGCTTCAACAAAAAAGGATTTTGTTTCTAGCTGAAACGATGAAAATATATTTAGGAAACCACCACAAATGTTGTTTTAAAGATCACTTGTCATTTTTCAGTTGCTGATTGCTGTATTCCGGGGTAAAACCGATACTACTGAGATTATATTTTTGCGTAGATAGTATTAATGTGTGAACATGGCAACACAGTGAAGTAATAATGCCAGAGAATGCTACATAATAATAATGCCACAGAATGTTGCATAACTTAGTTAACCCTGATGCATAAATTTGTCCTCCATTGCCACATAGTTTTTAGTGGCTCTAACCAAAAAAGGATGTTCTTTGCCTCCATGGGCATAGGGCCACCATAATGCTCCCTATGGCACATAGCTTCATAAACATTCAAAAACAATGAACGCTACTAACATTCTGGACACAACTCAATATTTTACTGTTTCCCTTTTGCTTGTGTGCTGCACCCAATGTGGTATTTATTGCCTGTGCCACACTTTAACAGGATGGTCAGGAAATGGTTGCCTACGTTATGTGGCTGCAATTCAGACACAAGCCTAGTGGGAGAAGCTAGTAAAATGAAAGATGGAAGAGACCCGTTTTAGTTCATCTGGGTTCAGGAGACGTAAGTATTTGACCTCACCCAGTCAGTGTACGATCCAGATGTTTCTGAACATGAGAACCCAAGGTCATCAGAAGTGGTAGTAGAGGGAACATTATTTCCTAGACCCTGCGTTTTTTTTCCAGATCCCTGTGTTCATTCTGCAAAATCTATTTATAGATTTTGAAGCAAGCTCGTTAATGAACGATGAGGCACCTAACGGGTACAACTAACAGAAAGAGCACTATTCTAGAGTCACTATGTTTTCTCTAACCATTAGAGTTTCCTTCCATCAAAACAAGTGCTTGTGACATCTGGGGCCCTGCAAAGTTTTTGGCCTGGGCCCGTAAAAACCCTCCGACATGCACAGATACACAAGTGTGGCTTTGAAGTCATGTGGGGACAAGAAGAGAATCAAGGATGAATGAATCATGTTAGATGTTTGGGAAGGCTAAAGGAACAATGCAAGAATCAGGAAGGGAAATTACTCTTGCAGCAAGTAGTGCTAGGAATGCTGCGCTTCATGGGTAGTATGAAATGGGACACCAAACAAGTATAAGAATTATAATAGACCTAAAATCAATCATATAAATGAAATATTAATCTCACCCAGACTACTGACCATTTTATTCAAACAGACAACAAATTGGAGTCTGTGATGAAATCCCTCAGCACTGCAAGGAAATACTAATACCTCTGTTCACGTAATACAACATTAAGTGGACCACACAGTCACCAAAAGAATGACTGGACTCTTAAGTGGTGCCTAGGCCATAAGCTCTTTTATGGGAGAAATGTAGAAATCCTAAGATTTACTTCTCCGATGTTTGACCTGGTCTGGCTTCTGAGACATTGTTCCCATTATGGAATATTTCATCTTAGCTGCAGGCGGACAGGCCTCAGCAGCCTTATCAGGCATACACTTGAGCAACAAAACATGTGAATCCTCTTAACTCGTTCAGCTATTAACTTAGACACAGAACTTCACAGGCCAGTAATGAAATCCAGGAATTAGAGGTATGAAGCTAAAATTATTCACCAAGCCCCTCGGCAACCACCCATCTTGACAAATCTGCAGAGTGCAGCAACCCCTCACAGCTTTGAAACAATACATTGCGCACATTTTTCCATTTATGATACATCTTAAGAACCTCAGACTTATGGACCTCACAGATGCAGGAGACCCATTTGCTTAACTATATAAATACTGTAGCAACACTAACATGAAGTCCAAAAGAGTTTCAAGCAGTATCTATGCCAGTTGCTAAGAGATCTTTGATCCTCAAACTCTCCACATCCTCCAATTTAGCCAAGCCCATCTTCTTTCTTGACTAGCCATCTAACAAGTCAGTGGTATGTAAAAATTAGGACGTTATATCTGTCTGCATGTTTGCCCCATTGTGGATAAAAGTGACTGCAAAGGACTGTTTAATCCCGAAAAAACATAATAACATCAGTACATTTCACCCTAAAGATATGGCTGTTGTGCACTAAGATTCCAGGTGGAACTGACACATTGATGTAGGCAGGGGCGGGCGGCATATAAGGCCAAAAGGGTTAGTTCCCTAGTATTATTGGAAGGGGAGTGAAGGTTGTGCAGACACCATCAGCTCAGTAAAGACTAAAGATCTATCGTGCTTTTCATCAGGGTAAAGCCTGCACTAGCATGCGCTTGCGAGACGCTTTAGTAGTTAGAAAAGGGCTCAGAGCCCCATCCATGTCATGTCAGTGTCTTTCATTGGTTTATGGGCTGGCCTTTTGAAATCTGATTGCTTTCATTAGTGGAAGGCATGCATGCATACGTCATGCCTTTTCCGGTGGTTAGCCCTCCTCGAGCACAGCAACCAAGTACTGAAAACATACGAGGCTCGCTGCTTTCCATCCGGTTTATGGACTACATTTTATCTTTTTTTGCAGCGCGATCTCACGTGGCAGAAGTCGAGCGCTTTGCATGACATCAACTCTGTTACATAGTTGCACTTTTGCCGATTACGTAGGTAATTGCACTTTTGCCGATAGGTTTCACTACGAGTGAACTGTAGCAGCCTGATTGTGTTCTTTTTTTCCATTTAATGAGGCAAGAAAACTCCGGTTGGGAGTTTACAACTGCTGATAGCTTTAACTCGGAGAAATGCGAGACCCGTTGCATTGCAAATGCTTGTTTATTTTTTTCGGAGGTGAAATGTGATGCAACTGCTCATGTGCCAGGCGAGGTGACCCTCACCCTTCAGGAACAAGCCAGCGCAGTTACGTCAGGAGCTGGGCATGGCCTGGCTTCCGTAGCATTAACTTAATCTGCCCATGGGAGTTGACAGCACTGGCTCAGGGTGGAGTTAGAAACCTCCATAGTTTTTAATGAGCAGGGACATGGCAGACCAGTGGCTCAAGGTGGGAGAGGTTGGCCCTAGGCTCATAGACGTCATTTAGGGGTCACCAGGGGTCACAGCTGTGACCATTGGCTTGCCACTTGTGACCCCTGGCACTGCCTTTGAGACCCTTGGACTCAGAGGTGGCAAAGTCAGTGCCTGGAAGACCGGGACAGCTTGTCCTAATGGACATTGGCTGAGGCTCCACTTACCTGGTTTTCTGTCAATTTTCTATCACACAAACAGTGAATAGTATTATAATAAAAACTGGACTACATTTAGCTGGAATATGTCCCTAACTGGCACCTATGGCAAGTAAAACATGCTTTTAAATGTATGTTGTGTGTCAGCTTACCAGTGAGAGTGTTTTTATGTGAGCGAATGTGTGAATGTGTGTATATTTTGTAAGCATGTGTGAGTGAAAGTAAAAGTGAAATGGCGTGTGATGTCACTTCCACTATCCCAGGCAATTTGATTAATTGACATCCATGCCTAAGCTGGGCGGGGAAACTGGGCGCCACCCACATTTATTGTTTTGTTGATCTGTTGCTAGATTTTGCGAGCAGCTGTGGAGCAGTCCAGTAGCAGATTGACTTCCAGGAGTGCAGTGTACATGCTTTATGTGCCTGCATTCTCATGTGACTTTAATTTTATATATTGTCATTTGTCCCTGAATAGCTGCTGTGTTCCGACTTTCTAGAGGTCAGTCGGTACCATTGCTGAAATGTTTATGCTCAATAAGCGAGCGCTTTCCTCCATGTGTGCTCCCGTTCAACTTTGCTCTTGTGGCAGAGTCATTTTTCTGAATTTTTATTTCAGCCAGCTACTCGTCGCTTGAAAGAAATGGAACGAAACATGTGGAAGGGTCGTAGTGGTAGGAGCTACATGCCTGTCTGTGTCATGTAAGTGTTCTCGGAAGTCACACCCAGTATAGACGTAAGCCGCAGCTCAGGCTGTGCCTATGCCTCTCACTGTGACCTTTTTTGCATGGTGCTGCCCTGCAGCCCAGGATCAAACAATGAATCGGTTCGCAGTTGTTATCTGGGGAAGCCCTGTGAGGCGCCACTCTGCAGCAACATACAGGCAAGTGAGTGAGAGGAGTGCTGTTGGAGCCCTGGCCTAGATGTATTATCTGTTCACTGTCTGAACGCATGTATTATCGATCCCAATAAATGCTTCTGTGCTGGCATGCAAGGGTGTATGTCTTGGGGCACAAGTGAAACAACGATAGATAGATAGATAGATAGATAGATAGATAGATAGATAGATAGATAGATAGATCGATCGATCGATCGATAGATAGATAGATAGATAGATAGATAGATAGATAGATAGATAGATAATGTATACTTGTACATTGCACGTTTCATCTGTGGATGGGACGTCCTGGTGCTGAATAACAGATGTTTATTGTTACTTTTCAGCATGTTCTTGGGAGAGTTTCCTAAAAAAAAACCTTGAGGAACTCGAGGTTGCTGCTTTTTTAGATCACTTAGTGGAGCTGTTGTGCCCCACCACGTTCAAAGTTCAAAGTTCGTCAGCTGCCACTGGATGTAGGGGCGAATAAGCACTCAGAAAGAGAGGATGCTGAGTGTCCCTGGCAATGAAAGCTACCAAAACGAGACGTGGAGTATAAAATAGACCACACTAAGTCGTTGTACCTCTCCAGGTAACTGTAGATAAGCAGTCAATGCCTAACTCAAAGGTGGTAGTGTGGGGCAAGTTTGGATACAGTACCACATATTTAACATTATTGCAATAAAGTATGAATTTCCTGTCACAACATTAATAAAGATGCAGTGTTAGTTGTAACAAGGAACTAGAAAGTATACAGAAAACAATTCATAAGCGTAACATAGTAATCACTCTATGAAACTTGCAATCTCACAAGGGAATCTGTAACTCAAAATCTGAACAATAATACCAATAATCAAGTGAATCAAATGTGAGCAGCATTTACGCCAGGCCCCCTGATAAGTTTTATATATAACATTTATGAAGTTTTAATGTGCACAAAGCAACAGTACAACACAATGCACTGTGGAACTGGTAATATGATTACAGAGGCTTTGCAAACCCTACTGGCTGATTGACAGCAAAACAAGATATTGCAACAAAAGGAGATCCAATCTTAGTAGTGATCTGGAAACAGATAAGCTTCCCTCCTGTTAAAGGTTAGTAAATATCTAAAAGACAGAAAGATCACACAACAGCAAATTGAATTATAGTATACCTGTTGTGTTTTATTGAAGAAAGTGGGCAGGCACAACCTGACTCACAGTGAAGGATACAAGCCTACAAGTACACCGGAGTTAGCACAAAACAGATCAGATAGCCATCTAAACCACCACCCACAGCACACTTAAATGAAAGAAAATAATAAATGTTTGTGCTGTGGGGAAAATGCTGTCACACAGAACCACCACTCAGGATTCACTTGCAGAAGGAGCAGTCAATCTGTCAGCAGACTTCTTATGTCCCTGCTGAGAGATTTGAGGGTCTTTAGATGCTCACGAACACACATAGTTCTCAAGAGGTTGTCCTTATGCAGGCCATCTTTAGGCCCGGATTTAAGAAAAGTGGTGGTTCACATTGTGAAGATCCACTTTTCTTGCGCTCTCCTAACGCCACAATGTGTGCACCATATTTAAGATACGGCACACGCTGGCGATATTAGGAAAAGTAGCATCAACATTTTTGACCCTATTATGGCGCTGTGATCCATTAGTGTAAAAAATGCTGACGCTAGTGGGGCAAAGTGCAAGGAGGCCCATTGATTACAGGCGGTAAAACATGACGCCAAAAATGGCGCAATGAAATCTTGTAGATTTTATTGGGCCATTTTTGCAGGCCTCCTTGCGTCAAAACGCCCCCTTTGCATCCATTATGCATGGCGCAGGCGTAATGTGGTGCAAAGTCAGTTTGTAGATATGGCACATCATTTTTGGCAATCTAGCGCCACATTAGCATCAGAAAATTATGCTAATGTGGCGTTAGATGGCGCCAGGCCATCCTTAAATTTGCAAAAAGCAATTACAAGAGCAACCCAGAATGTTCACATGAAGCTGGGTATCATTATCATATAACACATAGTCACGTGAAACTCCCTTTCAATCTCTTGTTCACTTGGGGAGCACTTCTTACTATTCTCTTGGCAGTTTTGATTACATGAAGGATATTTTATGTCATGGTAATGTTTCTCTCATACTGATAAATGTGTAGTGTTATATATGTTTTGGTACTGGCTTTAGTGGACCATATTGAAGTGTTTATGACGGATGATTTTCATCTTTAATCAGGAATTGTGGAGTGATTAACTCAGTAGCAAGATATTTTTGCTACAATATAAAAAATCAATTGAAAGTGAGTCTTACGTGAATATGTGTTATGTGATGATACTTAATTTTGGGCCTTAGTCTTCTGCAGAGGAGTAGATTGGGCCTCAAGCTCTGGGGGGTTTGATGGTCTTTTTCTGGCTCTTTTTAGCTAGGTCCTTCTGTGCCGGCAACACAGCAGAAGTGCAGGTCATCAGATAGCAGATATTTAGCAGAGCTTTTAGGATTTGTCCCTGTCTTTAGTGAGTGGGCAGCCTGTGGCTCTGCACTCTGAATATACCACAAAGCAACAGGGTCCATGAGGTCTGAGTCCAGAAGACGATCAATTAGCTGCTGGGTATGTTCAACTCATATACACTGAAGCAGGCAGTTGGGTAGAGGACCGCTGTCAATCAGTGTCCAGTGTATCCTTACAGTTTGAATTTCAACCAGTCAGGCTGGGGGCGTGATTCCCTTCTAAGAGAGGAGTCACACAGATCTTCTACCCAGAATGCTATGCCTACCATGAGACTACTCTGGTGGGAACCAGGTTTATTATCTCCAGACTGGACCTAAAACAGAGAACAAAAAAGAAAAAGCAGGAATGGGGTTGACTCCTTTGGTTTACATTTGTCCTCCTTCTTGCAAACACCAAGGGCCATATATATAGATTTTGACGCAAAACTGCGCTAACGCAGTCTTGCATCAAAATCCATAGCGCCTGCTAGCTGGACACCATATTTATGGAATGATGCATGGTGGCGCAAAGGACAGGCTAGCATCTAAGAAAAAGAGCTAGCCGGGGGGGGGGGGGGGTGGCAGTAGGGGAGAAGGCGCTGGAGGACTGAACTTACGCTAGGTAGGTTAGCGGCAATAAGTATGCAGCTAACCAGCCTAGCGTAATTTTCTGATGCTAGCACCCAAAAATGACTCCTGTCTTAGTAAAGACAGGAGTCATGCCCACCACCCCAATGGCCAGCCCAGGGGACCAGTGTCCCCTGGGCAAGGCCCTAAGACCCAGTGCCAAGCAGGGGGCCCATGTAAGGGGACCCCAATGGCACAGAATTAAAAAAAATGGACTTACCTGTACTTACCCAGGGTGTGGTCCCCCATCCTATGGTGTCCCTGTGGTGTGGGTGGGGGTGTTCCTGGGGCTTGGGGTGGGCATCTGTGGCCCCATCCCATGGTGTTTAGACATGAAAATTGGTCCACAGGTACCCTAAAGCCTGGTCTGACTCAGGCGTTAAATAATGGTGCTAAGCAGGCTTAGCACCGTTATTTGGGTCCGCCTACTCCGTGCGCGTCGTTTCTGTGCTGGAGAATAAATATGGTGGCAGGTGGTTAGCATCATATTGTGGACAGGAATGCCTACCTTGCATCTAATTAGCGCAATGTAGTTTGCCGCATCCACAACATGACGCTAACTCCTATATTTTTACGCTAGACTGGTCTAGCGTCAAAATATAAATATGGAGTTACGTTTGCACTTTTTTAGCATCAAAATAAATTAGGATAATGTACCTTGTTGGCCCTATCCCTTTTTGAAGTGATATCCCCAAACATTTTGCCTTCTTCCTCCTATTTCTTGTGACCTGTTTTTGTTATCTTTAGGAATCTGGGCAATTCACCACTGCTAACCAGTGCTAAAGTGCATGTGCCCTCTGTCTAAATTGAATTGGTGATTGGTTTCTCTGTGATTGGCATATTGGATTTGCTAGTAAGTCCCTAGTAAAGTGCACTATTTGTGCCCGGGGCCTGTAAATCAACTACTACTAGTGGGCTTGCAGCACTGATTGTGCCACCAACATGAGTAGCCCTGTAAACATGTCTCAGACCTGCCACTGCAGTGTCTGTGCGCAGTTTTAAACTTCCAGTTGGACCGGACAAGTGCACCCACTTGCCAGGCCCAGATTTTCCCTTTTACTACATGTAAGCCACCCCTAAAGTAGGCCCAGTGCAGCCCAGAGCAGGGTGCGGTGTATTTGAAAGGTAGGACATGTACTGGTTTGTTTTACATGTCTTGACAGTGAAATACTGCTAAATTCGTTTTTCACTATTGGAAGGCCTATATCTTCCGTAGCGTAACACAGGGATTGCCTTGAAATATATCTTAAGTGTATTTTTTTCATTGGGAACAGATAGAGTTATAGTGGTGGGGTCTCTGAACTCACAATTTAAAAATACATCTTTTGGTGAAGTTGGTTTTTCAATTGTGAGTTTGAAAATGCCACTAGAAAGTGGGCATTTTCTTGCTCAACCATTCTGTGCCTCTGCCTGACTGCTGAATACATTTCGGGTCAGGATGACAGTTGAGCAGTTTGTGCATTCACTCTAGGTAGTCACACAAAGGTAGCTGAGGTGTGCCCTGCATATCTTGATGGCCCACCACCAGCCTGATGGGTCTTCCTGAGCTACACTGGTAGGAGGAGCTGGCACTTGCATGTGAATAGAGCTGTGCCTATCTTCACACCAAGCAATCATCAACCCCTTGGAATGTGTCTGGGGCCAGGGAAGGGAAAGGCAGGGTCTTGTGCACTACAAAAACATCTCTTTGAAGTTTGCCCACTTCAAGGACAGAAATGGGTATAAGTACTGGATCTCTGACACCACATTGTAAGAATCCTTCTGGACGAGGACATTCTACCAGGAAGAAGAGCTGGATGCTGTAGAAGTGACTGCCACTCTGCCTGGTGCTTTGCTGTGCTGGCCTGTTGCTTGCGGCTTCTGTCCTGGAAGTGAAAGGACTGGACTTTGCTTTCTACATCTTGCTTCCAAAGGTTCTTTAAGGGCTTGGACTGAGTTTGCCTCCTGTGAAGAAGTCTTGGGACGCCAAAGAGTTCACCTGTCAGCACCTGGGCTCTCCTGCTGAGAGTCCTGACTTGCCAAGTGGTGCCAAATCCAGTTCCTGGGCCCTTTGAAGTAAATTCTGGTGTAACAAGGAAGAAACTAGTGCATCGACATCTAGAACGACTTCAGGACCAGCGCCGCTCTCTGACTCCACGCCACTGCCTGCACTGGAGCCGTGTTCCTCGCTGAGTTAAACGATCGCGACCTTCACTACAGGCCTGACACCTTCACAGTGCCCCTGGAGTCCCGCCAGAGCGTGAGTCCAGAGCACCGTGTCACTGATGTCCGTGGTACCCAAATCCACCCCAGCACCTGTGGCCCCATGGTGTGATCGTGACACCACAAAGTCGACATCTCACGTCTTGACCGGGTGGATCCATTGACCCTGTCTTGTCGTAAGGAACTAATGCCTCGCCACCATCGCCCCATCACCTCGTCTGCAACAGTAAGGAACCCATGCCTCAGCTCCCCTGCCTAGCAGTGAGGAGCCGGCACCTCACTTCCCAGGTGGCAGTAAGGAACCAATGCTGCACTGGCTCCAGCAACTCCTCACCTTCTCAAATCCGGGCAACGTCTTTGTTTCCTCACCGTTTTCCACAATACTGTGACCGGGGACCGTGCGACTCCGTGACTTGCCCGATTTCCCTCGGGAGGGTGTCAGACTGTTGGAGCCAACTCCATCAAGACATTGTGATAGCACCAGATAACGCTATTGTGTTTCTAAGTGCTATACTACATTTAATCTTTAAAATACATATCTTTACTAGTCAATGTTGAATTTTAGTCATGTTGGTCTTGTATTACCCACATAAGTGTTTCCTATTTTTCTAAACAGGTGTAGAGCACCTTAGTGGTGTTTTCACTGTGTGTGTGAGAGATAAGTATGATTACTTGAGCAAAGCTACCAAGAGGGGTAAGCAGGGGTTATTTTAGCTGTGTGACTCCCTTACCCTGACTAGAGTGAGGGACCCTACTTGGACAGGGTGCAAACCACTGCCAACTAGAGAACCCATTTCTAACACTTCTTATCATCTATAACAAGCAATAATGACAGGTGCACTGGTAACTTGCAAACCACCACAAAGCATTACTAGGATTCCACCAGTGATAACTACATATGATGCTTGCAAATATTGCATTCACACAAAAAACAAACACTATGGGGCCCAGTCTGCTTCAGGCTTCTGAGCTCAACTTACACGTGGAGAGAAGGGGCAAATCCTCTCTGTGCACTTAGTGTACTACAAAATCAATAAATAAGCCGCCAGGGCTGAACTTATCTGTAGTTGCGGGGAGCTATACCTTGAGGCTGCAGGTAGGTAGACCCATACTGAACCAGCTGGCTTCTGGATCCTGGAACTTTCCTAGTACCGTATCTGGGTGCTAACCAGGTGTGATAACACTGGAACACAGCAGTGGCACCGAGCGCAAATTGCTACTGTTCTTTCAGGTTCTGATCCTCATCCTCCTCCTTCAAGTATTCCACCTGGTTCTCTTCCTGAACTAATCATCTTGATCCTGGTCATCCTGTTCCTGATCCTCAGGGGCTGCTCTTTTTGGTCCTCCCTGTCGTCTTGTTATTGTAGTTTCTGGGTTTTGTCATCCTCCAAATTATAGCCATATTTCTGGTCCATATTGTCCTATTTCCAGTCTCCCAGGTCTTGGTTGCTGTGGAACTGGTTTACATGATCCTGGAGGCTATGGTCCTATTCCTCAAGATCCTGTTCCCCCTGGTCCTTCTTGTTCTGGTCTCTGTCATCCTCATTGTGTGGGTGTGTTTGGTTCTCCGGGTCCTGGACCTCCTGGCCCTTGTCCACAATGTCCTGGTTCTCTGCACCTCCTGGTACTCCTGGTCCAGGGTCAGGGAATCCTGGATCTGGCAGTAGTGCTGATGGAGCCCCAGCCTTGGCCCTCTGTTTGTGTACATCCACTGGGTCATGGTCTTACTCTTGGTCAAACTGACCCTGGATGTTTTCTTGGCCCTTCTGTCTCTGTCTTTCATGCTCCTCTTGCCCCTTCTGGTCTTCTCAGTCCTAATCCTCCAGAATTTGAACCCAATGATACTGGTCCCCATAATTGTGGTCCACTTGCTCCAATATCTACTTGTCATGGTGCACCAGCTTCGCTTGTCTCCATCAGAGGCATACCAAAGGCCCCGCAGCTCCAGGGAGCCCCCTCAGCTCAGTACCCTGGCATGATTGCTCCTATGTGTACTTTGCAGGAGGGCCCCCTCAAGTTTCATTATACCACTGGTCTCTCTGGTTCTGTTTTTGTGATGTGATGGTTTCTTTGATATTGGTTGTTTGGTCCTGGCCTAATTGGTCGTTATGGCTTTGTTTCTCCAGGTCCAAGTCTTCAAAAACGTCAGTTGCTCATCTTGCTAGGGTAGCTCATGGAGCTTCTAGTCTCTTCTGAGAACTTTTTAAGCTCGAGGTCTAACCTTTGAACCCAGAGGAATCCGTTCATCCTACCAAAACTCTGAGGTCTATAAAATGTTTAGAACCAAGTAGGAATCATATTAAACACTCTTTATCACAGCGCTTCAAAGTTTCAAGACGATGGTTAAGCACTCTACAAATATGTCAAAATGTTCACCAAAGGCTACATTTAAAGGGTGAAAACAGCAGGAAGGACGTGACACGTACTCTCTTTCAAAAACATATCACAGCAATTGGCAGGACCCTATGCGAATGCGAGTCCATGTGTTACTTAAAAAAAAAATAAGAGTAGTAAACTGGCTTCTGAATGACCTATCTATAACCTTATAACAAAATAGTTTTACAAATGTTGCTATTCAAAGTACAGCTCCGCCTGCTTAGCAAGATAAATGGTTCTAGTTTTCTAAATGTGCCCGTAAACATACAATTAGTAATTTATTTGTATATCTAAATATTTGGAAAAAACTCTGAGTGTTCCTTTTCCGTCCACTTCTAAGCATTGAAACTGTAATGTTTTCTATTTTATACACTAAAATTGTGCGTTAAAACTCATTCATAAAATGTTGTCGTTTATTTATCTTTGGGTAGTGAATTTGTAACTTCTTGAATCTCGAAGCGGCTTTGCTCTGCAGTTACCGCTGCAGAGAAGCAGCCTCTAGTGTCCTCTAGCGGCGGACAGATAAAAGCAGCGTGATGATAAAACAGAAAGATAGCATGATTATTCTCCTACAAAATGTTGCCATCGGTCTCTCAGCTAGTGGTGCTTTTATAAACTCACGCATGCCCACGGCAACGGTCGGAGTTCATAAAGAAAAGTATAGGAATTGTGATCCTGAGTGCAATCGGGGCTTGATCAGAGAGTCTGGGCTGGGGGTCAGAGACATGGATAAAAAGAACAAAATATTCTGCAACTCTTTTGTTGGCCTTTCACCTATAGGTACATGCACATAAAATACAATGTACACACCGTAAATGAAAAATAAATGAAACTTAAATTTATTTGTAAAAAATTACTTTTTCTGTTATTACAGCTCAGATGGTGAGTGCAATCGCTTTAGTGGGTGTAACTGGCCCAACACTGATTTGAATTCTGGTTAATGCATTGGGGGAATGTGACTGTATATTTATAGTGCTAAGCAAGCGCAGCTCCTTCGCTAGCAGCAGCAGCTGCAAACCTTTTACCAAAAAGATTTTTTGGTAAAAGGGGCGGAGCCACAGGCTGACAAGCACTGACTGCGCATGCATGGCTGGCTGGCAGTCTCGGGCTGGTCAAACACACATACGCAGTAGGCTCTCTCCAGGCCGGTACTGTGTTGCTGGAGTGGAGACAGTTGGCCCAGGCTCCCAGTCTGCCTGGGAGCACATTGGTTGGGCACTCCCAGCCAATCCTAACGCTGCTATGAGCAGTGGCTGGATTGGCCGCAGGTCAGGCTGGGAGCCTGTGCCTGCAGCTTGTCTCCAGGAGAGGAGCAGCACTGTGGTGACTGCGGCAGCGGGGATGATAAAGGTTAGTTTTTAAAATTGTTATTAATTTTTCCCCACCCACGCACGCACCACCCCACCCCCATTTAGCACCGCAAGCCGCTCCTGGTGCTAAGAGGTCCAATTAAAAAAGAAAAATCACCATGAATAAGTAAGTCATTCATTTACAAAATGTATTACACACAGTATACCTTAGGTTGCACACAGAGTAAATAGGCTGTCACAAAATGTGCCAAAAGATTTTGTTTAGATATGTACAGTGTTTTTAAAGTTATGTTTTTAATATTACGCTGATTGCATCTTGTGCAAGCCTTTTTCATAGGTTTCTACTGATTACAAGGACAAATGTCAGGCTGAAGGTACCATGCAGAGAAGGCTTGTTTTTTCTTTAGCTGCTTCTTCCTTTCCTCACTCCACATAGAGGAGCCCTTTTCCCCCTTTCAACCTGCAGCAACTCAACCAATCAGGAACAGTTGTGCTTTTACAAAAAAGTATGGGAACTGTTTTGGTCAAATTGCATTCCCTTTCCCACTTTGATCTGTGGCCTACAGGACTTGATAGTTAAATGGCAGACTTCCTATTTTTCTTATGTTTCTACTCTTTTTAAGTTGACCCTTCTAAAATATATTGTGTAGGACATATTAATATTCTTGCCACTAGATCCTCAACTTAAACGGTCTTTGACTTATTTTTTGGTCTGTAAGTTTACAGTGATGGTACATTTATTAACAAGGATCTTTAAACAAATGAAAAAGGAGACTCTTGAGAATAAGTTCTCGGGTATCAGCATTCACTAGCAGCATAGACAACAAACATTGCCAAAGTGTCTATGAGAGTTATTGGCTTTGTCAATTTCTTTGAGCAATTGTCGTGAGGTTACCTTAGCTATTACACAGGCACTTTATTTTATTCTAGGCCTGCAACTTGTGCTGTTTCACTTCAAGGCATGTATTTTTATTTTTCTATTATTTTAATTATTTTATCAGCTTGTCCTTTTACACAGACTTCTGTTATTCTTTTCTCTGCATAGCATTCTCATTCTGCACTCTATCAATCAATCAAATCATTTCTTAAGCGCACTACTCACCCGGTAGAGTCTCAAGGTGCTGGTGGGGGTAGCGGCCGGTTACTGCTCGAAAAGCCATGTTTTTAGGTGCTTTCTGAATGTTAGTAGCTCTTGGGTCTTGCGTAGGTTGGTGGGGAGGGAGTTCCAGGTCTTGGCGGCGAAGTGGGAGAAGGATCTGTCGCCGGAGGTGGTGCGAGGTCGGTGGAGTAGGTATGTGGAAGTTTACTCGTTCGTTGAGGTACGCCGGTCCGGTGTCGTGGAGGGTCTTGTGAGCGTGGACGAGGACTTTGAAAATGATCCTTTTGTTGATGGGCAACCAGTGTAGGGATCTAAGGTGGGTGGATATGTGTTTGTGGCGAGGGAGGTTGAGGATGAGTAGTGCGGCTGCGTTCTGGATTTGCTGGAGTTTTCTTTGAAGTTTGGCTGGGGTCCCAGCGTAGAGGGCATTGCCATAGTCCAGTCTGATGCTGATGAGGGCGTGGGTGACTGTTCTTGTTTCTAGGCGTATCCATTTGAAAGTCTTGCGTAGCATGCGAAGGGTGATGAAACAGGAGGATGATATGGTGTTGATTTGCTGGGTCATGGAGAGGGATGAGTCCAGTATGATGCCAAGGTTGTGTGTGTGGGTGGTGGGTGCTGGGGGTGGTCTGAGGGTGGTGGACCACCAGGAGTCGTTCCATGCTGTCTTGTTGGGGCATAAGATGATGATCTCTGTTTTGTTTGAGTTCAATTTGCAGTAGCTTGTTGTCATCCATTTCGCGGTGTTGAGGAGTCTGGCGTGCAGGTTAATCTTGGCAGTGGCTGGGTTCTTGGTGAGGGAGATGATGAGCTGGGTGTCATCAGCGTAAGAAATGATGGTGATACCGTGGGGTCGGAGGATGTTGGCGATGTTGGCGAGAGGAGCCATGTAGATGTTGAAGAGGGTGGGGCTGAGGGAGGATCCTTGGGGGACCCCACAGATACTCTTGGTGGCTGCAGACCAGAAAGGAGGGAGGCAAACTCTTTGCGTTCTTTCGGAGAGGAAGGAGGTGAGCCAGTCCAGGGCCTTGCGGTTAATTCCAGAGTCGAACAGGTGTGTGCAAAGGGTTTGGTGCCATACAGTGTCAAAAGCTGCAGAGAGGTCTAGGAGGATGAGGGTGATGGTCTCGCCCTTGTCCACTCTGGTCCTGATGTCATCTGTGCAGGCGATGAGGGCGGTCTCAGTCCTGTGGTTCTTGAGGAATCCAGATTTGGAGGTGCCGAGTATGTTGTTTTCTTCAAGGAAGTGAGATAGTTGTGCGTTGACTATCTTCTCAGCGACCTTTGCAGGGAAGGGGAGAAGAGAAATGGGACGGCAGTTTGTGAGGTCTTCTGGGTCTGCTTTGGGTTTTTTGAGAAGAGCTTTGACTTCGGCGTGCTTCCAAATGTCTGGGAAGTTTGCGGTGTCGAAGGAGCTGTTGATGACGGCGCGGAGCGGGGGAGCGATAATTTGGCTGGCCTTGTGGAAAATGTGGTGGGGGAACTGGTCTGTTGAGGAGCCAGAGTGGATGGAGTTCATGGTTTAGCCGATTTCTTCGTTGTTGGTTGGCGTCCAGGTGTTTAGTCGGTTGGTGCGGTAGGGTGTTGTGGTGTTGGTTGTGTCGGTGGTGGGTGTAGATGATGAGGGTGTTGTGAAGCTGTCGTGTATGTCTGCGATTTTGTGATGAAAGTAGTTGGAGAGGGAGTTGCAGAGGTCTTGGGAGTGTGGGGGGGTCGATGGTGCAGGATTTGGGTTTGGTGAGTTCTTTGATGATGACAAAGAGTTCCTTGCTGTTGTGTGTGTTGTTGTCTATGCGTTCTTTGTAGAATGATCGTCTGGTGGTCCGGATGAGTTGGTGGTTTTTGCGCATGGCTATTTTGAGGGCGGAGAAGTTGCTCACTGAGCATTGACGCCAGGCTCTCTCAGTTTTTCGGCATTCTCGTTTGGAAGATTGAAGTTCTGCGGTGAACCAGGGGGCGGTCTTGGTGGTGCGGGTGCTGTTGTTTGTTTTCAATGGGGCAAGGGAGTCTGCGCAGGTTTCTAGCCATCGTGTGAGGTTGTGGCCGGCGGTGTTGGTGTAGTTGGTGATGGGCGGTAAAGTTTGTGAGAGGTTGGAGATCAGGTGTTCCTTGGAGATCTTGTTCCACTTGCAGTAGGGTGTGGTGAGTTGGTGGTGGGTTTCATGAAGGAGAAGTGGACGCAGTGGTGGTCAGTCCAGTGGAGTTCAGTGGTGTGAGTGAAGGTGATGTGGTTGCTGGAGGTGAAAATGCGTCTAGCATGTGTCCTGCTGAGTGGGTGAGTGAGGTGACCAGTTGCTTGAGGCCGAGGTTTGTGAGGTTGTCCAGCAGGGCTGTGGTTTTGCAGTTGTGGGTGTTTTCCAGGTGAAAGTTGAGTTCACCGAGGAGTATGTAGTCGGTGGAGGGGAGGGTGTGGGGGCTGATGGTATTGGCGATGGTGTCACAGAATGAGGGGCCGGTCCTGGTGGTCTGTAGATGAGGGTTCCTCTAAGGGTGGTGTTAGCATTTATGTGTATTTGAAAGTGTAGGTGTTCTGCATTGTCTAGGAAGTCTTTGGGGTTGGTGGAGATTTTGATGGAGTTTTTGTGTATTATGGCGATGCCTTCTCCTGGTTTGTTGGTGCGGTCTCTATGGGTGATTTTGTAACTCTCTGGGATGGCTGTGGCGAAGTCGGGTTTTGAAGAGGGGTTCATCCATGTTTCACTGAGGAAGGCGATGGCAGGGGAGTTTGTGGTGAGTAGGTCCCAAAGTTCGATGGCGTGCTTGTGGACGGAGCAGTGATGGTCTTTCTCTTGGCATGCTCAGCATAGGTGACGGCGTCCCGGATTACATTCTCCAGGAAAACCTTCAGCACACAGCGGGTCTACTCGTAGATGAGACCAGAGATGCGCTTGACACCACCGCGGCACGCAGGCGGCGAATGGCGGGCTTGGTGATGCCCTGGATGTTGTCCCGGAGCACCTTCCTGTGCCTCTTGGTACCACCTTTGCCGAGACCCTTTCCTCCTTTGGTGCGTCGAGACATGCTCTCTTCTCAGTCAAGGTTGTATCTTGATAAATTACAAATTATTTCCAGTACAAAGTGTTCATCTCTTATACACAGAAATATATATGTTGTCACGTCAGGGCAGTTTTCTCAGAACACCAGATGTTTTAATATAAAACACCTCACTGCCCCCTAAACAATAGAGGGGAATTCCAACCAGTTGCCATCTGACACTCTGCGTCACCTTTGCAAGTTTCTGCTGCGATCTGACGCAGTCTCTCCCTCCATGTGGGAGAATTGGTGGTAGACCAACAGACCTATTCTTTATCTCCTATCACAGGTTTGAGGGCTGGGGTTCTTCCGGGGGGCCTGATGGGCAGATTAGGGCTTACACTGCCATGCTCTTGTAGAGAACCTTAGCAGTGCAGGTAGGGATTTTAAAACCATTGTCATGTCTTTATGTGGGATTTTTTCTCTGTTTCACTTTCCTTGTCAATATTTTTCACTTTCCTTGTGCGAATATATCTTACAGATGATGACCTCAACATTCATTGTGCCAGGGTAAATCGTATCGTTATAAAATAGCCTTTCTCAATGTATTATTCCTGGGATATGAGCTAACAAATGAGGGCAAGAGCCTGGCCCCACACTTTCTAGAAAAATTTGCTCATCTCCACCCAACAAATACTATCAAGAAACTGGAGTCCTCTCTAGGTTTTTTCAACTTTGGCAGAACTTACATCCCTGACTATTCACAACGCATCAAGCCACTCTATGACTTAAATTGCCCAGATTTCTCAAGCAGACACTGGACAGTTGAACACACAAGCATCTTTAGAGGATTGCTGCAAGATATGCTAGAAGCAAAACACTTACACACCAGTGACAACAAAAAAAAATTTGGTCATCAGAATAATTGCTGGTGCCATTGGGTTCAATTATGTCACCTTTAACTAAGGCGACAAGGTGCCCATAGCATATAAATCACATTTATACTCCAATGTAGAACACTGCTTTGCACCTACAGAAATAATTCTGACTGTAGTACAAATGGCTGTCATCAATGAGGGGCCACTTGCCCAGGGGAAACGCATTACTGTTGTTACCCCAGTGCCAGCTTTCGAAGCTGTCACCAAATCAAGCATTCCTAGCGCTAACGCATTACACCCACTCTGGATCCAATAGGCAACCTCCCTGACTGCCACCAATGTTGATGACATCTTTGACCTAAAACTCCAGACACAAGAATTTCTCCAATACACAGGAGTACCCTGCACCTCTTAACATCTTGCCACTTGACAGACACCAAACTGTGGTTCAGCACAACCAGCTGTACATACAAAACATCAATACTCAGCCGCTTGCACAGCCGTGAGCGGTGTGATGAAGAATGGTGTTATCCACACTCAGGGGACTGCACAGCACAATTGGGTGAACTCAAAGCCCTCATCTTGGCATTGGAACATACGGATCCAAGATATCTTAGATTGATAGTGTGTGGTTCATACTACTGTGTCCAGTCCTACAATGATTATCTTAATCATTGGCGGTTTAACAGGTTCTGATACTTGAAGGGGAACACCATAAAACACAGAACTCTGTGGGGGAGGGTGGCTGATTTCAAGGGTAAGCTACCTGATGCTAATGTAGTCCATACAATGGGCCACCAGATTGTAGGAGGCTGGCCTGGTTTGTAGTGGGTACCTTGGGTACTTACACCTTATACCAGGTACAGTTATCCCTTATTAGTGAAGTAGTAGTGTTCTAGCAGCTTAGGCTGATAGAGGTAGCTATAGCAAAGCAGCTTAGGCTGAACTAGGAGACATGCAAAGCTCATGCAATACCACTTATAGTTACACAGTACTTATACACAAGTAAAGACAAGACTCAGTATTACCAAAAATAAAGGTATTTATTTGAATGACACAGTACCAAAATATCTTAGAGACAATACTCCTTCTGGAGGTAAGTATTATACACAATATATACACTAGAAACCACAATTAGACAAGTAAATAGTCATAGAACAATGCAAACAATAGGAACTGCTATAGAATGCAATGGGAGAAAATAGGTCTAGGGGAAACACAAACCATATACTAAGAAAGTGGAATGCAAATCATGAATTCCCCCCTAGAGAAGTGCACTGTGTGCAGAATCACTGGGAGAGTACGAATACAGTAAAGGTAAGTAAATAACCCCACCCCAGAGCCCAGAAAAGCAGGAGTAAAGTACTGAAAGTTTCCTTAGGACACACTACACCTCGTGATTGGGATTTTGCAGCAACCAACCAAGTCTGCAAAGAACAACTGCTGGATTCCTGGACCTGAAGACCTGCAAAATAAGGAGACCAAGTCCAGAAGTCGAAAGAAGTTCCGGGAAGGACAGGAGCCCCTGCCAACCCAGAAGATGGTGCAAAAGAAGAGTCCCTAGTTCGTCGAAGACTGCAGGAATGCACCCTAGGAAGGTGCCAGCGGGTTGCTGCATGACGCAAAGGATGTCCCACGGCGTGAAGATCGTTGCAGACATGATTTAGTGTTCGAAGTCGCCAGCAAGCCTTGGCTACGACAAAAGTGCATTTTGCATCAAAATGGCACTGGATGGACCCAGGAGGGACCTGGGGGCCTCAACTCTGTGTGAGGAGGAAGAGGGGGCTCTCAGCATTATAGAGCACCCCCAGGATGCCAGCCAGCACCCACCTGGAGTCGCAGGATCTGGGGACAAAGGAGGTGCAAAACACGGTTAATGCAGCACAACAAAAGAAGGTCCCCCGCCACTGGAGAACAACTCAGCGAGTGGAGCGTTGCAGGAAGGAGTGCTGGGGTCCTGGGCCAGGCTGTGCATGAAGGAATTTTGCAAATAGTGCACAGAGGCCTCAGGAGGTGAAGAAGACGCAGTACAGAGGGGTACCATCGCTCATGGAGAAGGCAAGGTCTTACCACCTCCAAATTGCGTCAGCAGGACCTCAGGACAGTCTATGTCAATGATGTCCACCCTCTGTGTCCTTAGAAGCACGCTCGTCGCTGTGAGAGGAGTCCAAGGGTAAAGGTTGTCATCTTGGAAGGTGTCTGCTGGAGCAGGGGAGTGACTCAGTCATTCCACAGGAGATTTCTTCAATCCTTCTGGTGCAGAATGAAGACAGGAAGTCCCCAGAGTGTGCATACCGTGGAAACTGTTGCAGTTGCTGACTTGGAGCTGAGGTTGCAGAAGAAAAGTATCTCTTGAGGATACTTTGTTGTAGTTACAGCGTTTCTTGGAGTAGACTGCGGTTGATCCAAGGTCAGAGGATGCTGAAGTAGTTGCAGAGGATTCCTGAAGGAAACTTGCAAGCAGAATCTGAAGAGAACCCACATGAGAGATCCTAAATAGCCCTGAGAGGAGGGGTCTCTGACATCACCTAATGGCACTGGCCACTCAGAGGCCTCCAGAGTGTCCCCACATCTTGCAAAGCAAGATGGCTGAAGTCTAGGGCACACTGGAGGAGCTCTGGGCACCACCCCTAGGGTGGTGATGGACAAGGGAGTGGTCACTCCCCTTTCCTTTGTCCAGTTTCGTGCCAGAGCAGGGGACAAGGGGTCCCTGAACCAGTGTAGATGGGCATATGCAAGGAGGGCACCATCTGTGCCCTTCAAAGCATTTCCAGAGGCTGGGGGAAGCTACCCCTCCCCAGCCTGTAACATCTTGTTCCAAAGGAAGAGGGTGTAACACCCTACTCTCAGAGGAAATGCTTTGTTCTGCCTTCCTGGGACTGGGCTGCCCAGACTCCAGGAGAGCAGAACCCTGTCTGTGAGGTGGCAGCATCTGTAGCTTCAGTGCAAGCCTCAGAGAGCTGGTTTGGCAGTACTGGGTGTCCATGGTGGAGCCCCAGGATGCATGGAATTGGCTCCCTCATACCAGATTTGGAATGGGGGGACAATTCCATGATCTTAGATATGTTACGTGACCATATTCAGAGTTACCATTGTGAAGCTACATATAGGTATTGACCTATATGTAGTGCACGCGTGTAATGGCGTCCTCGCACTCACAAAGTGCGGGGAAATGGCCCTGAACTATGTGGGGGCACCTTTGCTGGTGCGAGGGTACCCTCACACTTAGTAACTTTGCATCTAACCTTCAGCAAGTGAAGGTTAGACATAGAGGCGACTTATAAGTTACTTAAGTGTGCATTATTTCATGCAGGCTGCAATGGCAGGCCTGTGCAAGGTTGTCTGAGCTCCCCCAAAAGAAATGCTGCAGCCCATATGGATCTCCTGGAACCCCAATGCCCTCTGTACCTAGGTACCATATACTAGGGACTTATAAGGAGGGTCCAGTGTGCCAAATGAAATTGGTAAATGAAGTCACTAGCCTACAGAGACAAATCTAAAAGCAGAGAGAGCATAAGCATTGAGGTTCTGATTAGCAGTGCCTCAGTGACACAGTCAAGCATTATACCGCCACACACATTAGGCCATAAACTATGAGCACTGGGGTGCTGACCAGCCAGATCCCAGTGAGACAGGCAAAAACATACTGACATACAGGTACAAATGGGGGTAACATGCCAAGGAAGATGGTACTTTCCTACACAGATGAGATTGGATAATGAAATTCTGGCACCGTGAAAGCTTCGGCTGAAGGCAGGACTCTCCCAAAAGCATACCCTACAAAATATTAATACCACATCAGTGCACAGAATGTTGCCTTTGAAACAATTCTGGGGGTTGGAGATTGACTGATCCCCAACCAAATTCTGAGATTAGATTTCATCAAAGCAGCACATGAGGGTGTTGCATCTGCTCATGATGGTGTTGCGGCCACAATATCAATTTTACAGAAATGCTTCTGGTGGCCAGGTCTATACAAACAGACCAAGCAATATGTCCTTTGCTGTGACATTTGTTAACAGATTAAGGGCTCAAAAATCCTCCGCAGACATCCCTCTTAGTGTCCAAAAGGCCACTGTAATGTGTGTACCTGGACCATTGTAGTCCCCTTCAACCAGATAGTGCATACAAATACATCTTAGTCTCTATAGATTTTTCTTCCTGAACTTTATTTGGACATATACGGTTGCAGCATTACATTTGGCCCAGGGCGTTGCCTTTGCCTCTAAGGCATTAAGAGACACCATGAGGACAATGGGTGTTTAACCCCATTACTCCTCACCCTACCATCCCATGGGTAATTTGGTCATGGAGAGGAAGAATCAAGATCTAAAGCAGCCCTTAAGAGCTAGAGTATTAGGTTCAGATAGCAGTTGGCTTCATCACCTATATGGGTCCAGGGAGCCAACCACTTCTACAGGCTGGATTCCTAAAGTTGGGGATCTGGTTTGTGAGAAGATTGCTGTGAAGAAGGAATTTGGCCCTTCTTACAGAACACCAGTCCCAGTCCTGGGAATACAAGGCACCAGAGCAATCATCTTACCACCACTGCCAGGCTCTAAAGTAAACAGATTTGTCTCCATTTACAATAACAAATTGCACCATTTGCCTGATACTGCACAGTTGACTCAGAGCTCCCTTGGGTAGTTCCCGGTTCCCTCTCACTACCTGACAGGATATACCACTGCAAAGAAGAAACAACAACACTTCTGAATACACCAGCATGTACAACACTGCTACAAATATCACCTCAAGCGTATGGAGGGTGGAAAACGAACTTCTGCCAATTCCTGTTACCACCTCACCAACAAGAACTGTCCAAGATGTGGCAGTCTTCCACTCCAATTCGATTCAAACTGATGACGTGGTCTTTTATGAACCTCCACGCAAAGTTGATCCATCTACCAGTAATGCATCGGCTCATATGTTTGCAGAGACTGTTTCTGGTTATTTCATCAACCTTGATGGCTTTTCTGCAACTTCATCCACACCTGCAACTGAAAATGTTTCAAAGACACGTAAGCTGTACATATGGCTTAAAAATAACTATTTAATTTAGCAATGAAAACATCTGTGGATATTTCTGATATTGCTTCCCCTTCTGTTATGGATTGGTTTTGTGACTTTTCTTTCTCTTGATAAATGGTCATTATCTTCCTGAACGGTCTACTGTCAAACCAATGGATGAAGGTCTAACTCCATATCTTTCCTCACATAAGGTCCAAAGAGATTTGTCCCTTGTGAACATTTCAGCTGTACCAATTCCAGATGGGATTGTTTGGGATCATGTTCCATTTGATAAATATGGGTCTACAGAAGTCATTTAAATTTAGGTACTTAAAATTTTGATGACTGATGTAATTACACCTGGTGTTGTTTCTGATGACTGGGAAATTAAAACAGTTGATTCAATTCTTGCTGAGCTGCAGGATTATACTGTATTTGAAAGTGATGATGTGTATACTTACACAAGGAATTATAGGGAAATGTTCTGTAATAACAATTGAGGACTTTACTACCTGCACCGAGCAACAAGACATAGATCAGAATTTAATTACACAATGAGAACACTGTTCGACCCCACCTGTGGGGAGCCCAAAGCATTATTCAGATAAATATGCATTTTAGAGCATGACATTAAACATGCAGAGTCATACTACTTCAAATTACCACCTTCTAAAATTAGGAAGATTTTGCTAACTAACACTAAATTGATCTATTCAGATTCCTTTGTTTCCCGACTTGCAATTGAAGGATAGGAATACTGGAAAAACACTATTGATGTAAAAATGTTATGAGGAACACAAGGTTGGCAAATTCAGGACAGGGAAGCTTTGTTTAGAACATGCCTTATTCCTGTTCAAATGATATTTTTAAATGACACAGTTCAGCAGACATCCTGTCTAGGGTTAGCAAAAATGAAGGAAAGGAATGCACCGAGTATGCCCACACCGCCGAAATTCACCAATTGGCAATCCTTCCTAAATATCACAGAGGAAGAATTAGATGTAAATCTTTAGGCTGGTACCTATAATTCTTCACTTTCCAGTGCTGGCAGGTGGTTATTGTGACCAATAGACACAAATGGGTGTCAGTTGGATTTTTTTAATTCCTCAGGGGGTTTCAAGATTAGCCGGCTGTACCCTCGTTTTGTCTTGGGTCAACACTCGGATATAGTTACCACATACAGTGGGGGTAAACTGTGCCAATAATGGCTACAGACTAACACCTTAGCAGCAGTTAAAGAACATCTTAATATGCTATCTGAAGACAGAGACTTACAGGATTTCTTGTTAGATTACAGAAAGCCACGGGCCAAACGATTCCTGTGTGCTGTATACAACGAGACCTGGAAGCTTTCTCAAATAGAAGCAGCTGCGTGTTTAAGGCAGATAGATAAGGAAAATTTGGAAACGGCTTTAGCTGTTGTCGATAATGGCATGAATACTCGGTCGAACAGAATATACTCCCTTAATAACATAGTGTCATCTGTGATTGATAACAATCAGAACGACATGTTCTTTTTAAACCATGGATAAAGTCAACTGCATTCCTTCATGCAGTTAGGTTGGACACTACAGATTCTGAAGAATGGCCACATCCCATGGAACTACATTAACAGTAGAGACCTGTTTGCAGCTTTCAACTTATCCAGGGAGCAACAGACAATGGCTAAAAGGGAAGGAAGTTTCACCATGCTTCATACAGAAAAGTTAAAAAAGCTGTCTCAACAGCTATCAACAGTATAGCTCATACATGGCATTATAAATATGCCCATTTCCACCTTTCATTTCACGAAATGCTTGAAACATCTTGTTGTAGGCAGATTTGAGCAGCTAGGAGCTAGCTATATTAAAGAAGAGTGGGAGTTTCCCTTTGAATATAAATGTCTGAACGGCGAAACAGAGGTCTTTCTCAGCTGAACTGAATGTGAGACTACTGTTAGTTATTCTATGATTTGCAAACAGGTGTCCCTTCATGGTCATTGCAATGTGGGGGTTGCTAACTTGGCCTGTTTTCTGAAGGGTACCCCCATCCCTTTGATTCGTCCAGCCTTTCCTAGACTTTTGAATGGAAGTTATGTGGTCCTGAACGAACAGAGCTGTTGTGGTATGAGTCCAGGAATTGTCTACACAATTTCAGCCTCTCAAGATTTAACTTGTTGTGGATATATTCTATTACCCCCACACAAGAGATAAGAATAGGAGAAACGTGGCCTCACATTAATACTACTAATGTAAATTATGACAAGCTGAGCAAGCAAAAGACAACGCTACTGTTCCAGAAACAAGTTGCATCGAGATCGACTAGAAAGGCGTATGCTCTCCAGATAACAAGATCATCAACTGTGATAAAATCACTATTAGATACCAGCTTTCCTAAGCACTTTGGATAGCTGGTTTCCAGAATATTTACCACCTCGAGCTCTGTGGGGGCTGTGCACTTCTTTAAGGCAGTTGGGACTGGATTTGTTTCCATCTTCCAGACTATCTTTGGAGGCATCCTATCCACTCACTCTTTTCAAGTGTGTTTGGCGGCTTTCCAGTGACTTTGGCATTGATTGGCAGGATACTGCTGCTACTGTTCCTGATACACAGTGATTGTGCCTTCTCAGCTAAGCAGAGTAATGGATCTACTTCCACCTGCCCAGCTGTGCCTTGTTCGCATGGTGCAGTTCTTTGGTGCTCTGTTGCTGGAGGACTTGGAGCATGATTGGTCACTGTCATTTCAGACAATTCTATGGTGCATGCAGCCGGTCTTCCATTGTACCTGGTGCCTCTTTGAGTGTCTACCTTCGGTGTGTTCTGCTGTTCCGTGGGTGCCTCCTGTAGACCAAGAACTGCTAGTGTTCCCGATGAGGGTTAATTTACAGTTGTGCCCCATGAGACTGAGGTTGATTCGCAAGGCTACCCATGAACCAACTCTTGTCAACCATCTGGCTCCTTCAGGCACTTTGGATGGTCCTGCCTTCGCGGGTGATCCTGCTCTTGGGACCGCTGCACACTTCTGCTCTGTGGACCCATCTGCTAATCCTGTCATCAATCTGGCATCAGATGATGTGGAGTCATTCCTGGATGCCCTTCCTTTCGATGTCTTCAGAGACATTATTCAAGATCATGACTATTGTTGACTGATTTGACCGTTTACTTTATTCTAAAGTTTCATGAGTATTATGCAAAACTTGCCTTACTGATGAGATTGGCTGTGGTCTGCTGTGCTTGTCATGGTCGACATGTTATCTCTTTGTATATTTTTAGCTGTTTTAACTAGTTTTTAATAAGATTTTAACTTGTTTTTAGCGCAGAGCATTTTAGCATGGACTCATGCACTTTCTCTGGCGTCATCACTGTGGCGTCATCCTTGTTCCAGCAATGGGGAGGGTGTAGTGGATCCTATTTAGTTTTAATGGGAATCAGGAGTTTAGCTAAGCCTTCTGGCTTGCAGGCCTGTGGCCCTGTCACCTAGTGACTTTTAACCTACTTAGCTTGCTCTGTCTATTTATTTAATTATTTCTTTCAATATGACTGCTATGTTTACAGGAATATAATGTACATTTGGAGTGAACTGTTTATATAATTGCTGCCCGAGCATGTCTCCTTATCTATTATTTGGGAACATACCTGCGTATGGGGTCCTTCTAGAGCTGTATAAATTTAATTCTGCTTCTTGCATTGTTCATTATCCTAATCATTGCAGCACATGCATTTTACAGTAGATTGCAGTCTTGTTAATAAAACCTATAACCTATTGAAAACTTTACTGCATCTCCTTCATTGCCTGTGTGTGACTTAGACCTGTTGCTCATGTGAGAAAAGGGTACTCTCCATTTAACCACGACTCCCCTGAGATGGCGCACTCTATAGTCCATGCGTAAAGACTACCAGACATCATCTCTTACTGTTTGGGTTTTTGGTGAGGTCCTGCTTGTGAGCAGATTGGCTTAGTTGCCTACAAACAAAAGTACTGTCATCCCTAAACCATCAGTCTTGCCTAGAGCAAGAGTCCAACTATGACAGCATGGTAGAGATACCCTGGCCCTCTAGGCCTCAAGGGGTGGACCCAGAGGGATTCTCCCTGGCCAAAACTGTATAAAGAGCTGAAAAATGCCATGACTGAAAAATACAAAAACAAAAACAAAATGGTAGCCCGGCCTCATAATGCTGAGGTGAGCCTACCTCTGGGGCTGTCTTCATAAAGGAGAGGGAGGCTGCATTGCCCCCCCTACTCAAGCTTTCAGATGCCCCAGGGAGCCCACGCCAGCAGCCAAAAATAGTTTGTATGGTGGAAGGGGCTGAGCGGTCCACCTGCCATAGTCTCCAGATGCCCCAGGGAGCTCACCCTCATGCCAAAATTACTTTTTATGGAGAGGGGGGCACAATTTCATGCCAAGCGGCAGCAAACACCATGCCCCCTCCCAGCGGGTGTGAGCTTTAAAAATGCTTCCTCCCGCTGGGAGTGGACTTTTGATCTGTTTCCACGCCCACACTGAAGAAGGAAGGAAAACAGATCAAAATATTTCTCCTGTTGCAGAGAGCAATGCCAGCTCCTGCAGCATGTGGTGAGCTGGCTGGAGCCATGGGGGCCTGGGCACTCCATCCAGTGCCTACAACAAGAGTATTGTGGGTGACCAGGGCAACCACTTTTTATAAGTGCAGGCCCCGGGGTTGGGGTCCTGGGGTTAATAACTGCTAGGCAAGGGGGGCCACATGGCCCCACTCCCCTTTTAACATGGACCCTGCAGGTGGCGTCTTCAGGATCTAAAGAGACTTGGGGAGGGGGCCACTTGGGGCCCTCTCCTTTTTGATATATATGTATGGACCTGAGGATGGGGTCTCCAGGGTCTAAAGAGGGTCGTGGAGAAGGACCATGAGGCTCCCCTCCCTTTTATTGCCAGTGATGGCCCTAGGGGATCAGCTCCACAGGACCTAACAAGACTCAGGTGGGGGGAACATGGCCCCCTCCTCTTTAATGTACATAAACAGCCCTGGGGATCAGATCCCTAGGGCCTAATTAAACTTGGAGAGTGGGGCATGCGGCCCCCTCTTCTTTATTTCTAGTAATGGCCCTAGGGAATTAAGTCCCCAGGAACTAATAAGGCTCAGAAAGGGGGTCCACGCAGCCCCCTTCCCCCTAGTTAAAAAAAGGCCCTGGAGGATGGGGTCCTCAGGGCCTAATAATGCTGAGGAAGGGGAGCCACGCGGCTCCCTCCCCTTTAAGATAATTTAGGCCTGGGGGATGGGGTCTCTACGACCTAATGAGGCTCGAGGATGGGGGCCACACAGGCCCCCCTGCCCTTTAAAAAAAAGCCTGGGGGAACGGGGTACCCAGGGCAGGCTGTGGAACAACCAGAGTCCATGTGTAGTGTGGGAATGGCTGCCTTTGGGTGGTTTGGATACTGGGCCTGGCCAAAGGCTGTGCACCGCATCTGGTTGACTGGTCACAGGGGGTTGGCTGCAGGCCCTGCAGCCAACCTCCTGCCATGCATGGCAGAAGGGAACCCCTTATACTGTATTGTGTAAACTTCAGTAGGAGTGAAGAGCTCCTTTTTAACCTGTGACACTGGATTGAAGTCTACAGGCAAACCCATCTTTTTTAAAGTTTCACTGTTCTGTGCTTAACTCACCCTTGGCCTACATTAGGTAAATGCGCAGTGTGGGGGTAGTGATTCTTCGCAGAATGTATCTGAGCTTGGTAATGGTACAGTACAGGGATTAAGCATTGCTGTGCAGTGCATGTATGGTTAGTGCAGGGACTGAGTGTATGTATGCCTGCAAGGAATACATTACATGAGATATGTCGTAGCCGCCCGCCAAGCGGGAACCGCCAGAAGACCGTACCGCGGTCAAAAGACTGCGGCGATCATTCTGGGTTTCCCACTGGGCTGGCGGGCGACCGCCGAAAGTCCGCCCGCCAGCCCAGTGGGAAACACCCTTCCCACGAGGAAGCCGGCTCAGAATGGAGCCGGCGGAGTGGGAAGGTGCGACGGGTGCAGTTGCACCCGTCGCGAATTTCAGTGTCTGCAAAGCAGACACTGAAATTCTTTGTGGGACCCTCTTACGGGGGCCCCACGACACCCCATACCGCCATCCTGTTCCTGGCGGGCGAACCGCCAGGAACAGGATGGCGGTATGGGGTGTCAGAATCCCCATGCAAGCTGCGCCGCCATGGCGGATTCCCATGGGCAGCGGAAAGTCGGCGGTACACCGCCGGCTTTCCGCTTCTGGCCGCGGCTGTACCACGGCTGTACCTGTTGGCGGTGCTACCGCCAACCTCCGCCATGGCGGTATTTACCGCCAGGGTCAGAATGACCCCCTTTGTTTGCTTTTAAAAGACTTAAGACACTTTATATCACTTTCTAGTGATATCTTTACATTTTCTTATTGCATCTTTTATCGTTTTGACCTGCAAATATCCAGATAAATATTATATATTTTTGTAAACACTGTACGGTGTATTTTTGTGGTGATATATTGTGTTATTGTATGATTTATTGCACAAATACTTTACACATTGCCTTCTAAGTTAAGCCTGACTGCTCAGTGCCAAGCTACCAGAGGGTGGGCACAGGATAATTTGGATTGTGTGTGACTTACCCTGACTAGAGTGAGGGTCCTTGCTTGGACAGGGGGTAACCTGACTGCCAACCAAAGACCCCATTTCTAACAATGAGCCAGTAAATAAGAGTGATAGTGAAGGCAAACAAAAGTAAGTAATGGGTGGGCTCCAAGTTCCTTTTATATGTCTCGTAAGCCACTGCGCATGAGCTGTCACATGCAAGCCCTACAAAATATTACATTTTTTATGAGGCTTATATGAGTCACAAGTACACAGCTCAACAATTTGACAAAATGTAGATAAGTGCAGCACTCGTGGGATTTCACTTCAAAATAATGTTCATGTAGTTTAAATGTTTTCAGTGGTAAATTCATACAGCACCCTTGCAACACCACTGATACAAATGGAGAAGGATAGTGTGATGTGAACAGTCAAAGCTACCACTGACGCAGCAGCTGCAGTGGCACAGGTGCCCACCACCCTGAGGGGACCATTAAGCCATGATTATTTCTGTATTTTACTATTCAAACGGCAGTCAAACAAGCAATTGTCCTTGATTCCAGGACAGCAACTGGACCTTGAAGTGGCATTGATCACAGAGGCTCTACCAATGTGGGAAGAGTGAACTTGTAGGACTGTGGTTTTCACAGGCATAGTAAAATAACGATAGAGAGGTGATATGCCTCATTCACAGTGCTGCCCTGAGCATTGCCTCCATTACTAAAGCAATCTTGGATGATGGAGGTAAACTGTAGAGGCAAAATGTGCAGTGTGAGACAACATTACAGATAGTGGTTGAAGTGCTTTACAAAAGGGTCTGGGACTAAACTATGCTACTAGAATGGTGGCAGGGTCATTGAGTGTGGGGGCAGAGTCAAAGACGTTGTTAAAAAGAAAAAATATGTTATCACTATTTTGTTGGTCTTTCACCTTCGGAAAACTGCATATAAAATAACACACACTCCTTAAATGGACAAATTTTGCAAGTTAAACTAAAGGGGGGTAATGCACTCTTCTAACTTATTACATTTTGTGGTTTAATGCCATCAATGTAGATATCATGTGTGCAATCAGAGAGTTACAGAACTGAATTGTGTTTGGCACAGCGAGGAACTGTGACTTGTGTATTGTTTGGAGCTACAAGATCCCAACCTGTGACAGAAGGTACTGAGAGTATATGTAATCATATCAACCACAGCACAAAATGTGCAAACAACAAATGCTTTTGAAATATGGATTTTAGTTATACCAATCACGCTGTACCGAGTGCCAACATTTCATATGGGCCCTTTAAAATCACTCACTACCAAGCTCACCTGTAAACATCCTTACAATTACTCACAAAAACAATACATTTTTGTAAATATAAAACTTAAGTGACAACATCCATTACAGGCCAATACTGCCTCCCAAGTAGCTTTTTCATTTGCTGATTTATCAATTGCACATATTTACCTTTTTTTCAGTCAGGCTGATGAGAAGGCTTGTTTCTTCTTTAGCTCTCTGTCCCTACCTCGGGTTCACAGTACTGAACACTCCCCACACCTTCTTTCAACCAGAGGCAACTAAGGGTTGTCATCAATCATTCCAGCATGTTTTTTTTTAACAATAAATATGGGAATTGTTTCGATAAATTAAAAAAGCACAGGCACATCATACCCAATAGATCCCACTCACTTAGACCTCTGTTTACAGATCAGTACTAATGAGGTGGGCCACGTATCCCACTCTCCACTGTGCTACTTCTGTGGCCTTGTTTATGCTGCTTTAGCCCTCATCCCAGGCTCGGTGCACACAAGCCTGGTGTAGCCCACATCTGGAGGTCTCAAAGAGGTCTCCAGTGCCATTTGACCATGGGCACCATGCCTGCTCTGGTGCCCTGCCTTGGACTTCTCATGCCTCATGTATTACCCCAACTTGCTCACCAGTGCTTGTCCTGCTGGCTTCTTACTACAGAGAAAGTGCAATCTTAATTGGTGTGCTGTATGATGGTGATAAAAATTCCTTCCTAATCTTTATCAAGAACGAGCTAACGAGGATGGTGTTTGCTCGCTTGTCAAGGAAATGAAAGGGTGGACACAGCACTACTGTTGTGTTCTCTTATTACTTTCACATATGATCACACATGAAACCTTATTTATCTAACTTTTGTTGTATTGTCTTACTGACAATATACAATACTTCTTGAAAGTATCCTCTGCTCCAGATATCCAAAGCCTCATACAAGCCCTTAACCTCATCCAAACCTGGATGTCCAGCACCCATCTGAATCTCAATGCCACCAAGACAGCATTCCTGTTATTTTCCAAGAACAACAAGCAAGTACAACCTGACTCAATAGCATGAACATTGACAGCTTCAAACCCCAATTTTGAGTGAATGCTAAGTCATCTGGCTTCATCCAGGACACCAGCCTCCAATTCAAGAAACACATTGTCAAAAAAGACAGAGACAATGTAGTACCAACTCTATCTTATAAAGAAAGTGAAACTGTTTCTTGCACAAAGTTGTTTCAACATTGTTAGCTAAAGCCTTATACTCTTGCATTTAGGTGGTAGTACCACACTGCTCAATGGCTTAACAGACTCTACACCACACCGCTTCAGTGTATACTACATGATGTAGCAGGTCTCATACTGGTTCAGAAGAAGTATGATCACATCATGTGCCACTAGAACCTTGGCACCTTTACTATTATTTGTTAACTCTCTGCTTGCCTTTCACCCTGTGCAGCAGCCCAGTGCCTATTGGCTAGCTTTGTACAATACAATACCACATACATACATGCATCCATGACCTCTATCACATCTAGACATCTAACTATGCCAATGCCATGTCAAGTTGATGTCTACAACATGGGGCTGATTATGATGAACATGAATGTTGGAACTTATTTCAGTTCAGAGAGGTTTGTCCTTCACCTGGTGAAGAACAACTGAAGGAACCAACAGACGCATTCCAGAGGCACCCAAAACATACCACCCAGAACTTTCTAGCACCCCAGAAAACCCACAAAAGGCTCTACAGAAAGATGATGAGCCAACAAATCACAACTAACTGAACAATACAACAGCGTAGAAATTCCACTGGAGTGCTGGGTAAAAACTTATTATACTTGACCAACCAATTACCATATTAATTTGCACAGTGCAGCCATAAATAAAATGCAATGGAAGAATTTCAATTTGTTGCATACAGCTCCTCAGCTGAAGTCAACTAAAATGAGATGTGGGTATATCTCCTCTTCCAGTTGGCATTTATCACCAATGTTACTCCAGAGCATCACACCATCAAAACGTGGTTCTGTGCCACTAAGCCAAACAGAGATACTTTTCTAAGCTGCTGTGCTGCTGGGGCTGTCAAAGACATTCCACTTGCTTTTGCTCATGTCAACTTAGTGACACATTGTTTGAATTTAAAGAAATATTTCAAGATATTGTGTATCTTAAAGAAAAGAGTGCCAAGATACATATTGACAACTCGGTACAGCCTGTTTTGTTACAATACTGCTGAATCCCATTTTAACCGCATTTTGAAGTGGAAGTAGAGCTTGGCAAATAAAAATGTGCACAAATCATAGAGAAAGCACCACATCCTTTGTCTCCCAAACGGTATTTACCTGTAAACCTAATTAGTCCTGGGAGCTCAGCATCTGTGCGGATACATTCATGCCAAATAAGTTCATGAAAAGAAAAAGACACCTCACTCCTACAGTGAGTGACATTGTCTGAGGTAGACAGATTCAGATGGTTCTCTAAAAGTGATGTCAATGCAGGGTACCACCTTCTAATGCTCTATGAGTGCACAAGCAACATTACCACATTATTGACTCATGTGGGGCTCCACAACTGCAAGTGTTCCAACGTTGTCATCTCCAATACTGATTTGGTATTGTAAAGCTGCTTGCAAATCGGACTACCAAGTGCCATCAATGTGAGTGATGACATTATGATGCAAGCCACATCCACAAACCCAAATAGGGTAACCCTATCTTCCCTCAGCAGATAGGAGATTAATGTGACCAGGAAGAAACTCTTGAAATAATTATTTTAAGTTAGTTTCAGTTATAATTTTTAGATTGGTTATTCAGGACCTGATTAAACCAACTCAACTGATGAATACCATATATGTAGATAGAATTGTTTGATATAGATAAGTATTGTGTGCTACTGTATGAAAAATCAATAGCTTTAACAATAACCGAAAAACATATATACATATATATTTTATGCAAGACAAGTAGGTACACCCACATAAATGAAAGGTCACGTATCTACAAAAATCCATTAGGCAAGACTTAAAATCGCCTGATATATTTGAATTCCCAAATGATCCTATGCAGTGAACAATAAAAGTCAGCCTAGCAACCAAAATCATAAGAGTAAAAATACAAAGGATTGCAATCCAAACAGTTCTACTTTATATGGACTGATGTGTGAAAATTGTCTTTGTTTCGGTCAGCGACGAGTCAGAAACAGTTGGGCTGCGGTACAACAGTTACCATCAACATGGATGTGCTGTATTTAGGTAAGGTCCGAAGGTGCGTCCCATCCTTAGGACAGATGCTACAGCAAAAACTGAAACATGTGCAGCAAAAGTGATGCAAGGCTGCTGTGTGGGTCGCTTATGTGGCGCAAATCACCTTTGCATCACAAAGGAGTGCGTAGTGCATCAAAAATCATTAAAAAGTGACACATTACAGAAAAAAAATGATTCAGACACCTCAAAAGGGAGGGATGGAGCAGGCAGCAGGGGGCAGCAGCAGTTAGGGTAACAAACCCAACAACACCACCTCCAGCTAGGATTTCCAGACAGAATGCCTGGGGAAGAGAAAGAGGAAGATTAATTTCAGTGAGGAAGAGAAAGAAATACTAGTAACAGAGGTGACAAGGCATGAACATCAGCTCTTTATCTCCTCCAAATTGCCATTATGGAAGAAGGAAAACATTTGGCAGTCCATAGTGGAAAAAATCAATGATGTAGAGCAAACTAAAAAGACAGTGCCAGAGTGCAAGAAGCGCTAGTATGATTATAAGCGTAGGACCAAGGCGAAAATGGCCAATAACCGAAGAACAGCCATGTGGACCAGAAGAGGACCTGAGGACCAGGAGGAGCTGGGCCCATTGGAGGAGCAGGTGGCATCAGTCATCCCAGCAGAGTTGGTGGCAGGAGTGGCAAGACAAGACAGTGCTGGCTTTGAGGACAAGCAAGAGCAATAAGGTAAGTGGCAACAAGGGACAATGTGCATAAAAATGTCATGCTGTGCAGTGCAGCAAGCTATGTTCCTGTTATGTACTGCGCTGTGTGCAAGGCAAAGGGCAGGAATGACTCACATGTTCTATCATACATTACATAACTGTAAGTCACAATGCCAAGTTCCATGTTGTACAGCCCTGTCCATCTATGTCAACTTTGTCCATTCCATGTGTAATATGCAGCACCAGTCCAGGTTCACCATTGTACACTGGGACTTGTATTGGAACGTATAACGAGTGACCCAGGCCACAAGTCCCACAATACAAAGCAAAGAAACCTGGACAGGAACAACACATCACATATGGACACTTGAACCCTGACCAACTTCACTGACAACGCTGGTCCCCTTGCACCATGATGTTACTGGGGCTTATTTATGGGGCATTGGCGTAGAGCAGTGCTGCATGTCTTTTTGCTGCATTGCTCTACACCGATGGGAAAGGGCAGGAATGAACTGTATTAAAACATTACAGTGCATTCCTGTCCTGTCCCCTTCCGCTGGTGCACAATCGACTGCTTAGTGCCAACGCAGGAACCATTGCAAGGGTGTCTGTGTTGCTCATATTGTTTTTGTGCAGGAAGGGACACTTTCCAGCACAAAAACAATCCTGAAAGGCATTTTCCTCTTACTATGTGTGCTGCAAAATGCAGCACACATGGTAAAAGAAACAAAACAAGGACAAATGAAAACATTTCTCCTCTTTACGCCTGCTCTGGAAAGGCATAAGGTTTGGGCACTGCCCCAGGTTTATGTGATTCTGTAAGACTGGGGCAGCATCAAAATCTACGAGAGGTACGTGGGAAAACCCTCTGCAATGCCCATGGCACATCTCCCTGGTGAAACGTAAGGCAACGCAGCCACTTGCGTTGCTTTGTCTTACTCCATATCTATGAGGCTATTCAGAGCCACTCAAAATGGCTTTGAGTGGCCTCATAGATATGGTTAATAGGTTCCCACTGCTGGAGCGTAACAAAAAGTGATACTTAGACAGCACAAGCCTCTCAAAAATTTGCCCCACTGTGTCTATTTTTGGGCCCATGCTAGTAAATCTTAACTGTAAAGCAATGGATTGGAACAGGGCTGACAGTGAATCAACTCCTCACGTGAAAGTTGCTTCAGCTATGGTGTATGTGAAGTCTCATCATGTAGGATCATGCGAATAGCTATGTGTACAGCCATTAACATGAAGCTACATTGCATGCAGCTGTCACGATGTGCAGGCTGAGAGCACATATGTGCTGTCTGACATGGTTATGACCACATTACTGCCTGTCAACTACACATTTATATTTTGGATGGTGTTGAATGCAAGTGAGGCATACCAGAGGACCATAAATGATTGTTGGAAGAATAGATGGTGTGTGAGGCTGATGTGCTGCTGGTAGTGTATTGCAATGGAGGTGTGGCTTAGGACATTGAGCGGGCACTATGGGCCTTATTACGACCTTGACAGAGGGATTTCCTCCATCACAAATGTGATGGATATCCCGTCTGCCATATTACGATCTCCATTAAATATAATGGGATCATAATACAGCGGACGGGATATCTGCCACTTTTGTGATGGAGGAAAACCCCTCCATCAAGGTCGTAATAAGGTCCTCAGTCTGAATGGAGAGACATTGCATTGCAAGGAGGTACGTTGTGACATTGTAACTTGTGTACTACAAGGTAGTCTGAGCCATACTCATACATTGCTGTACCTGATAGTTTCACACTTGTAGCAGCTGTGAAGAGATGCATTAGAAGAGGGTAGGTGTGTTGTTCTACATTCTAAATGGAATGTGGGCCTGGGTGAAGATGTATCACATATGAGAGACAAAGAAAATGTCCGACTATGACACATATGTCAAAGCAGGAGGAAGTGAAACATCTTTTCTACTTGCATATTTTAACTTTTAATGTTGGTGTTGTGTTCAAATGAGAGTCCTTGTATGATTCGGGTGGCATAGTGTGTGACAGTAATTTGAGAGTCTGCTTCTAAATGAGGAGTGCCAGAGGACACATATACAGGTACAAGGGAGCAGTGCTTAGTTGAGAGATGTGTGATACTATGTAGTGACAAAATGGGGCGTCAGTGTTTGCAAATTTCTTTGATTGCCTGGGTATATCTGTATTGCTACATGCACTACGTGCATGTGGCAGCACTACGTGCAAGGTAAACAGTGGTGCAGAGTGTGGACCATTGGCCTCTGCTTTCATTGGCCTTCGCTTCCATTTTGGTTCACGACTCCATTTTGTCGAGTCTGGTTCGGTGCGTAAGGCACTGTTCTGTGTTTTTCCACAAGCTTCGGCAAGCTGAAGGGTGGGGTGTTTTTCTGCTCAACTTCGCTCCATCTGCCTGGTACGAAGGGCGCTATTTACATTCCACGAGCTATCAGTTAGAACAACAGGGGGATGCGCCTGTACACAAGGAGGAATGCAAGCTTCACCTTGGAGTCCTCTCCTGGGAACTTGGCCCGTTCTGAGGAGACGTCTCGAAGGGTGAACAAGGTACCGCCGATTGCACAATTTGTAAAGGAGGGGGTCTTTTTCTAGAAAAGACTCCTGGGTGTTAGTAAATACTATAAAAGTTGGGGGCCTGGATGGGCTGGTTTAGGAACTCTCTTCTGGGTTGGACGCAACGCCAGGAGGACTGATTGTCCCGAACAGAGGCTCCCTGTGCTAGCTGATTTGGGTTCCCCAGCTTTGTGTACGGCGGAGGGATGCAGACGCTCTTTTCGGTGAAGCTTTTCAATTTATTAAGTGTATTGTGTGTGCGCGCGTAATGTGTACTTATTCTTGCAGTCATTTTCATGCTATTGAGCATTGAAGTATATTGTGTGTGCGCGCGTAATATGCACTTATTCTTGCAGTCATTTTCATGCTATTGAGCATTGAGGTATATTGTGTGTGCTTGTATTATATGCACTTACTTTTTGCAATTATTCACAGAGTGCTTATATCTTTATCATTATTCTCATGTTATTCTCCTGATGTATATATATATATATTAGTGTGGTTTAGTTTTGCTAGCTGAGAACTTGCCCCTTAAATAAACTTGATTATTCTACTTACGAAGGTGTTTGAGAGTGATTGCTTTACATTGTGCCTTAAGATATCCTGAAGTGCATAGTTTTGATATTCTGAAGATTAAAGCAGCACAAATTGGCGTAGTCGTTTGCAGGATTCGAAAAAAAAAAAAAGGGAAAATGCTTAATAAGATCAAAGCGAGCTCAAAAGCAGGTTCTCATGTAGCAAATCCAGACATAGAAATACCGGGGTGGGAAACTGCCCCGTATAAACTTTTAGCTCAGGAATGGTCACGTTGTGCTGGTTTGTGTGAAAATTGGAATGCGTGTATGTTGAATGTGGAACCTGAAGATCTTCTTATATGCTTACAGAAAGTTTCAATTGACAAGGGAAGGGAGATTTGTGCGTTGGGGAGGCGAGGCTGGATCTTGCTTTCTGCGTACCGAAAGTTGTATGAAAAATGTTTACAGTTACAAAAAGACCACGAGCAGCTGGGGAAGGAGTTAGTAGAAGCCCGAAATTCCTCTACCATGCTAGCTTGTCAAAATAAATTATTAAGTGATAAGTTGGAAATGTACCAACTGGTTGCAGAGAGAACGGCCGTAAGCGTAGCTAAATATAAACACAAGAAACGAAGAGGGAAAGTTAATAAAAAGAAGGTGCATTTAGCTATCTCTCAGGCAGGATTAGCCTTTGACCCTGAATTTTGGGATGGAAACATCTGGGATACATCTGATTTTTCAGATGGGTCCGGGGGCGATGACTGCCAAGATGTTAGACAGGAGAAGACAGAGCGCAGGAATGTTGTCCGTGCGCAGCCCATATATCGGCGAAAGTTACAGCATAGCCCAGCTAATCCTGGAGGGGTGATGTTGGATGCCCTGGAGGATTATACACAGCAAGAACTAAGTGATGTGATAGACAGATTTCGACAGAGGTCTGGGGAAACATTGCTTACGTGGTTGGTGCGGGTGCACAATATGGGGGGCCAGGGGGTCCAATTGGATCATGGCGACGCCCCGAGGCTTTGTATGTTAAGTACAGACCCGGTTATTCAAAATGAGTTTAGAACCTATCCAGGGAATGGTCCCATGACCAATTTGTTAGAGCTAGCTGCGCAAGGGTGTGCTCAGAAGTATCCGACAGAGTCAGACTGGCCGCCTAATGATAAACCTTGGTATACTTTGAGAGATGCAGTACAGAGATTGAAGGAAGAAGGGATGAAAACAGCTATCTTTATGGGTAATGCCCATGATTTGATGAATGGAATTTTAAGTGTGTCTGTGCGAAACCGGCTGATTAGGGCCGCTCCTCCTGCATATAAGCATGTCATCATGACTTTGTTAATTAATCAGACGGGTAACCCATTGTCTCAGGTGGTAGAAGCGGTGCGTGAGTTAAGTGATTTAGGAGAATGGGCTAAGCCAGAGAGGAATTCACGGTCTGAGAATCGTACTGATAACAACAGGGTGACAAGGCGAGACATGTTTCAGGCCTTGCTGCGAGATGGGGTGACCAGGAATGAAATTGATGGGATAAGCACCAAGGACATGTGGGAAATGTACCGCAAACGCGGTTTGGATAAAAAGGAGGGGAGCAGGAAAGGGAACAAGAAGGATAACAAAGTGGTGAACCAGAGAAAAGCAGGAGGGGAGGAGCGTGAGGGTGAAAAGGGAGAGAGAGGGAGAGAACCCCACAGTAGAGAGAGATCCCCAGAGGACGGAAATTGGGAGGAAGAGCACCGAAGCGCAGAGGGAACCCGGAGCAGGGAGAGAGACCGGGAACTGACAGGTTCTGGGAAAACTCGAGGAAGAGAGCGGGAGAGGGAGCTGGTAAGCTCAGAGAGGTTGCGAAGCAGAGACAGGGAGGAGGAGTTCCCTGAGAATTACCGCAAACTGTATCCAGATTTGACTTGGGCAGACTCTGATGTGCGCAGAGTGAAAATAGATTAGGAAACAGGCCAAACTCCGGTGCAGGGATCGGCTCGCAAAGATAACAGACCTCATGTCAAAGTAGAAATTTATTGGAAACGTGGAAATGTTCAAAAAGTTCGAGCCCTCGTTGACACCGGAGCGGAGGCCACTTTGATTCATGGTAATCCAAGAAAATTCAGGGGACAGTACTTCACCATTACGGGATTGGGCGGAAAAGAAACCCCAGCAGTGCAGATAGTGGTTCCCATGAAAATAGGGGCACTTCCAAAGAGAGAATACACTGTCCTGATTGTGCCCATTCCCGAATACATTATTGGAATTGACATTTTGAAAGGGATGACCCTACATTTGGAAGATGGATGTTATCAATTTGGTTCCAAAAGATTTATATCAATAGCCGCCGCAAGGGTGGGGCTGTTGAAGATTCCTCCGGTAACACTTCCCCAAGCTACTAAGGTGATTCAAATGAAACAGTACAGAATACCGGGAGGACATGAGGAGATTAGCCAGACTATACATGATTTACTAGAGGCCGGGGTAATAGTTCCCATCACCACTGCGTGGAATAATGCCCTCTGGCCTGTTCGTAAAAGTGATAACAGTTGGAGGATTTGCATTGATTATCGCCAATTGAATAAACATACACCTCCTCTGACTGCAGCAGTCCCGGACACCATTACCTTGATTGAGAACATACAGAAACACAGTGGGACTTGGTATGCAACCATTGACATTGCCAATGCCTTCTTTACGATACCAATAGCTACTGAGAGCCAGCCTCAGCTGGCATTCCAGTGGGCGGGGCGTCAGTACACCTTCTGTAGATTACCCATGGGGTATTTACATAGCCCCACTATCTGCCACCGGCTGGTGGCAGAGCATTTGGATGAAGTACCAGTGGTTCCTGGAGTGCAAATTTCTCACTATATAGATGACGTGATGATGCAGGGAGAGACGCAAGAACAGGTGCAAATTCAGCTAGACAGGGTGGTGGAACATTTGCAGAATCAAGGGTGGGAGATTAACCCCGAGAAAGTGCAGGGACCGTCTCAGAGCGTGAAATTTTTGGGCATTCAGTGGAATCAGGGACACAGAGAAGTGTTGCCAAAAGTGAAACAAAAGATTAAGGAATTCGCAGTACCGCGAAATCGGAAGGAAGCCCAGAGTTTTATTGGACTATTCGGGTATTGGAGACAACATATACCCCACTTGTCTCAGATTTTGGCCCCATTGTACAAAGTTACACAAAAGAAAAATGCGTTTGAATGGGGAGAGCAGGAGCAGCGCGCGTTTGAATTGGCGAAAGACGCCATTCAGCATGCTTTGGATTTGTGGCCGATTCGAGAGGGAGACATTGAGTTGAATGTGACAGTCCAGGGGCAGTATGCCAATTGGAGTTTATGGCAAAAACAAGGAAGAAAGAGGGTGCCCCTGGGATTTTGGACAAAGAAGTTACCTGAGGCAGGAGAGCGGTATACTCCCTTTGAGAAGCAGCTGCTGGCCTGCTATTGGGCCCTGGTTGATACTGAGCAAATTACACTGGGACACAATGTGATTTTAAGGCCTGAAATTCCCATCATGCAGTGGGTGATGAGTTCCCCAAAAACTCATAGAATTGGACATGCGCAAGAAGCCAGCATTATAAAATGGAAATGGTATGTCCAGGACAGGGCACGAGCGGGTCCAAAAGGGACCGCCGTTTTGCATGAGCAGGTAGCGCAGGCTCCAGTGGAGAATTCCGAAATGTTGCATGATGTACCTTCAGTGTGTGAATCCCCAGTAGGGTGGGGCCAGCCGTTCGCAGACTTGTCTGCAGATGACAAAAAACATGTGTGGTTCACAGATGGTTCAGCAAAATATGTTGGAGCGAAAAGGCACTGGAAGGCAGTGTCCTATAATCCTGTTACCAAGAAGCTTTTGACAACTACAGGACAGGGAAAAAGTAGCCAGTATGCAGAGCTTTATGCCGTGTATCAGGCTTTAAAACAGGAGCTACCCGGAAAATGTCACATTTATACAGATTCCTGGTCTACCGCCAATGGGTTAGCTACTTGGCTTCCCACGTGGCATGCACATCAGTACAAAATCCATAACAAAGAGGTATGGGGGAAGGAGTTATGGCAGGAGATCTGGGAAATGTTACCTCAAAGCACCGTGACTGTCTATCATGTGGACGCTCACTGTCCAACTGATTCATTAGACCGATGGTTCAATTGTCTTGCAGACGATCGAGCCAAGATTCAAGAGGCTGAAGTGGAGGCGCAGAGTTCTGATTTGGTGGGAATGGCTAAATGGGCACACCAGAAATGCGGACATCTTGGAGAAAAGGCTACTCACAGGTGGGCTGAGATTAGAGGGATGCATCTTCCCCTAGATTTGATTAAAACAGCGATCATTGAATGTCCCATTTGTCAGCATGCACAGCACAGACTGGTCCCACAGGTGGTGAGAGGCCAGCTAGGTAGAGGTAAATTGCCAGGACAGATTTGGCAGATTGACTACATTGGACCAATGCCAGTGAGCAGAGGGTGTCAGTATGCCTGCACTGGGGTAGACACTTACTCTGGTTATCTCATAGCCTTTCCCTGCAAGCGCGCAACTCAGCAGAGCACCCTGAAAACACTAGATCTGTTGATTCTGTACTATGGGGTGCCACTCCAGATTCAAAGTGATAACGCCAGCCACTTCAAGGGCAGACTAGTGCAGGACTATTGTGCACAACGCAATATTGAGTGGATTTTTCACATACCTTACTACCCACAAGCAGCGGGACTGATTGAGAGAATGAATGGGTTGCTGAAAGAACAATTGCGTAAACTGAATGATGGGACACTGAAGGGGTGGAGGGATAATTTGTATGATGCTTTGCAAATTTTGAACAACCGACCCCTAACAAATGCCGAGACACCTCTCATGAGAATGCTGACACCTGCTTTACAGATTAATCCGTTTACAACGAGCAATACCATTGTGTATTGGGAAACAGCTCCAGGAGCTTTGGCCCCATATCGAGCTACACCAGAATCTGCAGGACTTGACTTACATGCTTTACACATGCATCGATTGAAACCTAGAGACATCACTCTGATTGAAACTGGGGTGGGAATTCAGATTCCCCCTGAGCATTACGGTCTGATCGCCCCTCGATCTGGGCTTGCCTTGAGGGGCATCCAAGTTTTAGGAGGCGTGATAGATGCAGACTACCAAGGCGAGTTGAAAGTCATTCTTTTGAACAGTGGTGACACAGACCTAGTGGTGCAACCTGGTGATTGCGTTGCCCAAATTGTCATCATGCCGGTTTATGGAGGTGTTGTTAAGAAGGGGAGCGCCCCAGCTCTTCTCACTGTGAGAGGCAAAGGAGGGTTTGGATCTACTGACAAGAACCCAGGGGCCAAAGTGTGGATTGAATCCCCAAATAACCCTCCTCAACCCGCTGATGTCATCGCCACTGGACCAGACAATGTCCTGGTAGTTATGCGACCTGGTCAAGACAAATGGGAACATGTTCCCGCTGACAAGTGCTATCTGCGAGAATGATAATACGTGTTTTGTCCTTTGTTCTTTTCAGATCATCCTGTGGAGTGCCTGTGCCATGAGTGTGGTGTATGGAGCCCGTTCGGGAGACTCCACTGGGGAGCGGGAGGGGCTCATAGCCCAAAAATTCAACCGTCAGCCGCAGATGCCAACGCTGCTGCATCAACCGAACAATGTTTGGATTCATCTAGCGCAGGAAGTGCTGAATATATCTCACTTCTGTATGAGTAACATGCAAAGCGTTCAAGATTTGATTACCACTTGTCTAGTGGCAGTGCCCACTCCTGCTGCTGTATTATTACACATCTTTAACAATACAAACCAGGATGGAATGGTGGATGTGAGTGACGTTCGCTCCCATCTGTCACTCTATGAGTACTGCCGTCATTGCCCGGAGGTGGGCAGGCGGTTGTGGAGGAACATGACATCTATACTCACGTTTAACATCTCAAATGGGGATGTGTGCTATTCATTGACCTGTGATCCTATGAAAATAGGTAAATGTGCTCAGCTCAAATTGGAGAAAAGAGACAAAAACTTAACTGCTGCACAACGGACGTTGTGCCACTCACGGACTGACCTAACCTGTTTGAATGTAAATAATTCGATGTTTTGCCAACATGTGGTGCCTGCTGCCAGCCACATTCAAAATGTTAAGTTGCCTAAAGGTTGGCTCTTTTCTTGTGGTAATCTTTCTTTTACTTATATTCCAGCCAATCTAACCGGAGGGCCTTGTGCCTGGTCACGCTTAGGCTTTCTCATGTTTCCTATGGATACTGCTCTACACCCTCGCTATACCAGAGACACTATTCAATTACCTACGGACTGTGATTCTGAAATTTCATTGCTGTCCAAAACAGAATATGTTAGTTTAGCTGGTTCTATCGTAGGGGTGCCAGGACTTGCAGTATATAATACCAGAGTTATTAATAAACTTGCATGTTTAGTAGTCAAGAATATTAACTATACATCAGCTGCCTTAGCTGAGCTGTTATTAGATGTACAGGGAATTAGAAGAGCTGCTTTGCAGAATCGCGCTGCTATTGATTATTTACTGCTTAAACACAACCATGGCTGCAGTGATTTTGAAGGATTATGTTGCTTCAATTTATCCGACCACTCCATATCAATCAACTCCCACATAGAGGCCCTGCATAAGTTGGTGAAGGGGGTGCAGCAGGATGTTGACAAGGGGTGGTGGGATTGGGCTTTTGGATGGCTGCCTAATTTAGGCCAACTGCGTTATATCTTTGGTGTAATATGTTGTTGTATTCAGTGTGTGCCTAACCTTCTATCTCAGTGTCGCCCAAGAGCATTGCCATTTCAGCTTATAGGATATACTTAGTTGTAAGTTGGCCAAATGGTCCAAGGGTGGAAATGTATTGCTACATGCACTACGTGCATGTGGCAGCACTACGTGCAAGGTAAACAGTGGTGCAGAGTGTGGACCATTGGCCTCTGCTTTCATTGGCCTTCGCTTCCATTTTGGTTCACGACTCCATTTTGTCGAGTCTGGTTCGGTGCGTAAGGCACTGTTCTGTGTTTTTCCACAAGCTTCGGCAAGCTGAAGGGTGGGGTGTTTTTCTGCTCAACTTCGCTCCATCTGCCTGGTACGAAGGGCGCTATTTACATTCCACGAGCTATCAGTTAGAACAACAGGGGGATGCGCCTGTACACAAGGAGGAATGCAAGCTTCACCTTGGAGTCCTCTCCTGGGAACTTGGCCCGTTCTGAGGAGACGTCTCGAAGGGTGAACAAGGTACCGCCGATTGCACAATTTGTAAAGGAGGGGGTCTTTTTCTAGAAAAGACTCCTGGGCGTTAGTAAATACTATAAAAGTTGGGGGCCTGGATGGGCTGGTTTAGGAACTCTCTTCTGGGTTGGACGCAACGCCAGGAGGACTGATTGTCCCGAACAGAGGCTCCCTGTGCTAGCTGATTTGGGTTCCCCAGCTTTGTGTACGGCGGAGGGATGCAGACGCTCTTTTCGGTGAAGCTTTTCAATTTATTAAGTGTATTGTGTGTGCGCGCGTAATGTGTACTTATTCTTGCAGTCATTTTCATGCTATTGAGCATTGAAGTATATTGTGTGTGCGCGCGTAATATGCACTTATTCTTGCAGTCATTTTCATGCTATTGAGCATTGAGGTATATTGTGTGTGCTTGTATTATATGCACTTACTTTTTGCAATTATTCACAGAGTGCTTATATCTTTATCATTATTCTCATGTTATTCTCCTGATGTATATATATATATATTAGTGTGGTTTAGTTTTGCTAGGTGAGAACCTGCCCCTTAAATAAACTTGATTATTCTACTTACGAAGGTGTTTGAGAGTGATTGCTTTACATTGTGCCTTAAGATATCCTAAAGTGCATAGTTTTGATATTCTGAAGAGTAAAGCAGCACAATATCCCCTCAGATTTTTGACATATTGCCTGCTCTTCGAACTATGATGATAACCGTGGGCGTATTGATTTTACATGTGTTCATACAAATCAATAAATCTATTGTAAGTACATACTCTCGCATTCCTGCACAGTAACCAGGTTGCTAGCTGGATAGCGTTGGGTGGATGTGTGTCAAATATGAGCCCTTGGCCATATTAAAGCACAATGTGAATGTAAGACAGGACAACATGGTAGACTGGTGTGATGTACAGTGTGTGTAAGGCAGACTGCAAGATCAAACCTAATACAAGAGCAAACCAACAACACTGCCCCCGGAGGTGTGGGCTGAGTAGTGGCTAGAGCAGATGCAGGCACCTTATTGACTTTGTGCATTTTGTACAGTAGTGCTGTCAAGAAGTGAAACAATAATGAGTATATTGTGCATGAAAAAAGATTATAATCCACAAGGCAGATGTGTACTGTACCTCAACTCACCCTCAGAGGCAGAGTAGGCTAGCAAGCTGTGTAATTGTATTGTTATGGGTGTTATGACATGGAAGGTCATGTAACAAATGGAAATATATTGCCATTTGAAAGGCAACTACAGTGCACCTTTGCCTTCTTTCCTACAAGTACCATATGACTCACACATCAACTTTGAAATGAAAGTGAATGAGAATAAACTCTGGATGTCAGCAACATTACTCATGTCAACATCTAGCATAGGTCACCAGTAACATATTGCTATTACTTTGCAGAGGAAGAAACAACAACTCCTGGCCAGCAGCCTGCCCTGCTGGTACAGACAAATGAAGCCAGGAACAGGGGAGCCACACCTTCTGCCACATGTGTGTGCCTCAGATGCCTCCTTCAAAAACACCACCATCCTCAGGGGAGGCTCAACACTCATCAGAGGATGACTCCACCAATTTCCGGTATAAAACTGCTCAGTAACATTTTGTCTGAGCCTCTTGGCCAGTTTCCCATTTGACCTGTGTATATTTTTTAATCGGACCCATTTGTGGTCTGTTGATGTGGCCAACAATTTGAACCTCTTCCTCACTGTCGTACTCCTCTTCTCAACATGTCACATGACATGTATCCCCTGTGGACCCTGTCTGGATATCCTGTGGACTTCAATAATTTTGTTGTTGTTGCCCCAGGAACTGCAAATTGTGAATTGACATTGTGCACACCTATAAATAAAAGCACTACCATGAACCAGTCTGGTTTCTGTCTGTGTCAGATAGGGCTAACTAGACCATGGTGGATGTGTCAATATAAAGGCCACTACTTTGCTTCTCAAGGTAATTGTGCCACAGTCCCAATGACAAGCTCTGAGTGGACATGGGCATGCATCATGTAAATCAACTGACAGGGTTTTATGTTGAAAGCCCCATTTAACTACTGAATGTCACGGTAAGACAATAACTTTACAGGCACACACTGGAAAAGCCTAACAATGCACAGAAATGCCTACATGTACAACATGGGTCCTGTGAAGCATGTGAGCCACTAACACAGTGAGATACAACCATGGATATCTTGCTCAGTGACCAAGACAACATGATCACACACATATGTCTGTGCTCACATTAAAGAGATCTCATAAGTACCATTATAATGCATGTACTGACAACATGTTGATACTAATGGCCAGACTCCCTACATTTTTTGCATCATAGATATCCAACTGAAGGGTGTTGAAGCTCAGTGTTACACTTTGGATATTAGTAAGCATTAACTACAGCAAATAAGTATTGGTGGTCCTGTGTCAACCGATAAATGCTGTTGTGTTAATGTACACTGGGATACAAAAGGTCAATGTGTTCCTCTGCCCCTGACAGCCTTCACATGCTTGAGTGTGAGTGTAGGCAAACATGATATCAATTGTACAATATACACACATAACAAAAATTAGGAGCCAGGACACACACCCATTAATCAAGCTACACATCCCTAGGGTAAGATAAATGGAAAACTTATGGTTTACTAACTTAGCAAGTAGTTGCACAAAGTCACATGCAGGAAGTCCTCCACTTAGCAACAACGGCAAGGACGAATGAGGTTATCCAGGCAGGAGTGACCACATGCATGATTTAAAAACATCTAACAACAATGACCTCCTACTACAATGGTGCAAAGGTGAGTGCATAAGTGGGTCTCACCAGTGTGTGTCCCAGCACAACCAGGAATGGGTAATCTTAAGAGCCAGAACCATCCATACTATACATGTAACATCGAGTACACACACAGTACAACAGCGGATGGCTATTTGTGTTGGTTTGTGTATTCATTGCCATGAAGAGGAGCACTCACAGTGCCAAAAGATTGGTGAAGAGTATTTAAGTGACTCAAGTATGAGGTAGACTGACTGTTGTCCATGGGCCTCACACAAAGTTACACATATCTACAAACAATGGAGGCAATCTGTACTTCAAGGACTCAACTAATACTAAGCAATGATGACAACTCTTCAGCATTAAATGATTAAGAAGCAATGAAAGTAGTAAAAATATTCACAATTTAAATTTTCATACTTATAAAATAAATATAAATAGCTTGTACTAAGTTACTATATCTATTCTAAACCGAAACTACTGCAACCTACCTATCTTACACTAACTCACTATTTCTAATCTCTGCCCAACCTACCTTAACCTAGGAAATGTATCCTAAATTATCCTATACATTTAGCAGAAAAGACGTTAGGCATCATCCCCCCACACCTTTAACACACATATATTTGCATAATACTGACATCAACTACATCTAAACATAAACTACCTACACATTCTAAGCTAAACAAATATATAATATTTGTTTTTTCATTTAAAAAATAAATAAATAGACGTATCCTACACATCAAGCCCACTACCCAATAACATTACTAACATCTAGGAAACACTATATAAAAATATATAAAAATATTAAACATACGTACACTAAATCTATCCTAAACACTAACTAACCCTATTTCTAACTATCTAAGAAAATATTAATTAAATCTCCCCCTCTCACAACAAGGTCCAAAACAATGTTCACAGGAGTTGGGGCATTTGAAGCAGGGCCTCCTCGATAGTGTCCTGCTGTCTCTGCAGAGTGGCCTGCTCACACTTTATTTACTCTAAGATGGAGGTTATTTTCTTTAGTTCTCTTAAAATACAGTACTTGAACACTAAACACTCCTCTGACTGGGCCTCCTGGCACATGTGGTTGGTGGTGGTATTGCTGCCGATGTCGCCGCGGGTACTTGGACCGGTGGGGTCTGTTGTTGGCTTGCACTTGCTGTAATATTAAATGTTGAGGTGGGCCTGCCTGATGACGGCTGTGGAGAATGAGGGACATTCCATGCCCGACAACCTTGGCACGTGTGTACAGCATTCCCATTCAATGGTACCCCTTTGTACTGTGTGGGGATGGGCGGTTATACTTGCCCAATAGAAAAATGCTCTAGGACACAAATACCGTAGAAGAATGTTTATTCCAAGGAATGGGACCCACGACAGCAAAAACCACAACCATCCGAGTCGAGAGTCTGTCACCAACTGACACCAGACCCGAACACTCGAACACGGAGTGTTTGACTACGTTACGTGACTCGAGAACACAAAGTTAAAGGAAAACAAGAAACGTATGCATAATAAACAAAATAGTAACAACATAATAACAAGGCATGTTACATCACCTCCCATCCTAACAAAATGAAACAAAATTCAATTCAATAGGTAATCACGAAATCTAGTAGGCGTCTTAATAGCACGTTTGAACCTTGTGCGTTCTTTTGTCTCCAATTGCGCCAGTATTAAAACCCAGATTAGATTGGTCAGATGGGATGGTTTCAGCTTGTGTTGAAGTAGATGGCGTGTGTCCAGAGAAGTCTGTACCGATGTTGACGGCATGGAGTATAACGTTGTCAAGATAGCACCCGGTTCAGTATGCACATTACTGTTACCAATAGAAAAATCTGTGGAATCTGAGTTAGCTGGAAATGAAGAACTACTTCGATCAGGCTCAGAGTAAACTTTACCAAATATCTCGGCTTGTTCCTTAGATACCGGAACAACACTGTTCCTATTCCACCATCCCTTCCCTTCTAACAAAAGAGAATTTTTATTAACCTTGATGACTTTAACAGGTAAAGAAAACTTGGACACCCCTTTCATGACTTTATGCATTTTTTTGATTAAAACAAAGTCCTGGGCATTGATATTGATTTCTTTGACTCTGTTCCTGAGGTCATAGTTTTTCTTCTGTGCCAACTGGTTTTTTTCCACTGTACATCTTAACTTATTCAAGTCTATCAAACTTTCCCCTTCATTCTTAGATTTCCTGTTCTGTAGAAGCCACGTGGGAGTCAAATAAGTGATAGCTTTCCTTCCTCTAAGAAGTGAGAAGGGAGTCAATTCTGTAGTAGAATAAGGTGTGGTATGGTACGCCCAAATCTTTTCTTGAACAAAATGTGTGACATCTACGTTCATGGCAATAGCAGTCTGTATACCCTCCTTCAAAATGCGGTTGGCCCTTTCAACCAAGCCGTTCAAGGAGGGACTATACAGTGCTACTTGTGAGTGCCTAATACCATACTTCTTGAGAAAGGCCTCCATCTTATGAGACGAAAAATGAACACCATTGTCAGTAATTATAGAAGTCGGTGAACCCCCTAGATGGAAAAGTCTCTCTAGAAATATTGTAACAGACTCAGAATCAGCAGATTCAACAAAAGAATAATATATCCATTTTGAGTAATAATCAACAAGTACAATGAAAAACTTAATTTCTCTCGGTAAAATGTAGAAAGGCCCAGAACAATCAATGGCTAAACTGTCCCATGCTTTAGTGGGGAAAGGGACAGGATGCAAGGGTTTGGTGTGACTCTTCCAGTGCTTGTCAGACACAACACAATGTTCACAATTATTGATAGTGTGTGTAACTTGCTCATGTAAACCAGGCCACCAATACGATGCTTTCAGCTTTTTCACTGTAGCTGAGATTCCCAAGTGTCCTAGATGGGCAATTTTAATAATCTTATGACGAAGATCACTTGGAGGAACGAATAGGTCAGCTCTCATGCAAATTTTATTATTACATGATAATTCTCCCGACACTTGTTTGAATGTTCTCATTACATTATCAAGAATTTTCTCTGTCGGCCAACCACAATTAATGAAATGAGCCACGCAAGACAGAACTTTGTCTGTGGACATGGCTGTTTTCCACTCATCAACTGTGATACTGCCATCACAAGCTGAGACAGCTTCCACTAAACCAACCACACATTCATCCTCATGACCTTCCGTTTCACCACCAGAAATTTGCAGCGGCATGCGGGGTAAACAGTCAGCACGATTATTCATAGCTCCTTGAATATATTTGACATTTAAATTGTATTCTTGTAATTTGGATAAAATACGCACCAAACGAGCGGAAGCTTTCCCCAAGCCATTGCCACTAAGAAGGTACACTAATGGCTTGTGGTCAGTGAACACATCACATTTTCTACCCCATATGTACGTTTTGAACTTTTTCCACAGACCAGGCACAAGCTAGAGCCTCCCGTTCTATGGTGCTATAATTTCTCTCTGCTTCTGAAAGAGACCTAAAAGCAAACGCAACTGCGTTCTCTCTTCCATTAACCAGCTGCCCGAAAATGGCTCCTAAACCTTTTAGACTGGCGTCTACAGCTATGAATGACTCACCCGAAGGTATGAAAGATTTTAGTGAAGGTGCAGATAACACTAAGGGGGTCATTCTGACCCCCGCCGGCGGCGGATGCCGCCGGCCTGGCGGGAACCGCCAGAAGACCGTACCGCGGTCAAAAGACCGCGGCGGTCATTCTGAGTTTCCCGCTGGGCTGGCGGGCGACCGCCAGAAGGCCGCCCGCCCACCCAGCGGGAAACCTCCTTCCACGAGGATGCCGGCTTCGAATGGAGCAGACGGAGTGGAAAGGGTGCGACGGGTGCAGTTGCACCCGTCGCGATTTTCAGTGTCTGCCATGCAGACACTGAAAATCTATGTGGGGCCCTGTTAGGGGGCCCCTGCACTGCCCATGCCAGTGGCATGGGCAGTGCAGGGGCCCCACAACACCCGTTCCCGCCAGCCAGGTTCTGGCGGTGAAAACCGCCAGAACCAGGCTGGCGGGAAGGGGGTCGGAATCCCCATGGCGGCACTGCTTGCAGCGCCGCCGTGGAGGATTCCCTGGGGCAGCGGGAAGCCGGCGGGAAACCGCCGGCTTCCCTTTTCTGACCGCGGCTTTACCGCTGCGGTCAGAATGCCCACGGAAGCACCGCCAGCCTGTTGGCGGTGCTTCCGCGGTCGTTGGCCCTGGCGGTCCATGACCGCCAGGGTCAGAATGACCCCCTAAATCCTTTACTTTTTCGAAAGTTGTATCCATCATGTCGTCCCAGATAAATTTCTGACCCTTCTTGAGCATGGATCTCAAAGGTTGGACTATTAGTGCATACCCGGGCACAAACCGTGCATAGTATTCACACAGACCCATGAACGAACGCAAAGCATCCTTATCTGAAGGAGCAGGAGCATTTTTGATGGCTTCTAAATTGCAGAGTTTAGGTTTTATTCCTTCTGCTGAGATAGTATGACCAAGGTACTCTACTTGTTCAGCCAGAAGTTTGCACTTTTCTGCTTTGATTGTCATACCATATTATTGTAGTATGCCAAACACTTTGCTCAAAAGAGCAATATGCTCCTCTGTTGTAACAAGATATTATCTTGGAAGGCTATAACACTGTCCAAACCACTAAACAAAGTGTCCATCATTTTTTGAAAAACACTGGCTGCAGACGCCAACCCGAATGGAAGCCTACGATATTTATACGCCCCAAAAAGGGTTACAAAAGTGGTAAGAGACTGAGAGTCTTCGCTCAAAGGTATCTGATGGTATGCTGAGTGTAGGTCAATGGTAGAAAAGTATCTGGAGTTACCTATGCTAGTAATTAACTCCTGTATGTGAGGGAGGGGATGGCAGTCAATTAGTATGTTTTTATTTAGTGACCTCAAATCCACGCATAATCTCAAGTCCCCTGATCTTTTCTTAGTAAGGACAATGGGTGAGACCCACTCAGAGGAATCTGTGGGGGCAATTATACCTTCACCAATCAATTTATCCAATAACTCTTTCAACTTTTGCCTGATACTCAGGGGTACTGGCCTAACTTTGTGAACTATGGGTGATGCCCCCTTCTTGAGCTTGATACTATGTTCAAAACCTATAACGTTTCCAACTTTGTCCTGGAATACCTTAGGAAATTGAAGTTTCAGATCGCAAAAGACTGACTCGGAAGACAACACCGACAAGACAGGGTCACCACTCACCGGTAAATCAGATTATATAATGGGCGTATGATGGCCAGGAAGTAATCCCCAGTTTGGCCAAATCCCTCCAACCAACGATATTTCTCCCATTGACAGCTACGTAGACTTTGGTATGCACACGTCTTCCTAAAATTGATAAATCTGACAAGAAAAATCCTAACAAGTCTATATCCTGATCACCAAAAGTTTTTGAATTGATGTCGGGACACTGCAACCCAGATGACTCTGGCCATAATGGAAAATATGTTTTATCCGCTATTATGGTCACTGGGGCTCCAGAATCTGCTATGACCATTAGTCGTTTCCCACCAATACTTGCCTCACATAGGGGTCCTTTGATGTTGGCCTCATTGGTGTCCGAATCTTTGTGTGTGCCTACGGTCAGTACAACATTAGAAAGTCTACTCATGCATTCAGAAACATCATTTTCAGGCTCTGTGGTATATACGTTGCTAATGCGCTCTTTGGATACATTGTTGCTCGAACCTGGCTTGAACTTGCCCATTCTGCACATTTTTTGGAAATGACCTACTTTGCGACATTTCAAGCATTTTCTGTTTAAAGCAGGACAAGATGGGCAATTTCCAATGTGGCTGTAAGAGCCACACCTGAAACAGACAGACATGCCCATACTCTGACCAGGATTCCTCTTACCTTTCTGGAATTGTGCTTTGTGATTGAGCAAACACAATCTTCTTCTGACACACAGCTGACTGCCATATGAGGATCATGATTGGAAAGAGCTTTGGAAGACACTATAGGCCATTCAATACTTTTAGCGATGTCAATGGTCTCCGCCAATGTCGGGTTGCGACAAGCTAAAAGGCGCTCCTGATTTTTTTTTGAGAAGCAATAAAAGACAAATTGGTCTCTTATGTATAGATCAACATTGGCACCAAAATCACATTTGGCTGCTAGTACTCGTAACGTAGCCACATATTCCTCCACAGACTCATCAGCAGCCTGCTTACACATGGCAAAGTTGTATCTCTCCAATAGAACATTAGATTCATCTGCATACTGTCTCATCATTCTCACTTTTCCTTCCTCAAACTCATTCCACACTACATCATCAGAAAGAGGAGCAGGCACTGGCAGCAAACTGTCAAAGACTCGTTGGCCTGCTACCCCCAAATGATTAAACAACAATGCCATCTTCCTTGCCTGCGAAAATGCGTTGGCATCAATAGCTACGAGATAATTCTCAAATATTCTCAACCACTCGGACCACTTCAACTCAGGGCTCCCATTTTTCTGTAGGAAGGACGGAGGCTGGACAACACTTTGAGAAGTAGCCATGATATGGCAGTATTACCTGCGCATGGAACTAACTAATGGCACGTAGGACAGAATTTACATAAAAATACTAGTTACATGCACCATAAACATATGTGGTCTGCTCCAAAGTTAAGCACATGCAGACTGTCCCAAGGTTAAATTAAGAAGTCAACTCCTGGTGCACGGTGCACTCCTCCTCCTGGTGTCCATACAACAGTGAGGACCTGATGTCCATACAATGGTGAAGAAGGTTCCTAACCGGTCCTTTAATTAAATAAAGCAATAACCCACACTGCGATAAGAAAACGTCTGACTTGTATTCAAATTAAATAAACAACGTCTGCAGTTAGTACGCTCACCGCGGGTAGTAGAAATATTATCCTTGGAAAAGTCTCGTAAGCACAGTGTAATGAGGCAGCAACCAGGCAGCAGGAAGAAAAGTGGAAACGTCAGCATCAACAGCCTGCGTCGTTGCTATGATGCGTGCGCCTGGTTAATCAGCTGGCGTCGTTGCTATGCGTCGTTGCTATGACGCGTGCACCTGGTTATGCGCTAACGCGTAAAGTACCTCGGGACTACGAAACAAAGGCTCGTGGAACACGGGATGATGGACTACGGCTCGTGCAAAAGGTGAGTTATGCCGCACATGCACATCCAATGGTCTGCATCCAAATAACAACAAATATGCTGCGTGAAATAGCCTGATGGATGGTAGTGTAACTCACGCAAATTGCCTTAGTTGCCGTTCCTTCTTTCGCTGTTTTTTCCTCCTGCGAAAACTTTCCGCTTCCGACCTCCAGAAGAGGCGGCGTGACGGCAACTGGGTCGGTGGGTCCGTGGCGCAGCAACGTCCTTCGGAAGTACACCTTTCAGAAGCACCCCACTCCTGGTACCAAAATGTGGGGATGGGCGGTTATACTTGCCCAATAGAAAAATGCACCAGGACCCAAATACCGTAGAAGAATGTTTATTCCAAGGAATGGGACCCACGACAGCGAAAAACACACACCCATCCGAGTCGAGAGTCTGTCACCAACTGTCACCAGATCCGAACACTCGAACACGGAGTGTTTGACTACGCTACGTGACTCGAGAACACAAAGTTCAAGGAAAACAAGAAACGTATGCATAATAAAAGAAATAGTAACAACATAATAACAAGGCATGTTACATACTGGTACTGGTTCCTCTGCATGTGGAAGGTCTTGGGATCTTCATCAGACATGTTAGCTAGGGTGGTAATTGTAAAGCTTTGTTTGCAAAGGCTGCACATGTACAGGATGTTTGCTAAATTAGTTTGCACTATGACACATTCATATGTGCATGACCAGACCAACTCACTGAATTGCAATGGATGTTTGCACAAGATACTGTCATCACATGGGCATCCCATAATTGATCAAGGAAAATAGCATCTGTTGCCATCTGTATAGGTTTACTTTATATAAACATGCACACAATTAAATGACTCCACATCATACCTAACAATAATTCCCACTCATGATGATCTATAGATTTCTTATAGGACACATGGTCCTGAGTCAGTAAATTGGGATGAGGAATTACATTATGCAAGTTGGCACAGAGTTTCACATACACATTTGTGAAAGTGGTTAAGGCGATACAATCCAGAGATTGTGCCTCTATGTTGCATATCCCACCTGGAGTCACAAAAGCCAACACACATTGCTAACTTAACTTAGTCAATGACAGGTAGCCCATACATGGATATATGCATGTCAGTTATCTCCTGCTTTCATTTATGTACCCTCAAGCAACTGTTGGAAAATGTGATATGATTTCTAGTTTACCCTTGTAGCCAATAACAGGCGTATTCATATTTCAACAATGTCTCAATGAGCACATCACCTCAAGCCTGCATTTCACTGCACACATCATGATTTAGACAATGTTTTTCAGGAGTGTGTATATGTATGCTGAAGCACACATCAAAGCCAGAATTATGTTTCATCTAACGCTGGCACCCTTGCACCATGACTCTGAATGAGGCTCAAGTACCCCTGATGCTGCAACACAACAACCCTACCTCACAGTAGGGCATGGAATAGAAGTTCTAGGTATCCACATGATGATGATCAAACACATGAAAAGTCCCAAATGTACCTATGTCATTTGTTGTTTGTCATGGATTATTTACATTTTGAATAATTAGCATTTCCATTTCACAAACTAATGTTGATAATCTCCATAACAAAATAGGTTAGATTTTGATGTTTACCCTGGTAACACACATTAATTTATTTATCTAATATGCATTTCGTCTGGCATACTGCTACAGGGACAGGTATGTTGTTGACAGAAAAATTAGGTGTAACACAGCTAGTATGTTTTCATCCCCTTAGGGTCTGTCACACAGATATATATTTAGCTTGAGAGATCTAAAGTATGTGCCATTTATGGGCTAATTATGCTGCATGTTAATGCAACACATGTAGCATAGTGACACACTGTATGCCTCGGATTCCATTGTAACTACATGCACACGCATACTAACATTGTCTGTGTGAACATATTGCATATCTTTTGTGCCTGTGTCCAACCCAATCTTTTACATAAGCAACTAACCACTACTACACATGCTTAGACTCACGCATTTCACTGTGCTACTACATACATCGAAATTTAATTGTATAGTTTAGTGCCATTTTTGGGACCAGCTAATGTGTTTATGTTGAACACATGCAGATCCTGCAACAGGTAATGGTTATGGTGCACAAAGCTACATGAATATAGATATGCATACAGTATCAAAATGCTCTCATGCTTACATCATGTGCGCCTGCTTACATACACCCATATTCACAATGGAAAGCTTCCTTGTTCTCTCACAATTAATATGTGGTAAGGTTGTGTTGTGTTTCACACACTGACAGCAAATTGGTTATAAGTGATCATTACCTAACAAAACACATCACAATATTGCATGTAACATAGATCACACACATACCTAAACTTTCAACATACATGTACTCATGACACTTACTGGTAGTATTGGAGTCATGGAATGAATCCACCTCTCCTCGGGTGAAAGGTCTATGTCTGCCTGGAAAACATGATTTGGAATATAGCATTGTGAACAGTACTTTAACATATGCTTACATGTACATCTGATAAACTATGCTAACCCAGATTTACATATTTACATAATAGCTTAGTTTCTAATATCTGATTATGGCAACATCATTGAACACATCTAGTCAGCATGCAGCCCTGAACTGGCTGGAGTATGTAGGCCAGATGTATCCATCATACATGGCTGAAGCCCGGTACAGGCATGTGATGTATTTAGTTATGCTGGGCAGCATCATGTCAGACTACATTGTACCATGATACATTGCTGCACTGGTCTGCCTTAAAGTGAAAGTGCTGCATTGTGCCATTTGGATAGCATATGGAACATTATTTTTCTTTCCCCATACACTGGTGCCATTTCAGCAGCCTTGCACCAACGCAGGTGCCCTAGCACCATAGTGCAAGAGTGTCTGTGTTGCATGATGCATTGTTTAGGTGCAGGAAGGGCCATATGCCTGCACCTAAAAAATGATGTAATATATTATCATCCTCTATGTGTGCTGCAGAATGCAGCACATCTGAAAATATGAATAGTACAAGGAGGTATAAAGAAAACACTCAGCATTGCACATCCCCTGGGGAGGTGTGAACTTTTGAAGCGCCCTCAATTAATCATGGCATTGTGAATTTGGTGAAGTGTAACAATCCATAGGTGTTGCAGGGGATCACCCAAAACAACGGCCATGAAGGGCCTCCTAACACAGAGTAAGCCAAAGCATATTTTTGTTGCAGCATTGCCTTACTCCATATCTACAAGGCCATTCTAAGCCACGCAAAGTCTGTTAGTTTGGACCCATAGATATGGTTGAGAGGTTAGCACTAGTGATGCATCACTAAAAGGGATGCAACGGCCCAACCACACTCTCATGTACATGCCACAAAGTTCTTAATGTACATTATGTCCATGATTTAATCTCATTTTGATATACATCTTAGAGATTGCAGTCATAAAAATACATTTTAAAAATGATGTACAGTACATGTTTAGCATCAATTAAATAGCTACTTCACAAACAACACAGTGAATAACCATACATACCAACAGGTCCACCAATCTCCAGTCCCAGGAGGTCAATGAGATAGCCCTCCTGTGCCACCACGTTAACCCTCCTGTTTTTTGGTGGTGCCAGGAGACATGCTCTCGTCTGTCATTTTTTACTTTTACAGGGTATCCCTGGCTCACCATGCCCCTTAGCTGCAACCATCGTCATCAGATATTGCATAATTAACCAAATGAGGCCATCTAACTACGGCTCCTAGAAAATTCCCCCCGTGACATGTGCCGGGTCAGCTGGTGTAGGCGTAAAAATTGTCAATAATACTTAGTATCACAATGTGTCACCAATCCATTCATTGGGTCCTGCTGCACCAGATATAGACTCCATGGGTATTTCTTGGGGTATTCATGTACACATGATGGTAACATATGCATTATGAAACATTACAAAGCACATACAGTGTAAAATGTGCCTGTAAGTAATATATTTCCAGGTGTGAAATTACAAGGTCTTGTACCAAAAAGTCTCCTTCAAATCCACTTCATTTCTACGTCAGTTCTCTATGCAAGCTGGGTCCTGCATCACACATAGATGGTGGAATTGGGCTAAAAATATATTAGTATTATCAAGAGGATCCCCTTTCATGCACATATATATTCCTGCATGTGAAAGTTGCATCCCTGTTCCATGGTGCAAGAGTGCCTTCATAAGCCCTAGCCAACCAAAACAGCAGTGGGACAGAGGAAGCAGCATGATTGTTTTGTATTCATGTATGGGTATCATTTTACTTACAATGTTCATTCACACACAGCCACGCATTAAGGAGTAAATCAGAGCTGCACTGTGTGGCTATGCACATCCTAGGCCCCTCTGTTTACTATCACAGGACATTGGTGGAACTCAACTAAGATGCACATACATTTGAGGTAAACCAACATCGTGATGTACAACACACACACTCAGGCAGCTCACTGTGTTTGGACCTATACTCCTTTGGAGATGTGCTTGAGTGTCAGAAGGTGAACACACACTTACAGCACACACAATCTCAGAATGTGCACACTGTTCCACATTGATAGATTTCAGTTGTGCATGTCTTGCCAGGCACATGCAATGGCCACAAGGTTTTGATATGCACACATATTTTGGAATACATGATGTTCTGCTGGGGTGAGTGTAACACCCAGTTGCAGACCTTTGGGAAAGGCCTAAGTGAAGTTGAGGAGATGTGAATGTTTTGGTGTTTACCAATGACTGTAACATGAAATTGGAAACACAAAAGTAGTGTATAAAAATGCATTTACATTTTGAAGACATCAGTCCCAAATACAGATTTAGGCCTCATTACAACTTCGGCAGTTTTTTCAAAAGACCGCCGAAGCTGCGGGTGCCACTATACCGCCAGTGATGGCGGTATATCTGGCTCCCTAGTATGACTTTTCTGCTGGGCCAGTGGACGGAAACAGCAGAAAAGTCACCTCAACATTGCAGCCGGAGTTTACCGCCGTGGACAGGCTGGCGGTTGGAGACTCCTAATCCCCAGGGCAGCGGTGCTTGCTCCGCTCCCCTGGTATGTTGGAGGGGCCGGCGGAATGGCCGTGGCTAATGCACCACGGTCATAATAGCTGGCAGAGCACCGCCAGCCTGTTGGCGGTGTTACCACCAGCTTACCGCCAGCAGCCAGGGCCGTAATGAGGCCCTTAGTCTATCCTGAAACAGGATTTATGAAAAGAAGTTCTGGACAATGTAGTTGAGTCTACCACAATTGTTTGTACAGTTTCTCCTCTGTCCTCATCCTCCTCCATTGCTTCCTGCTCCTCATGGGGCACACCCCATGGGACGTTTGTCCTTACACATGTGGTATGTAGTATGTAACATAGCAGTATTATTATATCACACTATGGGGGGAGTACAGCAATCTCCCCCGACACGTCCAAGCAGCGAAAGTAAGACTTCAGCACACCAACCCTTTGACGATACCCCTGATCTTGCCCAATGCATGGTTTAACTGGCATTCAGCCTGTCTGGGAATGTCCAAAGGGGGTCATGACCCATGGCTGCAGCCCATATCCTTGGTCAGCTGATGATTATTGTGACTGATACACCCTCATTCCTGTAAATATCTGTTATGTGTATCGAATTACATACATTTCTACCAGTATTTGACAATAATGGTTACATTTACATTTGCCCATTTTATTCCACATTTATCCTCAAGTTCTCTGTCATATCAAAAGATGTGCATGCCCTGATACTTTTGACAGGCAGTAGCTTACTGTGCTAGCTATTTTGAGAGGTTCATTGCCACTGTAGGTTATGTGCACTCACTCCATGTCAAAGTGACATAATGTTGATCTTAATTTAGCCCTTTTGGTCATCCCTATGTAGGCTGTGTCAGTGTTAGCTTGTTTAACACTCACACATATATGTGTCCCTATGGACCTACTGTGGAAACATTGATGTTGCTGCACTACCTGACAATGACAGAGCCTTTGATTTGTTTACTTACTTCAGAAAGTGATTTTGGTGAGTACAAGTGCTCAATTCAAAACATGTTCCATGAATAGTTGTACTATTTATTGTCAGCCTTCTGATGCTGCTGTTCATCAGACAATTTGTTGTGCTGCACTGGGATTGACACATAGGTATTGCAATGTGGGGCACCTCTATGTAGTACACACACTGATATTGTAACAAATATCTGTCAGCCACAGACCTTATCACAATACATTGGTCTTCACATGTATGTGTTTTACTGTAACTTGTAGGGGAGTGTGTACGTATATGCAATTATTATGTCACCATTATCGTGGCAAATTAATGTTGAGATTGGTATCCTGCATTCTATTTTGATGACTAATGTATGCCAGGTTTGGCAGCATTTTGTTAGTCTTTGTGATCTTAACATTGCTGATTTCATATGCTTTTCATTTGGGCAACTTACACAAAACAAGTGAAGCAACACATTGGTTGCATCTGTCACTGTGGCTGTAAACCTAAGTGTATGTCTGTGCATAGGCTGTCAGTAAGGCTGAAACATATGTATGTTTTGTTATGTTGATGCCGCATTGTTATCCAGTATTGACATTTACCCATGTCTGGGACCTACACTGAATTTGTATGGGACACATGGCCTTTCAAAAGTCTTCTTCCTGTGTTGGTTCTGAAACTTTATTCAACATTCCAGTTTACTGGCATCACAACTCATCTCCAAAATACTTGTTTGAACTCCCATGAAAATGAGTCTCTAAGGCACAGGGGTAAAAGTCATGGGCAGCACCCACCATAAGTTAATGGGCGATTTAGGTGATCAGCAGTCCTGAAAGATGTGATACTCCTAGCCCATACAAGTAACTAAAGTTCTAAGATAACAGGACAAAGCTGAGAGAATTTTTTGGGTTCTCGGTTAATCCAATAATTGATACTAACTCCCAGGTTTGATTTAGTACAAACAAGTTCAGTTCGTTATTTGAGATGCAAACTTGTGAATTCTTTAGATTTTTCCCAAAGTTATGCTTCACAACTTGTGGACATACAGCTGCCAACACGTGTTTCACCGCCTAGTAGCTAGCAAGCCTGGGGCTTTTTCAAGGCAAGTAGATAATAGTATTCTGAGTCAGAATTCTAATGGTGCAGTAGCGCACAAAAGGTAATTTGCATGAGGTCCTAGTAGGGATGGTGAGTTTGCAAGGCAGTCTGTTTAAGATCCAAGAAGAACCACCATCCACGGGGACATGTAGGGCAAACAGCAGCGATCTTTAAAAACCTGTAATGGTTCCAAGTGTAAAGCGTAAATATAAAGAGTCCCAATTAGCCCCTATAGCGAATCAGGCAAGGGGCAGCAAAAAATCCAATGTGGTCTCATAGGCACAGCTGTCCCTGTCCAACAACACGATCAGATCCAAGTGAGGTCCTAAATCAAACCTGGGAGTTGGTATCAAGTATTGGATTAACCGAGGACCAAAACATTTCTCTGCGCTTTGTCATGAAAATGATGAGAGTGCGTAAGCCAATAAGGAAACACTTATCTCACAGTTTTCTATTGTGTTGACCTGGTACTCATATCGGCTTTTCTGGCCTACCACATGTTTTAATTGTCATTTTTTACTGGGTGCAGATGATGTAGTTCTAATCATTCACACAGAGTTAATTTACACTGATGTTCTGTAACTACGAGTGCATGTCAATGTGGAACATCATTGTGTACAAGTTGCAGTGCAGTGGGCCCACTATGTGGACATGAGATAAGGGCCCAGAAATGTGGGAATGTGCCACTATACAGTGCAACAAGTCACCTATCAGCACTGCACTGTGTCACTAAGAAAGGGCAGTGTTGAACATACTTTAGGCTGTACAGCACAGTCCTGATTTTCAAAATGCACTGGTACACAATGGGCTGCATAGCACTGAGACACGCACACTGCATTTCATGTGAGATTGACTTAGTGCAGGATGGGCCACCTTCCCGCACAGCATGAACCCTTGGAGGCCTGATTGTCTGAATATGTGTGCCAAAGAAGGCCCCAAACATAGGTTGTAAGATTGTCTGGGGTAACTTAAGTTATTTTCCTTGATACACATGACCTGGCAAGAGCAATTGATTTTCCACATTTCACGGTGTACCTGGTGTGGGATACATGACATACATCATGAACCATGGGAGTTGCATGTGGACACACATAGCAGACATGGAGCCCCTCCCTTGCACACAGTGATGCAACACTGCATTTTGCACAGCGTTGCATTGCTCTGGATGTTTACACCATTCAAAGGCACGCACAGTGACTTTGCCTGCCTTAAGCATGTGTGACTTGGGTGTTTGCATTGCACATGTGACATGATGTATTGTGCAAGTATAAGAAACAAGCTTCATACACATGGGCCTATCTCTGTTGGCAGACACAGTTTTGACTATTTTGTCACACATTATTTACTGTTAGTAGGTCTGTTATGTTCTTCAGATGTACTTACCAAAAAAGTAGGCCATTCCATTCTGAAAGCACTAATTGATGATGGAGTGCCTGAAGATGTAGGCATCATGAACACTCCCAGGGTACTTGATCAGCACATTTGTAAACATCCCCAGATGGTCCAAAATTGGCTGGGCATTGACAGAGTAGGTGTGCTTTCTATAGTGAAACAGGTGTGGTGTTGCTGCAAGCAGAACAAGCTGTACATGTGTGCAGTCCATAACCCCCAAGACATAAGGGAACCCATCAATGGCATAGAAGCCTTGCTTGATGTCCAGCTGTGGAGTGTGAGGCTGATGATTCCATCCAGGACAAAGGGTAGGAATGCAGAGAAATATGGCTGGGATATTCCTGCCAGTCTGGCTATTGTGCTCTGGAATAAACTAGATGCCAGCATAGCATGTGGAAGACTGCCATTGTCTTGACCTTCAGAGGAATGTTGGTTAGCCTGTCAGTTGGTGGCTGCAATCTGGTTGAGCAGTTGAATGATGGGCTCCCTCCTGAGTCTGTAATATGTGATGACCTCATCTTCCCTGAGGTCAATGAGGGAAATGCGCTGGCTGTAGACACGCTCTCCTCTCCTGCACTGCCTACGTTGTTGTCTTCTCGCAACTCCCAGCTAAAGTATGAGCACCTCCATGGCATAGTTGAGCTCGTCAAACTGTTTTGTGTGTGTTGTCTTTATGTACCAGAGCAACTGCATCATTTCTTATGCCTGGGTTGCCGATGTGCAGTAATTTTGAAGCATTTTAGGCTCTGTGCGCCGCTTGCCGATGATATGTCACTTTTTTCGGAAAACCATTAATAACACTGCACCAGTTTTACAATAGATTTTGCAACGGAACGCCTACCTTGCTGATTTTAAGATCTGTGTGGTAAGGCTGGTTCTGACACAGGTATTTTTTGAGGCAGGATTTAAAAAACTGACGTATTGGGTCACATGCGTCGACTTGTAAAAATGGAATACTGCCTGCATTGTCATCGTGTCAAAAATAATGATGCAACAGCAGTGCAAGGCTCTCATAAATATAGTCCTAGGTGCCCAGCAGATTACATTTGTCTTGTGCAAATGTGCTCCTGATTAAACTATGAGTGCCCCAGTCTGCCTTTCCCAAAAAATATTACAAGCACTTTAGTTATAGATCCCAATATGTTATTTTTTCTTGAAAAGTGGAATAGATCCAAAGAAATGGAATTGTTTGAGGCATGGTCTAAATTCTAAGATAAATCATTGGATATCATTCATCCCATACAAGAACTTTAGACGTTGAAGAGAAAGCAAAGCTGATGAAACTGAAAGTCACTCAAATCATCTAACAAATTCAACTCAAATGGCTATTTGTCTCCTTGACCATGAAGACTGTATATCAAAATATTGACAGCAGAAACACTGACCTACCAAAACTTTGTGGTCGACATATCAAAGGCCAAAATATAAAGAAAGTAAGTTTATATAGGTATGTATAGGTTTACTTTACTTAACTCTGTATATAAACTTACCTTCTCAATAAATTCTGGTAGCATGATATTCTGGAGTCGATACTAAGGTAGAATAATGCAACGCCAATGCAGATATTATGCATGAATGAAGAAAGATCCTTTTATTGATGATAGATTCAAAATAGGTTAGCATGACAGCCAGTTATTGTGGCCCCTAAACTAAAGGAATACTTTTGCACTATATATTCATTTAGAAGCTGAGCAAATATGTCAAAGCTGTTGCATTGCTGGACAAAGCACAGTGTTCCTTAGTGAAAGTTTTGGCCACTGGATTTTTGGAGGGCCAGCACAGGAAAGATTTGTCTCACTGACTGCTGCAATTTGAGATCACAGCCCTTCTTCAAAGGATGCAACTAGTCAACCCAATAATTCTGCCCTCAGCTCCTTCCTCAGTGGGGTAGAGGATACATATATGAGGTTTCCAAGCACAAATTAGAACTCCAGTTGTCACTAAGTTTTTTTCTGCTCCTCTTAATATAGGAGGGCAATTACAAAATGTTATTCCAGCATTACAAAACATTACAGAGGATCCATAGGAACTAAACACTGTCCAGAAATATTTTATAAAGCTTTATGAAATTCCTTTAAGCATTTTTCTCTGTATCCTCAGGAGCGTGCCATAATGGTATTCAAAATGAACTTTAAAATGGGTAATTAATCAAACTCTCATTCATCTGTTAAGATTTTTAAACACCATTGTTCTACTTCCAAAAAAGAACAAAAAGATGCATCATATTCAATCTCAGACAGTTCCATCATTTTCCAGTGTATGACCAGTTCAATACAAAGCCAGTCATCCACCTCATATATTCAGTTGTGCAAGAGAATCGGTTGGTTCAGATAGATCTCTAGGACTCATATCTCAAAGTGCATGTTCATACCTCTTGAAGAAAGTAGATGTGGTTTTAGCAGAGAAATCAGATTTACCAATGTACGTGCCTGTCTTTCACCCTTTAATAAGCACTCTGTATTTCAGAATAATCACAAAACCATTGGTAGCTGTCTTGAGAGCACGAAGTATAAGACTGGTGGTATAGCTAGATGATAATTTAATCATTGTGCATGATGTGATAGTCTTCCATCAGCAGTTAAGTATAATGAAAAGCGTGCTCCCTGACCTGCTTTTTTCTCAATCCAGAGCAACCCAGCTTAATATCAACAAGACAAATGGAATTCTTAGGATTCCTGTTTGTTTTGGAAAAATCCATCCTTCACTGAGACAGTTCAAGGTATTGGCTATCAAAAACAATATGTAACAAATTTGTTAGACACCTTCCTGCACATAAACAATCATTCTGTGCAATGCAGGCACCCTTGCACTATAGTGCAAGGGTGCCTGCATTGGGGCTAGGCAGCGAATTTTAGTGCCAGTGCAGGGGGTGATGACATAAATGCACCATATCTTGTAGATACATCACATATCTGGCCTTTTCTGGTGCTGCAGGAGGACGCAGCAAGACACCTGCTGTGCCACCCTGTGCCACAGAGGCTTGTAAATAAGCCCCTGTGTACTGTAGCACATTGTTGAGGCTCCTTTGTCTTCCTGCCTCTTCCACTTTACAGCATTGAGCTTCCTGGTGTGCCGATTGTTTGAAGGGCTTCAACATTGCAGAGGTATTGAAAGCATATTTCTTCCCAGTACCTATGCAAATCTGCTTGGCACAGAGGGTGCATGTGGTCACCTGGCAGAGATTTTTTTTTCTCTGGATGGCATGGTAAAAAAGTCCCACACGACTGATTAGGTCATCCATCTGCTCCTCTTTATTGCCTAGTGGTGTTGAGGGTCTTGTGCTGCAGACACCATCTTTTGCTCTTGGTTGGAACGAAAATCATTTTTTGAAAAAGCAAAAAAGGTTGCAGACACTGGACACGGTGTGAACAGTGTACCCTGCCACTCCCTAATAGCAGTAAGAGTGTGGGAACTTCCAGTCTATATACCAAACTAATGGCATTAGTCAGTGAGATGTTGTTTGTCTGTCATGGGTACTGCGGTACTGTTTTCAAGTACCCCAGATAAGTCAGTAAAACCTTGTAGAAGGCTCAAAGTTTGAATAAATAATTAACACATTTTTTTTTTTTTTTTAAGTTGCGGGTCCCAAGGTACTTCTGTGGGACCCTAATCAGTATTTAAAACCCATTCGGAATTCCTGCGGGATCCCCTCAGTGGTTCTATGGATCAAGTAAGGGTACCGCAGTACCTTATGGGAATTTCATTGGCCACTGACAAGACACTACTTCAAAAAGCCCCCACCCTTTAGAAACAACCTCAAATGACTTTGCTAACCACCATTACTGGATTGGTGTTAACAGACACAGTTTGCAGTAAATGCAATCTGAAGCAATCATGGCCTTCGACAAAACTAGAGACTAACAAGCACCAAATACATCTTTCATACCTGTTTATGCAAGGTACACTATCTGAAGATGATGACAGCGTTCTCCCAAGCATTTCCGCAGCACCACAAAAAGCAAGGTCAGTAAAGGAATCAATGGTGTGGCAGTTTTTCAAACTTCCAATTGGTGAAAAAAATATAGTGTACAGGAGGTTACATGCAGTTTGTGCCAGAAGGTGCTTGTTAGAAATGGGTTCTTTGGATGGCAGTCAGGTTAACCCCTGTCCAAGCAAGGACCCTCACTCTAGTCAGGGCAAAGGAAAAACACACCAGTTTAAGCCCCACTCACCCTCTTGGTAGATTGCACGAGCAGGCAGGTTTATCCCAGAGCAAAGTGTAAAGTATTTGTACCAACACATGTAATAATGCAGTGAAAATACTACAGAATGGACACCACACTAGTTTAGAACAATAGGCAATATTTATCTAAATCAAACAAGACCAAAACGAAAAAAATCCAACATACACAAGTCAAAATATGAATTTCAAAAGAACAAGAGTAGTATTCCACAGAAAACTATGGAAATGTTGATTTTACACAAAGTACCTGGTTTGCGTCAAAAATAATGCTGCACGGGCAAACGTGCATCAGACAAGTCAGCGATACACGATTCCTTACTTGCAAGTGAGGCCTTGCATTGTTTCTTCACTGGTCGGGTCGCTGATGCGTCGCTTTTCTCCCTCGCAAGAGAGCGATGTGTTGATTTCCGGATGTGGCACCTCAGATTCGTGCAGGGTCGGGTTGACGCCCAGGGACGATGCGTGAAAAATCTGGTCGCCCGGTTTTGGAAAACCACGCTGCGTGAGGTTTGCGTCATGTGCATGGATTTCAGCTCCTGTTCTGCCAACTTCACCTTTCAAGGGCCGAGGGACTGGATAGGGCACAACTTGGCAGGGCAGGAGTCTCAGCAGAGAGTCCAGGTGCTGGCAGAGGAAGTCTTTGATGGCCCTGAGACTTCAAAACAGCAGGCAAGCTCAGTTGGAGATTCTTCTTCAAGCAGGAATACACAACAAAGTCCAGTCTTTGTCCCCTTTCACAGGCAGAAGCAGCAACTGCAGGATAGCCCAACAAAGCACACTCACAGGCAGGGTCAGCACTTCTCCTCAGCTCTTCAGCTCTTCTCCTTGGGAGTTCCTCTTGAATCCAGAAATGATCTAAAAGTCTGTGTTTTTTTTTCATCCAATACTTATACCCCTTTCTGCTTTTGAAGTAGGCAAACCTTCAAAGGAAAGGCTCTGTTGTTTACCAGACCCTCCCTTGTCCAGGCCAGGCCCCAGACATACACCGGGGGGGGTGGAGACTGCAATGCGTGAGGGCAAGCACAGCCCATTCAGGTGTAAGTTACCACTCCTCCCTCCACTCTAGCACAGATGGCTCATCTGGATATGTATGCTACACCCCAGCACCCATTGTCTCACTGTCTAGAGGGGATTCACAAACAGCCCAACTGTCAAACTGACCCAGACAGGGAATCTACAAACAGGCATAGACGCAGAATGGTTAAAGCAAGAAAATGCCTACTTTCTAAAAGTGCCATTTTCAAACTAACAATCTAAAAACCAACTTCACTAAAAGATGTATTTTTAAATTGTGAGTTCAGAGACCCCAAACTCCATATTTCTATCTCCTCTCAAAGGGAATCTGCACTTCAAAGATACTTAACCCCTTCACTGCCAGGCCTTTTCCCCCTCAGGTGCCAGGCCTTTTTCTGGCTATTTGGGGCAGTTCGCACTTAGACCCTCATAACTTTTTGTCCACATAAGCTACCCACACCAAATTTGCATCCTTTTTTTCCAACATCCTAGGGATTCTAGAGGTACCCAGAGTTTGTGGGTTCCACTGAAGGAGACCAAGAAAGTAGCCAAAATACAGCGGACATTTTTTGTTTGTTTGTTTTAAATGGGAAAAAAGGGCTGCAGAAGAAGGCTTGTGGTTTTTCCCTCAAAATGGCATCAACAAAGCATTTGAGGTGCTAAAAGCACCAGCTTCCCAGCTTTCAGGAACAGGCAGACTTGAATCAGAAAAAATAGTACCTCTCTTGTGTGGGTAGGCCTAGTGCCAGCGAAAGAAAATGCCCCAAAACACTATCTGGACACATCAAAATGATCAAATACAATACTACATATTTTAGCGGGGGAGAGCACCTGCGTTTTTGGTCCTGGACTCAGCAGCCATACAGGGATACCTACCAAACCAAGACATTTCTGAAAACTAGACACCCGAGGGAGTCCAGGGAGGTGTCACTTGCATGGATCCCCCAGTGTTTTCTTACCCAGAATCCTCAGCAAACCTCACATTTAGCTAAAAAAATCAAATTTTTCCCAGATTTCTGTGTGGGATCACCACACTAGGACAAATTCCCTACCACCCAAGTTCCCCTCAGTCTCCCAGTAAAAATGATACCTCACTTGTGTAGGTGGGCCAAGTGCCTGTGACAGGGAAGAGCCAAAAACATGTTGAAATTGAGGGGGAACAAAAGCGGGTCCAAAAAGGCAGTTTGAAAAAAAATCATTTTCAGGCTGACAAGTGGGGCAGAATTTTTATTGGTATAGATGAGATAATGCTGGGTGGTAGGAACTCCTGCAGATTCCGGAAGGTTCCATCACAAAAATGTGGGAAAAGTGTGTGATTTCCAGCAAAGTTGGAGGTTTGCAGGGCATTGTGAGTAAGACAATGGAGCAGGGTGCATGTGAAGCACACCACCATGGAATCACCCAGATGTTTATTTTTCATATGTGTCTAGGTCTTGTGGATTTTTGTACATGGCAGCATCCCAAAGTCCAAAAAGTGCAGCCCTCACAATTCCAAGACGATTTTGAGAGTTAGCCAAGCTCTCATGGTCCAAATGTAAAACCAAAACCCAAAATAATCAAATGTCCTCTTGCTTGCTGGGGATAAGATGTTTTAGTGTGTGGGGGAGAGCTGAAAGACTGTTACCCCTTTCAGTTGGGGTGAGGGGATAACCATGCCTATACTGGTTGGTAGCCATCACCCCACTATTTGTTTTTTTAATTTAATTCCCTGGCATCTAGTAGACTTTCTGTCCCCTGGGGTGTGGATCGGGGGTAACTGCCCCATCTGCCCACTGGTGGGCAGAACAACTTTGGCCCCATTTATTTGGGGTGGGGGTATGGCCATACCCCCACCCTCTTATTTTGAAAAACAAATCTTCCCTGATCTTTGGTGGGCTTTCTGCCCCGCCTTCCAAAAAACAGTAATGTGTCCCCACGGGGAGCGCCCCTTGCCCAGTGGGCGGCCCCCCCAGACAAAACACACACATACACCAATCCCTAGTGCCTAAGTGGTGTCTGCCCCCCTGGGGGCAGATTGGCCTAATAGAAATAGGCCGATCTGCCCCCCAAATGGCCTAAATTAAATGTACCCCCCCCCAGGGCAGCGACCCTTGCCTAAGTGGTTGCTCCCCTTGCGTGAAATTGGTGAAAAAAAATAAAACTCCCTGGTGTCTAGTGGTTTCTGCACCCCTTGGGGGCAGACTGGCATAATAAAAATAGGCCAATCTGCCTCCAAAGGGGGCAGAAATGGGCTAAAGACAATTTGCCACCCATGGGAGCAAACCTTGCCTAAAGGATCACTCCCCACATATAAAAAAAGAAAAGAAACAAAAGGAAAAAAAATCCCTTGTGTCTAGGGGTTTCTGCCCCCCTGGGGGAAGATCGGCCTAATTACAATAGGCCGATCTGGCCCCAAGGGGGTCAGAAATGGGTTAAAGAAAATTTGCTCCCCCCCCCCCGGGGGAGCGACCCTTGCCTAAGAGGTCACTCCCCACATATAAAAAAAATTAAAAAAACAATGGTGTCCAGGGGTTTCTGCACCCTTGGGGCAGATTGGCCTAATAAAAATAGGCCGATCTGCCCCCAAGAGGGGCAGAAATGGCCTAGAGTTAATTTTGCCCCCAGGAAAGCGACCCTTGCCTAAGGGGTCGCTCCCCACATATAAATAAAAAAACAACCAAAAAAAAAAAGATCCCAGGTGTCTAGTGGTTTCTGCCATCCAATGTCCGCAAAATTATTTGCTCCCCTGGGGAGCGGCCCTTGCCCAAGGGTCCGCTCCCCTTATGCATAAAAAAAACAATTTCCCTGGTGTCTCCTGGGCATTTCGGCTAGCCGATCTCATCGTGATCGGGCAGCAGAAATGCTGAGAGAGACATGAAAGGAGAGGAAAGGCCTTTCCTCTCCTTTCATGCCTCTCTCGCCCCCTCCACATGATCGAAGGGGTAGGCCTCTAATGACTTGAGCGCGCAATGGCACACTATTGTCATCAGACGCCACAGGGGGGTCCAGTGGGGGATAGGGGTGGAAGAGGAAGCGATTCCCCCGAGGGCCCATAGCAGGACGAGCTGGTCCCGTCCTCAGCACCGGGCAACCGTGGATGAGGGCGAGGCTAGCTCGCCATGGGCACCCAGGGGGTTAAAGGCAGCCTCCATGTTAACTTTGCAAAAGTGACAAACAAATTTAGCAGGGAATCCACAAACAGGCAGAGTCACAGAATGGTTAAAGCAAGAAATTGCCTACTTTCTAAAAGTGGCATTTTCAAACTAACAATCTAAAAACCAACTTCACTAACAGATGTATTTTTAAATTGTGAGTTCAGAGACCCCAAACTCCACATTTCTATCTCCTCTCAAAGAGAATTTGCACTTTAAAGGTATTTAAAGGCAACCCTCATGTTAACCTATGAGAGAGATAGGCCTTGCATCAGTGAAAACAGAATATAGCGGTATTTCACTGTTAAGACATGTAAAACCACACAAGTACAAGTCCCACCTTTAACATACACTGCACCCTGCCCATGGGGCTACCTAGGCCTACCTTAGGAGTGCCTTACATGTATGAAAAGGGAAGGTTCAGGCCTGTCAAGTTTGTACACTTGCCAAGATAAAATGGCAGTTTAAAACTGCACACACAGACACTGCAGTGGCAGGTCTGAGCCATTTTTACAGGGCTACTAATGTGGGTGGCACCAGAGCTGCAGGCTTACTAGTAGCATTTGATTTCTAGGCCCAGGGCACCGCCAGTGCACTTTACTAGGGACTTACTAGTAAAACAAGGGGCATATTTATACTCTGTTTGTGCCGAATTTGCGTAATTTTTTTACGCTAATTCAGCGCAAACCCAACGCCATAATTATATTTTTATGCCAATGACAAGCAAGGTAGGCGTACCCATCCAAAAAATGACTCAAACACGCTGGGCCCGTATTTAACCACCCAGGCAAAAATGACGCACGGGTGGAAGGCTGACCCAAAAAATTACGTTAACTTCGATTTGCGTAAAAATGTAACGTCTGGGTCAGGGCAGGCGTTAAAAGGAGGCAAACACACCACTTCTTAAGGAGAACACACAGAAGCAACATTGCAACCCGCAGGAGAAGATGGAGGTGATACTGATACAGCTTGCTAAACGGCGCAGAGGACAGCAACAACTCCTTCATTCACCACCACGACAACATGGCCCACAAAGGCAACGCAGAAGGCAGGAGAGGGTCTTCAGAACCAGGACAACCCTCCTTGGCCTCAGGGACCTGGACATTATTAGGACCTACAGACTCAACTACACCTGCTGCACCACATTGAGCCACAAATTGCAGCAAGCCTGCAGACCCAACATACCACCTATGACAAAACTGCTTGCTGTCCTGCACATGCTGGCAAGTGGTTCCTTCCAAACAACTGGTGCACTGTTTGCTGGTGTCTCACAGCCGTCATTCTCTGCATTCCTGCCAAAGATGTTAGATGCAATCATCTCCCTGCCACATCAGCTTCCCCAATACCCAGCAAAATCAGCAGGAGAACAAGCAGGGGTTCTATAAAATCCATGGCTTTCCGCATGTGCTTGGTGCAACTGACTGCACCCATGTCTGGCTCATACCACCTGCAGCAACAGAGCACTTATACCAGAATTGCAAGCACACACATTCCATTAATGTGCAGGGCATAGTGGACCACCACTGAATATTCCTAAACACTTTGACTAAGTATCCTGGGAGGGTCCATGATGCCTACATATTCCGGCACAGAAGGATAAATGAACAATTCCAGGATGGACAATTTGGAAATGGCCTTCTTGTAGGTAAGTCAACAAATCTGGTAATGTACACACAACACACCAACCCTGTCGGTCACACAAGACATTCACCACTACAGTAACATATGACCAAAGTTACACACATGGGCAGGTGATAACACATATGCACCATGCTGCAGTACAGCACAATCAGTGCACAACACTAATACATACACCCACATGTGCGTAGCACACCCACAACTGGACAGGCACACCACAGGAAGTTCAGGTGCAGACATGTACCCTTTGATAACAGCAAAACTACACAGACCACTACAAGTGCCATCAGGGTGCCCACTACGTACACATCACACACACTACACCAAACAAAGAATAGCACAGACATGTCAAAGGCATACACCATGCCCATGTCATATAACTTCAAAATAGGCACAGATTCCTCAAGTCATGCAGTGCAAATCACTCCTAGGACAAATATCAAACACCACACAACTTGCACCTATATCAACTGCATCTCATCAATACATACCTAACTTACCTGTAGTGTGCAGAGACAGCTGCCTGACGCATTGTCTCACATACATAGGAATACAAGATCAATGTCCATCACATACCATGTGTCAGATATGTGAGAAGTAGTATCACACCTACTGTAGTGCAACCCCACATGCAACACTCACTGACTCACAACACCATCATGTCTGTACCAGATTCAATAAATGGCCAGGGGGAAGAGACACAGTCAGACAGTGCAGATCATGGATGTCATAGTGGGACCCAGTAGGAGAAAACAGGACATCACTGACCTCACATGCACTGTGCCAAGGGACACATTTGCTAAGTAGCTGAGCTCCATCCCATAGCCTGCACTGTGAATGTGGCAACAGTATAAATGCACATTAATGTTTTGGAAGATAGGAGAGACTCTGGTAGTTATGTTGATCATCCTCTGACAATGGGATACACAACTTTGGAAACCTCATGGATGACACAAACATTAGCTGCCACTCTGGAACACCTAGGGGGTCATTACGACCCTGGCGGCCGGCGGTAAGTTGGCGGTAACACCACCAACAGGCTGGCGCTGTTCCGCCAGCAATTATAACCGTGGCGGAAAAGCCACGGCCATACCGCCGGCCCCTCCACTTTCCCGCCAGGTTTCCGCCTGGCGGTCATAATGCCCTGGGGATTATGAGTCCCCGACCGCCAGCCTGTCCGTGGCGGTAAACACCGCCATTGAAAGGCTGGCGGTAAGGGGACTTGGGGTGCCCCTGGTGGCCCCTGCACTGCCCATGCACTTGGCATGGGCAGTGCAGGGGCCCCCAGGCATAGCCCCGTCGCGCATTTCAAGGCCCGAATTTCGGGCAGTGAAATGTGCGACGGGTGCTACTGCACCCGCTGCACATCAGCATTGCCGCCGGCTCTATTACGGGCCGGCTGCAATGTTGATGTGACATTTCCGCTGGGCCAGCGGACAGTAACACTGTTACCGTCTGCTGGCCCAGCAGAAATGTCATAATAGGGAGACAGGAATACCGCCGGCAATGGCGGTATTCTGTCTCCCGTGGCCTCGGCAGTCTTTTTCAAAGACCGCCGAGGTCGTAATGACCCCCAAGGGACCAATGCAATAGCCCACAGTTCCATTGTCATGGCCAAAACCATATGTACATCTTGGCAGATGACCATTTTATTATGACTTGAAGCCACATTGTAAATTGGCCACCCTCCCATGCTGTATGTAGCGTTGACAGGGTGTGCATTGTTTCTCGCTGCAGGTCTGTCACCACAAGATACATAGCATGATGATGCAGACTCACATGTAGCTGTCCCCTAAGACCTGAGGAAGTGCCAACAACAAATACCACCCCAGTGGTGCTAAATGCAGGTTGCAAATAGGAAGTAGACTGTGCTATGAACTCAGATGAATGTGGCACATGTGCATGCTGCACACTGCTGCACACACAGAAAAAGCCAATTGGCCATCAAAAAGCATAAGTACAGGGCGGTGTACAGCGCTGCATAGATACATCCACCTCCACAAGGCAGCTAGCCAAGTACCCTGGTGCCATACATATGTGGATACACTGTTGTCACACATACATACATATGCATGACGTGTATACATTTGCATGCTGTTGATTCTGTAACACACACATTGGTGTAACGGACCAATCACACACAAATCACATTGTGCAATGGACTACCCCATGTGGCCATACACAAAATGCCATACTACAGCCAAGCCCATTCAATTTTTATGTTGATACAGGGTGCATCCATTAACAACTGACAAAATCACGCAATCAGGAATAGAGTAAAAACAAATTATGCAAATGCTTCGAAAACATCCGCAAATGCAAAGTACATGACCCATGGGCCCTTAGTGTGATTTCCACCTTCGCGCTCATCACAATGCTGATTTACTGTTAAATCGGCGCATTAAGGTACTCCGTCAATATAAAAAGATGCACGTAAGTAATGCGTCAGAAATACTCACATTACACATTGTGTAAACAAGGTGATGACAAGCCACATGTAGGCCGATATGTGACTTGGATGCGCACCATTGTGAAAATAATGGCACTGGAACACACCGTCATTCTCAAAACACAGTGATGTACCATTTTGTAGACAGATTGGTGCATCCCTGTATTGTAATGTACATTTAGGACTGGGTGGGCAATTGTCCCCCAGCATGGTGCCACTCATTTTGTACTCCACTTACATGACACTTGTATGGAATGTAATAGGCGTGCATGCAGGTCAAGTCCAATCATGTGCTAGCATGGTTATGGGTGTGTGAGGATTGGTATTGGCTGATCAGGTATTGATGGGTGTCTACAACTGGACACATGAATGTAGATGTCATAGACCTATGGATACCAGCTTCATATTTGTCATCACCTAACATATGGTCCACTCCCTGACTCCATGTATGAGTGGGTATGCCTTGGTGGATGACCTGGACAGTTGAGATGATGATCTGCATGGCCATACCCCCTGAGGCACAGAGGGTGGGAACAACAAATTTGTAGGTAGATGTGATGCTCACAGTGTATGTGACAGTCATTTTGATCAGACTTGCATGTGTACCTATCAACACTGAACCCTTATGGTTACCAACTGCATCCCATACTCCCAATAACAGATACAAGTTTCTGGTGATGTATATTTGAAAATTTGACACAGATGATGAAGAATAGTGGCCCTGATCAATGTGAAGCTGACGCTGCCGTTGCATTGTCACACATGGCACAAAATCTATGCAAATCTAATTTAGTTTGTTTCATAAACTTGTTGTGGGTGGCTATGGTGTTAAGAAAATGGTGCTAAAGCATCATTGCCGTTTCATCCATCAGGGCCATTGTATTATCCGGAATGTGAGTAGGAGTGCATGTGCAAATCGATGTAGCTAGTAAGCTAATTTTCTGTACATACTCCACACAGTGCTGACACTGATGGTTGCCTGTCTCATTTTAACAGCTTCCAACATGAATAACGACTAACCTTGCCTGTCAGAAGAGGGCAGTGAGCTATCGGCACATATTGGCAGTGGAATCTGGGTACAGGAGGATGGTATGCCGTTATCGCTCGGAGATATCACCCGGTGAGTGGCGAGCATTCAGCCAAGGGGGACCCACACTGCCCACACAGGGTGGACCAAGCACCACAGCTGTGCAGCTGCCAACATCCTTATTGCTCCACCTACTGCACCCTCTACGTCCGTCCCACAGCCAACCTCACCTGCTGCCATGGACGTAAGTGCCATCAGAGACTTACAGAAGGATGTAACACAGGTCCTCAAAAAGTTGGACTCTATAGAAAAGGAGGTGGCTAAGAACATGAAGACCCTCAAGTACATTAAGAGGAAACTGAAAAGGGCCAGCCTCTGAATGGCATGATGTCACTCCTCCCAAGTTCAGTCCCCCCCTCCTAATTTTTTCTAGGTTTTTAGTGGGCATTAGGGGGTTAGTTGTAGGTTAGAATAGGTTAGTGGGTTAGTTAGGATAAGTAGGTGTGGGGGGTTCTACTTTTTATGTTTTACTATGTGGGTGGGTGGGTGGGGGGTGATGTTGGGGCTTTTATTTGTTTATAAAAACAAATATTTTAAAAATCAAAAATACCCCAAAAATATATATTTGTTTAGTAATAGTTACGAAATGTGGAGTTTAGTTTATGTAGTCCTGCAGGTGTCTTGTGATATAAGGGGGCGAATGTTTAGAGTGTTTCATTAAATGTGTTAGGTAAGTGTAGCATAGAGTAGTTAGGGTCTGTTGTGGGTTATGTATAGTTAGGATAGGTTAGGTTAGGATAGGTGTTCATAATTATTTTTAGTTTTTTTATTATCAAAATAAATAATTTTGGGTACTCCCTTACTTCATGTGTCATATGCTTGGGTCTCAGGGACTTCCCATGGGTGTACATGAAAATTGTGTGTTGTCCTAGGGACTCTGTCCCGCATCCAGAACCCTCTCCTGACATGTTAATCACCTTCTTATGACTGAGCTGTCACATTGGCAGCTACAACACATCTACCTATCTGTGCATCTGCCATCCAGTGTACCCACCACTCAAGTTGACTATGTTGACCATGTATAGTACAGATAGGTGTGGTAATTCAGCTGTCATTGTATGGGTTTTGTTTCGGATGTTGGGCACTGTGGGACAATTGACAACAGCCTACATTTCATTCCTATCCTGTTAAAATGACCAGTGGCAATAATAGATGAGGTTGAGTCCCTCTGTTTCAAACCAATGTGTTCTACTGGTACTCCCAGCTGACGATATTGCCCGAGAACTGTTTCACAGCCATTCCTGCCGTATGTACTGGGTGTAGCGTACATGTGTTGAACATGTTTCACATACTCAGTGAATTGCTTGTAGGGGATGAGACCATTATCAGCGTACATCATGTAGGTACCATGTGCATAGATATGTACCCGCATATTCATGCACTCTTGTACTGACATTCTGTGACTTGAGACATGTTACATACACATCACAAATCCTAGGCATAGTAGATGTGTCACAACACACAAAAACATGCTGGTTGTGTAGGTGGTGTTTAATAACAAGTGTAATAGTGCAATATTTACAGTGCCCAGGTCTGTGACCCCATTCCTGGAATCCATCCAATTGTGACACAACACAAGTCTAGGGTTGAGGAACTTGTCATTGGACATGTTTGGGTAAAGTGTATTTCAGTGCAGGGGAACATAAGTTGACAATTGAGAAGTTAGAGACAATTGTAGTCCGTAGCAGAAAGGTCAACAGTGTGTTGAAAAAGAGTGCATATCTGCAACAGTGCTAACACTGGCATGATGTCAAGCACTGGACAAAGGAAATCACTGCCACTACTGGGAACTCCTACGGGTGAAGGTGATCTGTTCCACATCTTCATCCTCCGATGTGTGTGGTGCCTCCTATACCCTTGATGGTGGTAGTGGGGAGTTAGAAGGGGCCACGCACACTTCAGTGGTTGGAAATGTGGACTTCCAATTCCCGGGGGCTCTAATCTGTGGCACTACATATGGCATCACTGCAGCAAGGAGGACCTTCTGATTTTTAAGTATAGCTGCAACATCCCTGTAGTAGGCAGCCATGTCTGCTCTGAGGGAGACCTTTTTCCGGTGCATGAAGTCCATTTTGTCTTCAAGCACGCTGATGCCAGTTTGGGAGGGCAGTTGTTGTGGCCTCTCCCTCATGGCAGCAGCTATGTCCCTCAGACACTTCTGGACTCCACGCATTTGGGAGTGTGTGCATCGGTTGGCTGCAGTCTGTTTTGTTGCCATGACCATGCACGTCTGCATCCCCTCAAGGCTGGCTGCCATGGTTTGCATCCTCAACCGCACCTCCTTGGCCAGTTCCCACTGGACTTCTACCACTGTCCTCTCAAAGCTGGTGCCTGGGTCCTCAGAGTCCTCTGCTGTGTCGGTGCTGGCAGGTCGTACTATTGGGGTGCTAAGTGGGGCCTGTAGGATGTCTGCTACATCAATACTCCTCCTTGCGACTGGAGGTGGTGTCTGGAGGTTTACAAGGTCGTCTTGGAGGGTCTCTTGGCTGATAGTTGCCAGCTTGTACTCAAGGTCATCAGGCTACTCCGGGACAGGCAGATCCGCAGGAGAGCCATCATCCTCTGCAATGTGATTGCCTAAAATCAGTCTATCTGTGTTGTGGCAGTTGACAAGTCATGTCACTGACTTGATATTTGAGACTCATTGTCATATTAGGTCCATAATTATATAAAATTGGTGCTGCGCGGTACTGTGCAAAAATAGTCAGCGCCGTGCTGCGTCACTTTGGTAACACAAGGATGTGCCATATGTAAGTGAATAGGGGGCACATCTGTGTTGTCCCCCGTGCTGGTGCAAGATTCAGCTGCCAACGTCAACACAGCCATCCTTGCACCATCGTGCACGGATATATGATTTAAGGGGTGTGACTGTTTATGTGTATGAAGGTGTCCCTTCCTGCACATTAACAACCACTAATGGCGCTTTGGCACTTCTGTGTGAGCTGTAGAATGCAGTACGCGCAGAAGAGCCAAAGCGTCATTTACATATTATTGTTTACATGCAGGAAGGAACACCTTCACGGACATAAACAATCATTTGTGGCATTTTGCTATTCCTATGAATGCTGCAGAATGCAGCGCACATTGGAAAAGCAGAAAAGGAGGAGGTATACATTTATTCCTCCTTGTTGCACCCTGCTAATGCCACCCCTGGGGCTGGTGTTACAGTTTTGGCCCTGCCTCAAGTTGACAAAATTCCATTTATCTGAGATAGCATCAAAATTTATTGGGTGTTGCTGTGGTACGCCCACAGCAACACCCATTGCACCACCTTCCACGCACAGTGATGATCAGGAGGGTCCGTATTTACAAGGTGACACTAAGCCACAAGAAGTGGCTGAACACTACCTTGTAAATGCGCCTATGATGCGCCCCTTAGTTCCAAAGGATTGTTCCAGTACATCATAGCTGCAGTTCACAGCCCTATGCCCCACCTGCATGCCACATGAATGGAAGCCCAGTTGGCACAATTGGCTGCGTCATGTCTTCTAAGTGTGTTGTCTATCCTTTTTGGCTTGACACTGTCTTTTCATGTTCTATCCTCCGTTTACATTCATTTGCGTGGTGAGGGCTTGCAATGGGTATTGCTGTGCTCATGCCACAGGACCACACATGGCAATTTTCACCTGTCACAGTCTTAGATGTTTCACATACACCCAGGCTGTGCTGAGACCTTGCACCACCCCAGGGATGGCATTGCTCCCCGCACCGCCACCCGCGCCACCTCCTCACCGTCTTTTCCTTTAGCCTTTTTTCCCCACCGCTGCCATCCCCTGCAGCCCCTCCTGCCTTCCCCTCCCCCTCACCGTCTTTTCCTTTAGCCTTTTTTCCCCGCCGCTGCCTTCCCCTGCGGCCCCTCCCGCCTCCCCCTCCTCCTCACCGTCTTTTCCTTTAGCCTTTAGCCTTTTTTCCCCACCGATGCCTTCCCCTGTGGCCACTCCCGCCTCCCCCCCTCCTCCTCACCATCTTTTCCTTTAGCCTTTAGCCTTTTTTCCCCGCCGCTGCCTTCCCCTGCGGCCCCTCCCCCCTCCTCCTTACCATCTTTTCCTTTAGCCTTTTTTCCCTGCCGCTGCCTTCCCCTGCGGCCCCTCCCGCCTCCCCCTCCTCCTCACCGTCTTTTCCTTTAGCCTTTAGCCTTTTTTCCCCGCTGCTGCCTTCCCCTGCGGCCCCTCCCGCCTCCTCCCTCCTCCTCACCGTCTTTTCCTTTAGCATTTTTTCCCCACCGCTGCCTGCCCCTGTGGCCCCACCCCCCCAAGCCTTCCCATTCGACCAGCCCTCCCTCCTCCCAGCTGACACTCCCACCCTCCCCTCCTTTTATGGCAGCCGCGGCGCGATAACGAGGAGCAACCCTTGACCCTGCTTCTGCAGGCAGGTCGCTCCCCGCTCCGCCGCCCGCGCCACCTCCTCACCGTCTTTTCCTTTAGCCTTTAGCTTTTTTTTCCTGCCACTGCATTCCCCTGCGGCCCCTCCCGCTCCCCCCTCCTCCTCACCATCTTTTCCTTTAGCCTTTTTTCCCCGCCGCTGCCTTCCCCTGCGGCCCCTCCCCCCTCCTCCTCACCGTCTTTTCCTTTAGCCTTTTTTCCCCACCGCTGCCTTCCCCTGCGGCCCCTCCCGCCTCCCCCCTCCTCCTCACCGTCTTTTCCTTTAGCCTTTAGCCTTTTTTCCCCGCCGCTGCCTTCCCCTGCGGCCCCTCCCACCTCCCCCCTCCTCCTCACCGTCTTTTCCTTTAGCCTTTAGCCTTTTTTCCCTGCCGCTGCCTTCCCCTGCGGCCCCTCCCGCCTCCTCCTCACCGTCTTTTCCTTTAGCCTTTTTTCCCCGCAGCTGCCTTCCCCTGCGGCCCCTCCCGCCTCCTCCTCTCCGTCCTTTCCTATAGCCTTTAGCCTTTTTTCCCCACCGCTGCCTTCCCCTGCGGCCCCTCCCGCCTCCCCCTCCTCCTCACCATCTTTTCCTTTAGCCTTTAGCCTTTTTTCCCCATCGCTGCCTTCCCCTGCGGCCTCTCCCCTCCTCCTCACCTTCTTTTCCTTTAGCCTTTTTTCCCCGCCGCTGCCTTCCCCTGCGGCCTCTCCCCTCCTCCTCACCGTCTTTTCCTTTAGCCTTTAGCCTTTTTTCCCAGCCGCTGCCTTCCCCTGTGGCTCCTCCCGCCTCCCCCTCCTCCTCACCGTCTTTTCCTTTAGCCTTTTTTCGCCGCCGCTGCCTTCCCCTGCGGCTCTCCCACCTCCCCCCTCCTCCTCACCGTCTTTTCCTTTAGCCATTTTTCCCCGCCGCTGCCTTCCCCTGCAGCCCCACCCACCCAGCCTTCCCATTCGACCAGCCCTCCCTCCTCCCAGCTGCCACTCCCATCCTCCCCTCCTTTTATGGCAGCCGTGGCGGCGCGCCAAAGCCAAGCCCGTCTGCGCCAAGACCGCTCCCAGCGCCAGTCCCCCTGGCCCTCTCAGACTAACCTACACCCCCCTCACCCTCCACTCACTCAACCCAGGCCCCCGCCCCACGTGCACCCCTTCCAGCCCTACACACACTCATGGCCCCTTGCATGGTGGTGTAACCCCCATTAAAATTGTTGTTGGTGATGTGGTGTGGCCCTGGGTGCCCCTGCACAGCCCATGCACTTGGAATGGGCAGTGCAGGGGGTCCCAAACCCTGGCTCTCTGCCCTTTCTACTGCCTGATTTGCATGGCTGAGTGCAGTGTGTCCTGTTACACCCAATGCAGGCCAAAACTGGCACTGACACTATTTGATCCATCAACAATGCTTACCAAGTGCTCCACCGAGCTACCATGAGCAGACAGATTTCCAGCCGCCATCCCAAAGTGTGACTCATACTGCCAAGTGCAAAGGGTACACTTCACTGGCAGTCTTACCAACACCGGGCTTGCCCATGCACCATCCTGTGAGAAGGTAGCCTCTTTCTAGCCTTGTTACCCCCACTTTTGGCCTGTTTGTGAGTGTATGTCAGGGTGTTTGTCACTGTTTTCACTCTCTCACTGGGATCCTGATAGCCAGGCCTCAGTGCTCATAGTGAAAACACTATGTTTTCAGTATGGTTGTTATGTGTCACTGGGATCCTGCTGGTCAGGACCCCAGTGCTCATAGGTTTGTGGCCTATATGTATGTGTCACTGGGACCCTGTCACACAGGGCCCCAGTGCTCATAGGTGTGCATGTATGTGTTCCCTGTGTGGTGCCTAACTGTCTCACTGAGGCTCTGCTAACCAGAACCTCAATGGTTATGCTCTCTCATTACTTTCAAATTGTCACTAACAGGCTAGTGACCAATTTTACCAATTTACATTGGCTTACTGGAACACCCTTATAATTCCCTAGTATATGGTACTGAGGTACCCAGGGTATTGGGGTTCCAGGAGATCCCTATGGGCTGCAGCATTTCTTTTGCCACCCATAGGGAGCTCTGACAATTCTTACACAGGCCTGCCACTGCAGCCTGAGTGAAATAACGTCCACGTTATTTCACAGCCATTTTTACACTGCACTTAAGTAACTTATAAGTCACCTATATGTCTAACCTTTACCTGGTAAAGGTTAGGTGCAAAGTTACTTAGTGTGAGGGCCCCCTGGCACTAGCCAAGGTGCCCCCACATTGTTCAGAGCCAATTCCCTGAACTTTGTGAGTGCAGGGACACCATTACACGCGTGCACTACATATAGGTCACTACCTATATGTAGCTTCACAATGGTAACTCCGAATATGGCCATGTAACATGTCTATGATCATGGAATTGCCCCCTCTATGCCATCCTGGCATAGTTGGCACAATCCCATGATCCCAGTGGTCTGTAGCACAGACCCTGGTACTGCCAAACTGCCCTTCCTGGGGTTTCACTGCAGCTGCTGCTGCTGCCAACCCCTCAGACAGGCATCTGCCCTCCTGGGGTCCAGCCAGGCCTGGCCCAGGATGGCAGAACAAAGAACTTCCTCTGAGAGAGGGTGTGACACCCTCTCCCTTTGGAAAATGGTGTGAAGGCAGGGGAGGAGTAGCCTCCCCCAGCCTCTGGAAATGCTTTCTTGGGCACAGATGTGCCCAATTCTGCATAAGCCAGTCTACACCGGTTCAGGGACCCCTTAGCCCCTGCTCTGGCGCGAAACTGGACAAAGGAAAGGGGAGTGACCACTCCCCTGACCTGCACCTCCCCTGGGAGGTGTCCAGAGCTCCTCCAGTGTGCTCCAGACCTCTGCCATCTTGGAAACAGAGGTGCTGCTGGCACACTGGACTGCTCTGAGTGGCCAGTGCCACCAGGTGACGTCAGAGACTCCTGCTGATAGGCTCCTTCAGGTGTTAGTAGCCTATCCTCTCTCCTAGGTAGCCAAACCCTCTTTTCTGGCTATTTAGGGTCTCTGTCTCCGGGGAAACTTTAGATAACGAATGCATGAGCTCAGCCGAGTTCCTCTGCATCTCTCTCTTCACCTTCTGATAAGGAATCGACTGCTGACCGCGCTGGAAGCCTGCAAACCTGCAACATAGTAGCAAAGACGACTACTGCAACTCTGTAACGCTGATCCTGCCGCCTTCTCGACTGTTTTCCTGCTTGTGCATGCTGTGGGGGTAGCCTGCCTCCTCTCTGCACCAGAAGCTCCGAAGAAATCTCCCGTGGGTCGACGGAATCTTCCCCCTGCAACCGCAGGCACCAAAAAGCTGCATCACCGGTCCCTTGGGTCTCCTCTCAGCACGACGAGCGAGGTCCCTCGAATCCAGCGACTCTGTCCAAGTAACCCCCACAGTCCAGTGACTCTTCAGCCCAAGTTTGGTGGAGGTAAGTCCTTGCCTCACCTCGCTGGGCTGCATTGCTGGGAACCGCGACTTTGCAGCTACTCCGGCCCCTGTGCACTTCCGGCGGAAATCCTTTGTGCACAGCCAAGCCTGGGTCCACGGCACTCTAACCTGCATTGCACGACTTTCTAAGTTGGTCTCCGGCGACGTGGGACTCCTTTGTGCAACTTCGGCGAGCACCGTTTCACGCATCCTCGTAGTGCCTGTTTCTGGCACTTCTCCGGGTGCTACCTGCTTTAGTGAGGGCTCTTTGTCTTGCTCGACGTCCCCTCTCTCTTCAGGTCCAATTTGCGACCTCCTGGTCCCTCCTGGGCCCCAGCAGCGTCCAAAAACGCCAAACGCACGATTTGCAGCTAGCAAGGCTTGTTGGCGTTCTTTCGGCGGGAAAACACTTCTGCACGACTCTCCAAGGCGAGAGGGATTCGTCCACCAAAGGGGAAGTCTCTAGCCCTTTTCGTTTCTGCAGAAACCTCAGCTTCTTCCGTCCAGTCGAAGCTTCTTTGCACCCGCAGCTGGCATTTCCTGGGCATCTGCCCATCTCCGACTTGCTTGTGACTTTTGGACTTGGTCCCCTTGTTCCACAGGTACCCTTGATTGGAAATCCACAGTTGTTGCATTGCTGGTTTGTGTCTTTCCTGCATTATTCCTCTAACACGACTATTTTGTCCTTAGGGGAACTTTAGTGCACTTTGCACTCACTTTTCAGGGTCTTGGGGAGGGTTATTTTTCTAACTCTCACTATGTTCTAATAGTCCCAGCGACCCTCTACAAGGTCACATAGGTTTGGGGTCCATTCGTGGTTCGCATTCCACTTTTGGAGTATATGGTTTGTGTTGCCCCTATCCCTATGTTTCCCCATTGCATCCTATTGTAACTATACATTGTTTGCACAGTTTTCTAAGACTATACTGCATATTTTTGCTATTGTGTATATATATCTTGTGTATATTTCCTATCCTCTCACTGAGGGTACACTCTAAGATACTTTGGCATATTGTCATAAAAATAAAGTACCTTTATTTTTAGTATAACTGTGTATTGTGTTTTCTTATGATATTGTGCATATGACACTAAGTGGTACTGTAGTAGCTTCACACGTCTCCTAGTTCAGCCTAAGCTGCTCTGCTAAGCTACCATTATCTATCAGCCTAAGCTGCTAGACACCCTATACACTAATAAGGGATAACTGGGCCTGGTGCAAGGTGCAAGTTCCCCTTGGTACTCACTACAAGCCAGTCCAGCCTCCTACATTGGTTGTGCAGTGGTGGGATAAGTGCTTGAGACTACTTACCACTCTTGTCATTGTACTTTTCATAAGAGAAAAATATACAAAACAAGGTCAGTGTATATACACATAGCCAAAAAGTTTTGCATTTCCTCTTTTCACTCTTTTCTAAGTGCTGAAAAGTACTCCTAAACTTTCAAAAAGTTCTTAAAAGTTTAAAAAGTTTTTTTCTGTCTTTCCAAAAAGTTCTGAAAACTTTTTTCTCTTTTTCTATCACTTTAACTCTCTCTAAAAAATGTCTGGCACAGGCCAAAGTGTTGATCTGTCCAAACTTGCATATGACAACCTTAGCTGGAAAAGAGCAAGGAGTCTCTGTATAGAGAGAGGTTTGAGTGTAGGGAAGAATCCTTCCTTGGAACTGTTACTTAACATGCTTAGAGAACAGGATAAGGCCATAGGTGCCCCATCTGTTGAAAAAGTACCTAATAGTTCTCAATCTGATTCAGGGACTCCCCCAGGAAAAGATTCAGGAAAGAAACTTCCTAGCCTGCCCATTACTAGACAGTCTAGCATAGATGGTAATGATGATGAACCACACCATATAAATAGTGTGGTCTCACATCATAGCAAAAGCATTTATTCTCACCATACTGGTAGTAATGTTTCTGTTAACCAAGCTGTTAGGGTGGCTTCTGTAAGGGACAGGTCTCCTTCTGTTCATTCACATCATAGCTCTGTTTCTAGGAATGTCCCTCCCACCAACCCTGATGACAGAATGTTAGAGAGGGAGCTCAATAAGTTGAGGGTGGAACAAACCAGACTGAAGCTTAAAAAGCAACAGCTGGATTTGGATAGACAGTCTTTTGAATTAGAGAAGGAAAGACAGAAGTTGGGTTTAGATACCCATGGTGGCAGCAGCAGTATTCCCCATAGTCATCCTGCAAAAGAGCATGATTCCAGGAATCTGCACAAGATAGTTCCCCCTTATAAGGAGGGGGATGACATTAACAAGTGGTTTGCTGCACTTGAGAGGGCCTGTGTTGTACAGGATGTCCCTCAAAGGCAGTGGGCTGCTATCCTATGGCTATCATTTAGTGGAAAAGGTAGGGATAGGCTCCTTACTGTGAAAGAAAATGATGCTAATAATTTCCAAGTTCTTAAGAATGCACTCCTGGATGGTTATGGCTTAACCACTGAACAGTACAGGATAAAGTTCAGAGAGACCAAAAAGGAGTCTTCACAAGACTGGGTTGATTTCATTGACCATTCAGTGAAGGCCTTGGAGGGGTGGTTACATGGCAGTAAAGTTACTGATTATGAAAGCCTGTATAACACAATCCTGAGAGAGCATATACTTAATAATTGTGTGTCTGATTTGTTGCACCAGTACCTGGTAGACTCTGATCTGACCTCTCCCCAAGAATTGGGAAAGAAGGCAGACAAATGGGTCAGAACAAGGGTGAACAGAAAAGTTCATACAGGGGGTGACAAGGATGGCAATAAGAAGAAAGATGGTGAAAAATCTCAAGATAAGCATGGGGATAAGGGTAAAACCAAAGATCCCACTTCAAATCTTAAACACTCTTCAGAGGGTGGGGATAAAACAAATTCTTCCTCTTCTTCCCAACCTGCACACATTAAAAAGCCTTGGTGCTTTGTGTGTAAAAATAGAGGCCATAGGCCAGGGGATAAGTCCTGTCCAGGTAAACCCCCTGAGCCTACCACCACTAATACATCAAGCTCTAGTGCCCCTAGCAGTAGTGGTACTAGTGGTGGGACTGCTGGCAACAGTCAAGCAAAGGGTGTAGTTGGGTTCACTTATGGGTCCATAGTAGAAACTGGGGTAGTCAGTCCCAGGACAGTTTCTGTCACACCTAGTGGCACTGGCCTTGCCACACTGGCTGCTTGTCCCCTTACAATGGATAAGTACAGGCAGACAGTTTCAATAAATGGTGTTGAGGCCTTGGCCTACAGGGACACAGGTGCCAGTTTCACTTTGGTGACTGAAAACCTAGTGCCTCCTGAACAACACATCATTGGACAACAGTATAAGATTATTGATGTCCATAACTCCACTAAGTTTCTTCCCTTAGCTATAATTCAGTTTAGTTGGGGTGGAGTTACTGGCCCTAAGCAGGTGGTGGTATCACCTAGCTTAC